>NC_084679.1:5840984-6144015 GCF_028389875.1 Rhea pennata | reverse complement strand
GTTCAAGGGTTGGAAGCTATGTATGCTATAAACTTGCCAAAATTAATGTGTGAGATCCTTATGCTAAATTAGAAAATGTACAAGAAAAACCCAATAAAACCATTTATAATGGGCATCAAATTTAAGTAAATATAATTCAAATTGAATGTGCTTGAATCATGACTTCTATTACTCTGAGAAAGTTTGACAATCTTACTTAGGCACTGAGTGCTGAGAGAAGCCTTCGGTAAAGTTTTTACCTATCTCTAAGTTTCTTAAGCTTCTGGAGGTTGTTTCAGATTTTGATTTGGATCTTTTTCAGTTACCTATCCTCCTTGGATAACTATTTGTGCTAGGAATAGATATTGCATAAGGTATATGCACTTGATAAATCAATAGAATTTTATGCACAGCTGTTATCATTTTCCCACCCCAAATAAATCTTAGTAATTGTGCAGAAGGTTGTTTCTCTATTACATCCTAATGATTTAGCTTCCGACTCTACTAGGGTCCCAGATCTTATGATCATGCTGCTGGCCTCCTGGAAGATTTGTTGATAGGGTTTCTTTATAAAAGAAAAAAGCCTTCTATTTGAGACATAAGAATATGAGTAGTCTATTAGAAGTAGTTATCTCTATACAGCTTTGATTCAGTTGAACTATGTTTTCAGTTGTAGATTATTGGTGATAAACAAATAGTAACCATGTAGAACTTAATTTCGTATGGCAACAAAATTTCTGGCAGGTTCAGAAGTACAATAAAAATACCATAAATATATCTGTATTGTTGGCCTGAATGAACAATGCAGCCCACACTGTTATAGCATCTTTTAAGGTACGTGCATGTGTGATACACTTTCTATAAAAAAGCAGAAACCTTCTTTGCCTTTTTGCCTTCTTGCATTACACCTGGTCCATAGCTGCACAAACTTCTTCTGACCCCGAATGACACCACAGAATTCAAACCAGTCTCAGAGAAGACTCATTTGTACTTTCAATTTGCTATTGATACTAAGTAAAACTTTTCTACCCTGCTACTTTAAGCAAGACCAGTATTAAATATTTAGGAACTTCCCATGAAGATAACACAGTTTGTCAGAAAAGAAGATTCCTTCCCTTTCCAACAGTGTTAAATCTTTAGCTTTCCAGCCCACACAAATTTGGGCTATTACTAGTTGCTGACCCCCTCCTCCACAAAAAAAAAAAAAAAAAAAAAAAGGAAAAAGCTCAGAAAGCACCATGTAAAATGTTATTTCTGCAGAGAACAGCACTCAGATTTTCCTGCCATGGGAACAAATAGCTTAGCGATTATCTACTCAGATGTGGCAGCTACAACATGTAATCCCAAGTCTTTTTACATGCAGAACACATAATTTTAGATGATTAATAAATATTTCCTCACACACACACACTAGCGGAAGTCCGAGAAAGTAGAGAATAAGAAGTTTCTTCTTTAGATGAAGAGTATCCATAGATTGATTTGGAAATTTGATTTGCTAATGAAGTAGGAAATTGTTTGCTTAAAACATAAAAGTATGCTCTGGGAAAAGTGAAATAGCTGTGTGTTTGATTACTAATGTATTTTTATTAGAGTAGACAAGGAGTTTTCTTGCTTCAGACCAATGTGTTACATCTAAACGAAGAACACTGACCCCTTGTAGAAAAAAAATGTTCATATAATTAAACAAGACACAAAATCAGACATGCTTTGGGCACATTATTTACCAGCTTGTGCAAACTCAAATCTGCTGTTTGGACTGAACTGTTCCCATCTGGCTTAGCAGAGACATCAGCTCCTCTCCAGATTGTGCTGAGGTTTTCAGCTGATTGCTCTCTTTTGTGCTAATAAGCACAAAACTCATTCTGCCTAATGATGGAATCTCATAATATGAACATCAGGGGAAATGCAAGGTGTCTTGTTAACAGTCTTTCTAGCTCCACATGTAGAAGATCAATGAATCCTTGAAGGTGGGACAGTCACTCTGATAACAGAATTAATTAGTAGACTTGCTCAAATGCACTGTTGCTCTGAGGTGGTGTCTTCATACAAAAGTCTCCTGACCTGTCCTCATAACTCCTGTTCTCAGTGAATCTTATAAAATATGAGACAAAAGCCAGGCCCAAACACTTTTTGTTCTTTGACCCTGCTGGTGAAAGTTTTAAAAAAGTTGAGCAAACATTGACCGTTATTAATGATATCGACCTGGAACATTTGACTTTGTTCTCTGAAACCTTCTGGCAAATATTGCTTTCTTCTTTCTGTGTTAAGTAATATTATATCTAGGGAAATACCCAAAGCCTAACTTGGTTTATCTTTTCCTCTGTTCTGAAGACTTATACAAAATCAGCATGATCCATCACAGTCGTTCTGTTACAGGTCTATGAGGAATATGGAAGTGAATTACAACAGAAGATTTGAGAAATATGCCAAATAAAATTTTGTTCTTTAAAAAATCTCATGGGAAAATACTCTGTTGAAACATTATAACATTTGATTCACATGTCAACAGAGTAGGCTGCACAGAAGACTAGAGAGACCTCATTGTAAAAGACAGAGGAGGAGTGGTAGAGGGTAAATTGCTAGGATGCCAGAGGTATTTGTCACTAAAATTGACCTTTAGCTTGATTTAAAATTTTTTAGCTTGTATGTCAGATGAGAAACATGTTAGTATGCTTGAGGTGGTTTTGAAGCCTGTATTTATTATAGCACAGCAAACACCAGAAACTAACATAAATATGATTGCTAAGTTGTGTATACAAAATATGCATTCATCTGTGCATGCTGTGGGGCCATAGCTTCAACAGGTGTGGGATTTATCGGACTTGTTTCACTGGTGCAAATCAAAAGGACTTGAAACACACTGAATCTTGCATGCAAGAGTCAATTGTACATACTTCTGGTCCAACATCAGGCCTACCAAACCTAACAGTCTGTAGCTTTTGTCAGCACCTAAGAAATCCATAGAAAAATACAATCAGGCTGAGTCAGCCACCTGGAAACATAATCATTTATGAATTTTATCTTTATAATGTACTTACAAGATATGGATGAACTATCCCACTTTACTGATGGGAAACTTAAACATGAGATAATTTAATTGCCTCGTCCAAAACCAATAATTAGATCTTTGTCTTCTAAGTCTCCATGAAGAGCTGCAGCTGCTCCTTTGGTATTTCTGTACAACTGTCACATGCTGATCAATGGCTTTGGACAAAAGGATAATAAGGATTAAGATCTCCCTACTTAGCATTAACATGCCACTTTTTTTGTTTATCTTTGGGGACACCCACTCACCCACCTCTGTGAGGACATAAATGGCATTCAGATTCATTTCTTATACCTGTTTTGTATACCTTCTGGTGGTAGAATAAATCTGGGGAGTTCAATGGTTGTATTAATATGAAAAGTTAAATTCATGATGACTGTGATTAATACTGGCAGATGGCATTGTTGATATTTAAATTATTTGTTTTACTACGTTATCTACACATGCTAGGCAGGAACCATGATTTCTGCAGACTAGATACTCTTAAAAAATACTACTACATGTGTACTACCTTTACTCAGTAAGTTTAAGGTAGATTATCTGTTTATTTTCCCTACTTGTCCATGTGATAATTTGTTTATATCTTGAAAAAAGTTAGTAGGAAGGCTGGAGTGAAAGTCTTAAATTCAAAGTTAAAGATGTTACGTAGGTTATGGGCCTGATTACCAGATGGGGATGGTAGTGACTTCTCTGCTATTGGTCTTAGACTAGCACTAATAGTCCCACTTACATAAAATTGCTACATGAAAACACAGAAAAAGCAAAGCATATTACAGTTTGAGGGAGTATTAAAGAATATATGAAAATAAAAATGCGAAATGGGCGGAAAAAAAAGCCCACTCAGATTCGCCTGTGGTTGGCTACCTCAGCAGCTGAGATTACATTCTTAATGAGATACATGGCCGGGTGCTCAACTGATGTAAATCAATATAACTCCACTGGAGTCTGTGTAGTTGGACCACTTTAAATCTGGTAGAGATAAAAGCAACTTGAAACACTCCAGTGAAACACATCTTTTTATATACTACCACTTTACTTACCTATATGAAGTAACACTGAAATAGTATGATGTCAGTGGATCTGCTTTTGAGATAAGTTCTGCAACCATAAATCCAATTGAACTTTGAAGCTTCTGGATACTCACTAGCTTTGAAAATCAATGAGAAAGTCTTTCTGGCTACTTGCTTGTGAAAGAAATGGATTAATGAAATGCTCATTTATCTGTCTGATTAATGACCAATCTCTGATGCTTTGTCTTGCTGTAGGACAATTTAATTTGGAATCACAAATTTCTCTGTCAATCAGAAATGCAATCTTTGTCTTTTCCTTCTTTTCCTGCACCAAAATGTGCATTTGATGTTCATTTTTGTCTTTGTGAACATTACGGAGCCTACAGGTAAACGTTTCTCATTTTGCCTTTCCGGTCTTTGTGTCTGATGAGATATAATCATATCAAATGGACCTTTATCTAATTTTGGATTCTCTCTGTATATTCTCTCATGTAAGCTTCCATCCAAAAAGACCTAATAAATTCCTTCAACCTAGCTTTAGCTAACAAATTTATACATGTAGTAGGCAACACATAGGGGACAGTAGACTAAGATGGAAGGAACTGCATATAACAATCCCTGTTCTGTTTCACAAACTATGCATGGCAAAGATTTGACTTTCCTGTAGTTGTGCATTAACCAGTTCAGTGGACTTCAAAAATAATTTAGTCTCAACTTTCCTAAGCCTGTAGTAGAATAGAGACTTATTTCATCCTTTAAAAAGAATAAAAACTGCTGTTTCAGCTGGCCCTATTATTATGTTACATGCCCAGACATTTAATATATCCTACATAATAAGTAAGGTTCCTATTCAGCCAGGTACTTAAGTAGGATTTTAAATACATCTCTATTCAGCAAAGTGTTGAAGTGTCCATTGAAATCAGTGACACTTCATCATGTTTCTGAGGGTCTTATGGTAGAGAGATGTTTTATAGAATTGGGGCTTAAAAGAGGAAAGCAAATCAATAATAACCAAATTAGGCTTTTTTCTTACATTAAAATAAATTCTCTGAATGCTTGAAAAATTTCATTTAAATCTTATTTTAATTCCAAATTACACCATGTGCTGACCTTTAACAAATGTATTTTTCATTGGTTTAAGAAAAAACTGTAACTATTTGCTTCATTTAAGTTACTCAAAAATTAGGTCCAGATACAAATTCCATTTGCAGTTCTTGACAGTTACAGCTAGATGAAAAACTGACAATTTGGGAACTTTCTAGTGTAATGTAATAAAATAGTAGAATTCATAAAAGATATAGAAACCAATCACGGCAGTCAATCTGAACAGCTAGCCACCTTTACGTATTCATTTTTGACTATTTGTGTTAATATCTGGTTGGCTTTTTGGAGGAATAAATATTGTGATATGTGGACCAAATTCTTACTCAAATTTCCTCAATATTTTCATCTGCTTAGTTTAAATTATACAAACGTCTTGGTATGATTGATGTAAAATAGCTAGAATGTCACATCTGAAATACATTTTTATAGAGAGTGAAACAAATTTTAGGTATATTTTGACTTGATCTATAAATTGCTTTGTAATAGATTGTGCTGTGATACATAGATCTATGTTGTTATAGTTACGTAATGTATAAGGCACATTAGGTAAGATTTATTTGTATCATTTAGTAATCACTGTGAATAGCTGGCTGGGCTAGTTATTTTAGTACAGAGGCCATGTCTTATGTGCATGAGGTGGAATACAGCAAGCTGGAATTTTCTATTGTAGGTGTATTAAATAGAGACAATCAGTGAAGATTAAAGAAAGAACTATGCATCCACTCACCATGCCAAGCATAACAATAATGACCTAACTCAAATGCTTTATAAGTCAAATAAAGTTTAAAGAATGTTTATTATTATTTTGTTAGCCTGATAGATTGTGCTATATTTGCCTTTGGCTGAAAGAATCATTTTAGAAGGTGACGAGAATATTCCTGATTCATCAGTCGTAATTACATTCTTAAATTTAGTTGAATTCAAGTAATTGAATTCAAACAGTTGAATAACCATATAGACATTTTGTTGAATTGAATTTGAATTTTGGGATTTATGCAGGATAAAAATAATAGAACTTGAAGTAAAAGATATTATTAAAAAGAACAGTTAAAACAATTTACAGTGAAAGTTTTCATAAAACATCAGCTCTTCTCTGGTTAGCAATAGGAAGAAATTATAACAGGTATTTCAAACAACTAGAAAGAATCTAATGTTTTAAGTATATTATTAATCAACAATTCTGATTGCCCACTGGGGACCCAGTTATTATGTTTCACATTGATGGGTATTACAAAACTCTAAGTATAGGACAAGATTGGTTTGGTTTCTGTTGGAATGCTTAACAATTGCAGGGACTCTCCTCTCTGGGGCCCAGTCCTGCTCCCACTAGAGACAAAGACAAGCGCCTTTCGTGTTCAGTGATGGTTGGCTCTAGAAGCACAGCAAACTCCTGAACATATGAGTATCTGAAGCTCCAAGTGATGTCACCAGTCAGGTTTTGGCCATTTAGTAACAATGGTTAGGCACTTCATTTAGCAATGATTTCGTGTTTCCTTTTATTTAAAAGATTCCGTGTACCACTGATTATTCCCCACTTGGCTCTTTAGGTTTCAGCTGCTTATAATGCTCTCTAAAATTTATTTTGGGGTGGATATTTTCAAAATGAAGGGCAGTAAAACTCACATCTTCTGACTTACAGTAGCTTTTAAGAAAATAACTTAGGAATTGATAATTTATATTTGAAGTGCTGAGAAAAACTTGGCAAATTAAATATTTTTTTTTCTGTGATAAGTCTAGAGTGTATCAGCAGAGTTGCAATATAGGATGTTTGGGTTAGCAGGAGATAGGTAACATAATGTAACTATCCACCAAAACCAATGTGGCAACCATTAAAGTTCTAGTTTTAAAATGGATCACAGTGTGTATGGGAACTGATGTTCTTTTAAATGCAGACTGGCCATTCATGTGTGATTAAATAATTAAGTAAGCAGATGAACTCACAAGCTACTTTCCAGTCAGATAAATTCTCCTATTAAGTTATTATTTAAACTGTGTTAAACCTCTTGGCTTTACTGTTACAGTTGCTTTTGTTTCATCAGGTCAACTAAAATTGTAGTTTCAAATGTTACAACATTCATATTCAGACTTCTCTTTTGAAATAGTTTGGTGCATCTCTTTGAGAGAAAGGATTCTTCTTTATTTTCTTCCTTCTTTTTAATGGAACAATTTATTGAAGGTGAATGAAATTGTTTCCTTCAACTCTTCTAAAGGTAACTACAAGGATAATGGCCCTAATAAAGGCACTAGTGAACTGTGGAAAGTTATCACGGTGTCTACTTGAAATTTAATTACCAAATAAGCCATCATGGTGGAGAAAGCCAATGGGCTCAGCTTAGGCAAAAAGATTACTGTACTGAGGAATCAGAAGTTAAGAAGTTTGTCTTCATTTCTAAAATATGCTTGAGTTGACAAAGTGGATTTATGTAATGCCAAACTATTCTGTAGATTAAATCATCATGCTACGTTTTGCAAACTAATTCTCTGAAACATAAACAGAGTTTATAACTGTAACTGTTTATTAATGATCTTCTTGCAGATTTCAATGAACTAGGTTAACATAAAAGTATAGAGTACCCTAGTTTTAAAGGAAGGACACAGATCTTTAGCAATAGGTCTGAATTGATGACCAGCACTTTTGAAATCATTTCCAGCAGAGACACTTACACATGGCAGGATGGCAGTCTCAGTTAATCCACACTGAAATGGGTGGCAATGTCTTGTTAAAATTTTTGAGATTTTAATCAAGGCTGTTAATGCTTCTGTGATGCATTGGATTCACAGTGCACAGTTACACAGGAAGTTCATGGAAGTTCATAAGGAGAAGAGCAGGAGATCAAAGAGTATTTAGTATTTAGGGTCTTTTTGTTTTTTATTTTTGAGAGGCATTATTAGCTGCTTAAAATTATAGATTCAGGTAGTTCAACTGATTCTCAAGAAGACTTTGTTTTACAAGAACAAAGCTTCCTTGACAGTCTTGTTCAAGACATAATTAGAACAATTAAGTCATTTTAGGTTGACTTCAGCAGCAAAGAAACCCATTGAATTTAACAGGAGCAGGAGCAGCTTTGAACTAAGCTTAGGCATAATTTTTTCTTATTCCTTTGAAGATGCAAATAAAATAATCTCTATCACATGGATGGATTTGCTAGTTAATTACCCACAGCATCTGCAACACAGAATTCAGTCTTATGCCAGTTAAGATTTGGCAAGGCAGACATGGCTCTGTAAAGAGAAAATTGCATCCTTACTAAATACACTGACATCTAAAATTGGTGAGTGTCAGATGCTAGCTTGATTTGGTGGAATCCTGTGTAGGTACCTGTCTTGCAAAGTGACTGAACACTCAACACCAATTAATCTATATCTCTGCTTCCCACTTGGATATACTTTTGAAAATATGAAGTTGTTTTGAATACTCAGAAGCCTGATCTTTTTACATTCTGGATGGTTTTATGGTAATGATATACTTGCATGTGTACCTCTGTTATAAAGCTGGCTTATTCCCTGTTTTGCTCCAACAGTGTCCAGACTGCAAACCAATTATTTCAAGAAAAGACTTTGTATGAGCATTTACATTGTTAAAACAGACTATGTGGGAGTTCTTTCTCTCTGCCTCATGCACTTCCCCAGTAGTATTGAACCATGTGCTTCAGTCTCCTACCTTAACATATCTTGTACTTAGCTGCCTCTTTTCAGAAATAATGGTGCAGGGAAAACGGGAGTCCGGTGCAGAACAAAACCCTGCATTGATGGCACCCTGTCCCAGACCTTTGCTGGAGTGGATAACAAAGTCACTGTAAGACATAGCCTTTGTGACCAGAGCAGTTGTCCAAAGCACAATCCTTGCATCACGACCACTCCGTTAACTGATGGAGCAATTGTTCTTCTCTTTAGCAAGAGGCTGTGAGTTGCCCCTTTCTTTGTTATGAGAGGTAACATCCAGTATCATGAATAAATGCAGAGATTTTCCTACAGCAAAATAGGCAGTTTAAAAATAATACATAAGAAATAAACTAAATTTGTTTCAAATAATATTTTATATATTTACTGTAGGGGATATTGAGAGAGCAATGTAAGGCAAATTACACAATTCTTTGCTAATCTGGACAAAACTTTTTAGTGCATGTGTATCAAATGAAAGTGCAGACTTTTTGGTGTATCAGGAATTCTTGTACTTGATATAGAGCTTGAACGGCAAATCTGGGGTTTGGAGCCATACCTTACCAAAATTTTAGGAGTGTTCAGAAATAAAATTTTAGATTGTCCTGTGTAATAGAGGCTGTCACAGTGTCTAGGTCAGATTAAGATACAAAATGTGAGGATATTGAGAACTGTGTTACTGTTCGACTTTGTATGGACAGATCATTTTTAACAATTGCATAGGAATATACATAAACTTGGCAGGAACATATTTCCTGTAGCCATTTACATAACAGATAGACCTAACTCAGAAGTGACTGAAACTGAGCTAACAGGAACAGTCTAAACATACTGAATAATGTTGCAGCAGTAGCTTTCCATTACTAGATAGTTCCAATGACCAATGCCCTCCCTTGTTAAAAATTATCTGTTATTCGTAATACAAAATACGTCAAAGTTTATCTACCAGTCTCTAAATACTTAAGACTGTTTTTGAAACTTGTCTTTACAGTTCTTTGATATTGTTTTTATTGGTGAAATGCCATTTGGTCCATTCTTGCTATTGCTGATATTCAGTGTTGAAAGTGAAATTTGCTTCATTTTGTTAGAATTAACGCTGCAGTCC
Source organism: Rhea pennata (assembly GCF_028389875.1). Classification (NCBI taxonomy): domain Eukaryota; kingdom Metazoa; phylum Chordata; class Aves; order Rheiformes; family Rheidae; genus Rhea; species Rhea pennata. Next base: position 6,134,111 of record NC_084679.1, on the reverse strand, counting down.
TATCATTGAGAAGCAGGCTACTTGGAAAAGGATGATATTATTCACCATTTTGGGAAGTGTTGCCATTCCCTGAGGAAATGCAAACATCCCACGCTCAGTTACTTTATTCAAGTGTAATTTAAAACCAGCTCTCAAGCATAATGGGATGTTACAGCCAATATTTATTTTTCTTTCATTAGATAAATAGTATTAAATTGCAATCCTTGAGAAAATTGTATAGACTGTATCACATCTGAATGTGTTCAAGCTTGAGACTCACTCCGGCAAATTCTCATCATATTCAAATAACCATCATTATGCAAATACGAACATCCTCATTGCCAAGCAAGTTTAAAATGGATGTTTGTTTTTATCATGATGAATTATCTTCCTCCTGGTAGCAGACAGCTACGTGCAGCTCAGAAGAGCTACACAAGACCTGTTTATTCTTCAGACTTCTTTTGCAAGTTGCAAGCTGAATTTGCTGCTAGCTAGGATAGGCTTTGATTGTTCTTTGTCCCATATAAATTCCTTGGAAAACAGTGCAATCAGGCTTTTCTTATCACCAGGGTCTTCAGCCTGTCGGTATTCCAAGTTTGCTCATAACAGATGCTTTTTGTAAGTGGCAACGCAAGGTCATAGTTTTCAATTGAGGCAAGCTATCATTTCATACCGGCATATGTATGCCCTGTGATTGAAGAGTAAATCCTGGGTTTAGTGCTCAGCTTCAGCAGTTATGCTGAATACTTGTGCAAAGAAAGGGACATTTCTTTATCTACCTTTGGTCTGCAGATAAGCTGTGAACTGCTTTGCAGCTGTTACAGCTTCAAGTCTAAAACAACCTCTGCAACTGCAGTAATTATTCTTTCCCCCCCTAAGGTCATAAGAATAATGAGCCATCAATTCTAAATCATGTAGATTTTGGTACCCAAATGCCAGTACCAAATTCCTTGGTGTGGAATAAACTAATAGCCCCAGCTCTAGTGTAGCATCTCGAAAGATGGTTGTAGTTGCATAAAGCTCTCCTGCAGAGCTAGTGACTCCTATTCGAGGGACCTTGTCTCCTTAGATTAACAATGCCTCAGCCATGTCCCAGATTCTTCCGTACTTATAGCAAATGGCATGATCTGACATCCATGGGCGCTAACAGCACTACTGGCCAATCCAACTATTCACAGCTTGATCTTTTATCTCAGGTTCCTTTGAAGGTTCAGCTAGTTTCTTGTAAGAACCTCACTGAATTCATTGGGCAATATGTTTGTGTCTTGACTTCAGCCTGGAGCAGTTTATTGCAAGTGTTTGATATTCAAAATGCAATCCATTTGTTCTGCATTTATACAGCAATCTGCACAGTGAAGTCCTAGTTATTACTAGGGCCCTAGGTACTACTGCAGTTTAGGTGATGCATAAAGTAATATATGGGTCACAAGGACAAAGGAAAGGCTTGTAGCAACAGTTAATTCTATTTTGTTTGAATATTTTCTGCATTATCTGCCCAGATCTCATGAAAAAATTTTACTTGAGTGACAGCCGGTCCATGTGGTAGAAATACACTTTAAATCCCCAGTCTGCAAAATATTAACTCACTAAATGCTTTTTAAGACTTTATTTTGATGTTTCCTGTACATACTTTCCACAATAACTGAAAACTGAGATTAAATATGACCACCACAGCTATAGCTGTGTGAGAGGTATCATACAAGTTTTGTAAAGTGTGATTTCATTATATAAAATAAGTTTTTTTTACCATGAGAACCATTTTATGCTATAAATGACTGCCTTAAGGTAGAAATTAATTATAATTCAGAAAAGCATAAATAAAAGGCTGAAAAGTCATCTTAATTTTTTCTTTGATGTATGTGTAGTGGAAAAGAAATGATAGCTGTAGTAGAGTTATAACATTTAGCCAAAAGGTAGCATCTCTGTTACCACATTATTTCTGCTTGTTGATTATATTTAAAAATAAATGGATTGTTACGGTGATGACAAAGTTTAACAAAGATTTCTTTCTCTCTCACTACCAGATTCCTCCTTAAACAATGCACAAAATGATTCTCTGCTAATTTTTAGTCCGGTTGCAGATATTGCAAATGAAATGTACTGCCTCGTTTATTTATGAAAAGCAGAGGTACTGAGTGAAACACAATATCGAAACTAATACCTGTTATAGGACGTATGTGTTAGGCAAATGGTGGTTCAGTTAATTTAAGAAAAAATAGTTTTATGAAATCAGAAGTAAGGACTAAATCTCTTCAAGGTCTCTACTTTTTAAGTAACAAAGAACTCAGTCTAAATTCACTAGTACCAGTCTGCACCAGCAAAGAGCATCTCTATCAACTACTGTCTAAATCTATCAATCCAAAGGTTCTTCACTCATACCAAGAAAATTTCTACAATTTATTTCATTTACTATGATTTTTGACTTTTACTTCCATAATATTTAGGAGATAAAAGCAATGCAGCAGGAATCATTCCTTTTGTCCCAGCTTTACAAAGTTTTGTTAATGCAATGAAAAATAAATAACAGTGATGCCCCTCATTTTTGAATTAATTTCAACCTTCTGTGCCCCTTTTGCTCTTTCCTCTCAGTTTATCTTCAAAGCATACTGGGGATTAAGAAATCAACATAAATAACTAGAAAAGGAGTCTTTAATTCTCTGCAGAGGCATATGAGAATGTATAAGTGAGCTATAGGCCAAGAATTTTTATTATTATAGTGACATTATACTTATTTATACTTACAGTTAATGTTATGGCTTCTATAAATTAAAAATGCCACCAGTCTACTTGAAAAGGAAAGATAGTCTATAAATAGCTACCTTATGCACAGTGTATCATTTCCAGTTCAGTTAAGCAAAAATATTTTTCATTCTCTACTCTAACAGCTTATCCCATGAAATTACATCTGCATGCAAGTATGTGCTACAGGCCAAAATCTGCTTTCATTTGTAAGATCACTATCTTAAAAGAAGATGAACCGGATATATTCTATGACTAGATTCTATCCCTAACTATTTTTGTATTTGATCCTGGAATAACCACAGCTCCTAAGCATACATAATTATAAGCAGTTCATAATGTGTTTTATTTATTAAAAGATCAATTTCTGTGTATTCTATAACTTACATTATAATTTCTTTGAGACTGCTTCTACCCATAGATGTAATCAGATGTCCCCCAGATTATACTACAACTAGAAAGAGATTTGTTTTAGAGTAGATCTTCACAGATACGTGAAATCTTGGGATTTAAACAACTACTTTTCTCATCAAGTAGAGCTATTTTTGGCATTATAGGCTTTTTCCCTTCAAAAAAGCTGTCTTCAGAAAAAAATATGAAGATTCTTATAGATACTGAAAGCAAGAGGAGAAAGGCTTGGGAGAGGATATTACATTTTATCATTTAGCCTTTTCCAATAGTATTGATATGAAGCTACTTGCTTTCACCAACCGTGGAGCAGATAATCAAATTTGTGTTCTTAGTCTTAACATACAGCTAAATCCTAGAGTGCTGCAATTTGCTTTCTTTTGGAAGTATCAATGGTCTGACTGAATTTTTTGTATGCAGTCAGGTTTCACTTTGATTCAATTAGGAAATAGCTGATAAGCTTTTGGTTTTACAACACTCAAGGGATCACTTGGATGGAGTTAATGAAGAAACAAGAGATATAATAAGGCAGTGCTCTTTTCTGAGTGACTAATATTTGGGGGGGGGCAGGGTGCAGTGGTTCCATCAGGAGCAGATGAAGAGAAAGAACAACATACATCAGACCTGTTCCAAACATTTATTGACACACAGTCTAAGTTTACATGAAAGAGCAGCCACAGATGCTCGCTGAAATGAAAAGACACAAATTTGAAATTCATAATTTTTTACTCTGGACTTGGAAGAATAATGTTGAGAAAGGATTGCAGTCTCTACAGTTCTTTTTCAAATCACTTTTGGAACTGAAATGGGTAGACAGAAAGAATAGGGTCTGGAGCAGTTATAATATAACTCCTGTTCATAACTTCTTATATGACTTCTTATAAAACAGAATAACATCTTATAAAACAGAATATGTAGAATAGCCCATCCTGCAGAAGAAAGGAGTATTTATGTGCCTGATATTTTTGTAGAAGGCAAGAACATACACTACAGAGGGGGAGAAAGGACATACCAGAGAAATAAAATTTGATTTTTGCTTTTCTTTGGAAGGATCATACTATTCCATTGCAAGAACTCACTAACTGATTTTGAATCTACTGGCAATTATAGAAACTTTGAGCTTGTTCTAAATGTGAAAGAAAAACTGTATTGAAAAACAAAGTCTAGTTTGCTTTCACAACTGATTTATTATTTTACAGGGGTATGATTGTCAATGGAAAGAAACAGCTATTCTGGAAAATGTGGCTGCACTATTAAAATGAAATAAGCCAACTATGGCCTATTTTTCATTATGGAGTTGAATTTAGCTTTGAAAATTCTGTACGTTTTGGCTGAGGAAAAACAAAGTCCATATGTATTTCACTCTATGGACCATTAAACTAAGAAAATTGAGTTCTAAGAGAGCTTTAAAAAAATGACTAAAAACAGAAACTGTAGAACTCAATAGAACTGTGGCTGTGCCAGTTGGATATTTTAGGTTTAGTTAGGCTAAGATCAGATTAGGTCTTGGTCTAGATACAAAGAGAGGCTAAGAAAGATCCACATAAGAAAGTGTTAAGGCTGGTGAACTTCAGAAGATCATGTACTCTGCTTACTGGAGGGCGGCAGGCAAGTCCTTGTGACAGTGACAACGTGAGTTAGGATGTGTGCACAGCGCAGAGTCGCACCATGCAGTGATGCCAGCTTTGATCCAGAAGTATAAGCAGGTCAGTGCAGACCTGCACAGCAGCTAGCAAAGCCTGCTCCCTAGCACTGCCATGAAGGACAATGAAGTTTTTTGTTCCACTATCCTTAGTGTGGAAGATGGCAGCTTGGTGTGCCACCTGATCTGTCCACATATGACACCTGGCTTCCCCCATGTGAAAGGTCATATAAGTAGTCTTCAAGAGAGATGCATCTTACTGCCTTTGCCAATACAATGCATTACTTTCTTGTATAGTCTGGGATTAAAATTAATTCTTCCCTTAGTGATATAAAATTCTTAATACTTGTAGTACAAGTGCTGTTTATCTAGCATATTGGGCAAAATAATTTATTTTATTTATTAATTACCTTTATGTAGTTGAATAGTTTAGCTGCTTAATGTGCACAGCATACACCATTTGTATTCTTCTTAAATGACAAATAATTTCTCTACTTTCATCTCTGTAACTAGATGGAAAGGTTACATATGTGACACTGTGTTTGCTTTATTTTATTATTTTGGTGGGCTAATAACCCACTTTGGCGAGGAATGCAACAACTTTAATTTCCATCATTAACTGCAGTGACTTTAGAAAGAAAACAAAATGTGACACTGAGTGACACAAACGGTTCACTTTCCTGATTAGACTGTTTACAAAGTTTAGCATAATGTAAAACTGCTATTATTGTAGTTTAATATTTAATCCAGTGATATGCATAACAGACTTTATAAATTATCTCAATATTTGTTTTAAACTTCATAATTTTTGCTAAGAACAAGGCCTCTTAATGTGCTGCAGTGTAAGAGTTGTGACAGCAGTATGCCACGTTCTTAAAGTAAAATGTTGTACTAAGCTCGTGTAGGGAAAGTAAAGTAAATAACTGAAAGTGAAATCAGCGAGTCTTAAATAAAAATTGCAAAAGGATGTAATTTACCTCGTGTGCTTCATTTTATGACAGCTGTTTTATTACACCTTTTACTGACCATGTGTTCAATCAATATAAAAGCCTAATAATGTTACAAGATCCTGCAATGTTTTCTGACAAGTACTTGTAAATTTTTCTGGATTACTGCTTGTTAAACAAAGATTAAATGTGGCTATTAAAAACTGGCAATAATGTAAAGAAGCTTTATTTCTGCCACTGCACATGAAAAGGCTACTGGGAAAGGATTGTTAAACTCTATATGCTTAAAAAAAAATGAGGTAGTGGTACAATAGCTATTACTTTATATAAATAGTCTAATAAGCAAAATTGTTCTTGCCTTGGACTACATGACTCTGAAATTCTCAGCAGGATAAAAGACAGAGAAAAACTGCATTCCTTCCCATCCATAGTGTCTCTTCAGATAAAATAATATGAATTGCGTCAATTACATGGCCTAATTGATATTGTTTGATTAAACCACCTAAACACGCATTGCTGAGATGCTTACTTACTACACGGCACTAGCCTGACTAGTGTGAGTTTTAGATAGAAGCCAGCCTGAAATGATGCTGGACATAATTTAAAATTTAATATGTGTTTAAATTGTAGGTTAGAAAATCAATTAGTGCCAGACTACAAGTATCCTCACTCCCACTGATGGTCAGCTATGCACATAAAATCTCTGACATGTGTGGAACAACCTGTATAAGCTGATACTCATTATAGAAGCAGAAAGTTCAAATTCTTGACCTTAGACATGAGTTATAAGGTTGGAATGCTACAGAATAAGTACTTGAAGGATTAAACAAATACTAAGAGCATATCCAAAGCTTAGACTTCCACTAGGAAAGAAGGTTAAGCTGATATTGATAATCGAAAAGCTCAACTGTGCGACAGAGATTATGAGCATCTCAGAAATTTGAAGTCAACTGTTAATCTTGTGGTTGATACATGAGCCTATAGAATAGGAAAAACAGATTTCCTGGGTTTTCCCAGACAAGTCTTGTGGATCAGACCCAAAAAAGAACCTAATCTTGCCTCAGTTTGAGGGGACTAAAACACACATCTCCAGCTGTAGGCTGTCCTTCCTTTTGAAGTAAGTACAGCATAGTTCAGCAACGAATGAAAAATGCATAAGGTTGGAAGGAGAGCAAACAAAAAGGAGCTTAACTGTACTGTAGTGGCTGAAACATCTAGCTGAGAATTGAGAGTCCAGGTTCTGTTTACGCACTTACTGTTGGAGTGTTGAATATTAAATTAATCTGAGAACAAGACCTCTTAGCTGACTGCCCTTAACACAAGGTTTAACAATCACTACAACATCATATTCTTGATAGGAAAGTGTCATTTTTAATTGTAATTGAAAATTATTCCAGACTTATTCAAACCAGATCTAGATGCTTGTTTTATGTTGCACATCAGTGTCTGAAGAGAAGAAAGTCAATATGTGTCCCAAGATAGGAAATGTAATACGAAAGGATATCATAACACTAGTGTGACTCAATCGTATGTTAGGGGAGCTTTCACAACGGCTGTGAGTACTTCTTCAATGTTCTCACTGGGAGTATGTCATGGACATTATATTCATCTCTTTAAATTCACCTCTTATTTTACTTTGTTCCAATGTGGCTCTCTAACCACAGTCCAGAAGGAGGAGAATTTAGCTATAATCTCAAACTAAGCACAGAAAATCCTTAGCCTGAGATCAAGAGATTCTCAGCCATTCTAACCCCTGTCTAGTTCCCAGTCCTATCAGCCCCAAGTGACCATGCTGTACCTATCCTGCAAAGTCCTATTTGTTATCTAACCCAGCTGTACCTGTTTGCTTCACAGATTAACCAGGCTCATCTGTACTGATTACCTACAGCTGATGAATTGTGAGCAGCTGTAACTAATTAGGGCATCAACTAATGCAGTCCAGTCATGACTTTGGGAAGGTCAGTGGTTCAGAGCTGTTGCTAGGAGAAGGTTGGCAGCCTTTACCTCAGGGAGAGCAGGAGCTGGGAGTGACGGCAGGATTCCTCATGCACAGACAGGTATCCTGCTAGGGGCCTATTTACTTATGAGAGAGTTAATTTGCTTCCTCTAGCTTCATGTGATCATTGCACTAAAGGAGAACTATTTTCCCCTGCTTTAGAAAGCATTTCATCTTTTTACTGGAAAATGCTTTAGACAGGTGAGTGAAGAGGTGAAAATGGTTATGTGTGGTTGAGATTTTGACCAAGATGCATTAAGTTGTTGTGCTTGTAGTGCAGTGCTTGTGGCATGCATATGGTAAAATATCAGAGACAGCATAAAAGTTTACAGAACATACCAGTGCTCTGCCTATACAGACTTCTAAAAGCCCCCAGGACTTTCAGAGGTTTTACACAATTAGAGCCCCTACAGGGGGCTAATTGAATCCTGATACTTCTGACGGGCCTCAAGTTGCATTTGTGTTCTTAGTGAGCATGACTGATAAAAATGATAAATGACCTTAGACTTGGAAATACAGTTTCTCCTGTGACCTGAAGGAGATGAGTGTTCTTGTTGACCTCTCTTAACAGGGAAGAGGAGTATCTTTCTATACTCTATCTGGTATGGATCTTCAGGGAGCTTTTACAAGAGCTATGAAGTCCTCGCTGCATCGCTTAGCCTTTTAGGCAGATTCCTGAAAACACTAGAAATAATCACGATTCATCCTAATCTCTTTTAATGGCTGAAGGCTTTGGATAGTTTGAGGTATGTCAACATGATAAAACACAGCCACTGTCCATCTCCTTCCCTATGGTCAGTGCAATGATATATACTTTCTGTTTAGCCTTCACCAAGGCTATTCTTTGTCTGAAATATGCATAATGGTAAATCCCATCATAAGATTTTCATGGAAGTTCTCAGAAAATGGTGCTAATAATGGAAGTATGGTTTTTGGTGTTGTAAAACCTCAAACCTTTAGTTTTGAAGTCAGTGGGAGTGTTCAAAGGAAGCAGGTAGTTAAGCTTTGGCAGGAGCTTCTGTCATGAACAGCTCATACGCGTCTTTGGAAAGTAAAATATGTGGGTTTCATCCTGTATTCTTTGTATGCTGTAGCTCCTCATCCCAACTGTGATGAAGAAATCCTGCCCAGTTTGGAAGAAAGAGGCTGTAAATTGGAAGATTTTATTGAGAAGGCAATGTTAACTTTTGAAGATTTATTTGAATTAGAGAGGTGGAGGTACTAGTGATATCTTGTCTATGGCAAGAAATATTGATCAAGCAGAACTTATAAAAAAGCAACTGTGCAGTTGTTAGGTTTACACCAAGGAGTATTTCAGTCTGTGAAACAATGTATTTAAGTGCTTATGCTCCCTTTTAACTTTACATGGGTATGAATAAGATCATGACTGTAAAACTACCAGGTTAGTGAGACTCTGATAGCACTATATTGATACAATATTAATATATTCCTTTTCTGTAAATTCTAAGTAATTTCAAGTAGGCAGCAGGTAAAACTTTGCAAACATCTAATCAATTAATACTTAAAAGCAACTGCCAGAATGTACATACTACTACTTATAAACTGGTAAAAAGGGAGCCAATGTTTAGTTAACTGTTTAAAGATCATATAGTGAATTGGAGGAAAAGTTAGAAATAATCCAGGTGTCCATTTGTATTAAATACTAGGTAATATATACTTACTTGAATTAAAACTTCTTAGTGTGGAGCCCCTATTTCAAACACTAGTCACAGAGATTCTCGGGTAGGAACGTATGGATCAGATACAAACACATTCCCCCCCACATTAGCTTCAACAGCTTGAAGACTATGAAGGCTTAACAGCCACTGCTAGATATAGTCTGCATGAATCTGTCCTCTCTAATTTTTTTTTTTTTTTTTTGGGGGGGGGATGGGGGGGAATAACTTATTTTTGGTTGTCACAAATTCTTGTGGCAATGAGTTTCACAGCTTAATTTGCTTTGTGTGACAGAGGTCTTTGCTCTTTTGCATAAGTTCTCATACTGTGAGGAAAAAATGAATAGTAATTCCCCATGTGTTTCCTTCACACCTTTCCTGGTTATATAGGCTGTTATATAGTCTATGCTTACTGCATTGACCAAGAGTCTAGACCTTCCTTGCTGGGTTCATATGGGTTGAAGTGGGGTAGGTTACGGGTAGACTTGTATTTTTCTTAGCTGCACCTTTATATTGCAAAATAAGTCTTGGTATTTGTGACTAAAATACTCAGAGATACCTTTCAGTGTTATGAGAATATCAGCATAATCCCTGTCATTTGTCATTGCTAACAGAACAGCAAATGATATAGTTCTAAAACCTCTGCATGAATAATACTCTTGAGTGACAGCCCAAAGCGTAAAAATGCAAGCACTGTGGAGGAAGGCAATTGGTAACTTCAAGTATACAGTAGAGTTAACATTGCTCACCTGATGGCAAAAAAATCAGTGTTCTTCCAGAACTCATTTTCTTCCAAATACATTTCAGCTGGATGACAGCTGTGGAAGGGTCTCTAATTGCAGAACAGAGAACTGTTTACAATTAGGTATCTGACTGCTGCATAATTGACTAGATGAAAACTTTTTGTTAATGTATACTAAATATATACTTTTATATATATGAAATACATATTCTCTATTGGGGGAAAAATTTTCTCTATATTTTGTTCTGGTGAGTAAAAAAACCAAACCATTTTTGCAAGATGTGAGGTCAAGCTAGCTCATCAAAGTTCCTGTTTGTGCTTTTTTTTTTTTCTTTTTTTTAATTGGCTTGACATTCATCTGTGCTATCTGGTGCCTCAAGAAGACTGCAATTTGCCTGCTTCCTTCCCCACCATTCTCTGTTGGCTAGGCTCCATGACAGAAGTGTTTCTCCTAAGATACACCAGAGTGCAGTGTAAATGCAGTTCTGTGGATCTGAAAACTTGCATTTCATTTTCCCTGTAGAACCTGAAAGAGAAAGTCAAACTTACACTTCTTCCATATGGGTTTTAGCAGGCTGTTGGAGTTGCTGTGCAGTTCTTATGTAATAGTCCACAGACTTGTGCCATTTTGGGGGGCTGGGGACTGCTAACTAAAACAGCAATGTTTCTGCTGTTTTGCTGAATGTCAACAACTCCTTTCAGGCGGGATTTTAAGCATCAGAGGTGGTCCTGGTAAACCAATTTTAGGTTCAAGCTGTTCAAAAACCAAGCTTCATATTTATTAGTCTCTTAAATCGTCTTATTTTCTCCCTTTACCTTTCTTTCAGTGTTGCTGCTGTAACTTCACTGCAGGTTCCACTTTCTCAGATTTCTAATATTGCATGTGATTTTTACACCCCTTTAACAGAACAGAACCTTATTTTCATGGGGCTTTTTTCATGGGGCTTTTTGCCACATATCTGTGTGGCTTGTGTAATTTTCCCCTCTCCAATTTCCTTCTCCAGCAGCTTCAACTGCAAGGACAGCCAATGTTTATGGTAAGAAGGTTAAAATATCTAGATGTCTTCGATTTTTTTCCTCCTATTTACTGACTCCACTGTTTCAATGTGAAATCTATAATGCAGAAGCTGCTTCCAGTATACTGTAAGGGCCTTCTACCATATGCTCTCCCATCTGTGATAAGAATGAGGATTTTTTGGGGGGTGGGGGGGAGAAGGCAGAATTTTGAGTGTGATTGCAGTTCAGCTGTGTGCAGTATCTGCACACAGATCTCTGGCATAAGAGAACAAAGCTTTGGACTTCTACTGCTTTACTTCTTAAAAGCTTGAAAGGTGCGTGAAAACACACGCACTCAGATTCTATCTCCTGTTTATGAAACGTTACTGATCTAGTATTTTTTGCAGAAGAATAATGATTATAAGACCGGGAGATTTAGAGTTCTTGAGATATTCAGTTTCACTAATGAAGTAAACTGTTTGCTGTCACTTAATTTAACTGCGGGTTTTTTTAGACGTTCATTGAAGATTGACACTTAGGAGAAGATATACCTTTGCTGAAGATTAAAGCTTAAATCTTGTAAGCTTTAAGATTAATCTTAAATGCAATAGTTATTGTAACACCTGTAAGACTTTCAGCAAAAATTGCACCAAACCAGTGCTCCCTGCTAATATCTGATATTTCTAGAGAGGGGCTAAAGGGGAGTAGGCATATAGGTTTTTACTATACATCATGTTGAAACACAGAAGAAAAAGGAGGAAGGAAAAAGAGGAACTGCTTAATTCTAAGTGTCTTTATGCAGATTGCCTTTAAATCTTACAAGCTGCTGGTATTTCAAAGATTTTACTCTTGCTGTTTGTATGTTACTCCTATCTTTTACGGTATGAAAGAAAACAAACAAAATGTAAATTTGGTGTTAGAAGGTACAGTTCCTTATTCATTAGGTTTGAATTTGGTTCCATAGAACTACTCATTCTGCTACCCTTCTATTTATAAATAATTTATAAGAAGCCAATAAATAATTAAACTGTAGTAACATTACAATTTTTAATATTATACCCATGTTGTAATAAGATTTTCAGTGTCAGGTATTAGCCATAAGCAGCTAACAGCCAATCACACACAACTGTTTATCCTTCATTAAAAGTCTTTAATAGACTTATATTTTATAGATGAACCCTAGAAACAGTATGATCTAATATATGTAACATTTCAATATGCAAAGAAAAATACTTTAGAAAACATTGTTGGGTTGCCCAATGTTTGTGGAAACAAAAATATTTAATTAGCTGTTACGGATCCAAGAAAGGAAATAGAAAAATATTTTTCTCTGCCCTTCAAAAGAGCATTTGCTTAGTTAATTTTAAAGTCCCATTTCTTTTGAAACTATTAAGTAAAATGGTGGTCAGTAGGCTTCAAGGTACTATACTGACTCTGTTCTTGGATGCTTACAAACAGAAAACTGCATAAACTGGAAGTTCTGCTTTTTATCCTAACAGCTTTTTTCATGCTTCTACCTGTCATTTATTTCAGTAGATGCCAATTTTGCTTAATCTTAGAGAAGAACATGCATCATGCCTCCATGTCTTAGAGGTTTTACTAAACCTCACAGAACAAGTACAGCACTAGAGGTCACTAGCATTCCATCATTAAAAAGATATAGTTTTTTTTTTGTCACTTTGCCATGAAGTTAAATGATATTTGCACTGCCAAATATGCAACTGTGTTAAGGTCTACTGTATGCACATGAGTAGTCACCATATGTGTTTACAAAGATATGTTCATAAAGGATCATGAACTATTCAGAGCTGCTGTTCTTCTAGTATTTGGTTTTCTCCTATCTTCTAAATCCTTGATCTGTATTGTTTCTTTGTGTATTTTATGTTAAACTACAGTCTAAACCTATAAATGATTTTATCTATATTTTATCGGGTCTTGGGATCTATATACCTTTTAAATCTAGCTCACAGTAATCAGTATGTGGTATTAATAAATGCTCTGAGAGTTTTTGCGGGCTTGGGTTCTTAGATTCTAGGAGATGTAGGACACTATGAACTGACTCTTAAAGAAAGCTTGTAGTAGCTGAAGATCTGGCACCTAGTCACAATATTGTATGGAAAAAATGTTTTCATGACCTTTATACTAAAAATTGTAAGTTGATTATGCATAAAACTGTCTTTTTTTTATCCTTTTGAATAAAAGTACCATCTTTTTTGGTATTTTCTTCATTAAAATTAAAACCCTAAATGATGGATAAAGATCTGGAGATCATAAGGAAAATCACAATCAGTAGTAGCTTATTTCTCAATTATAGGTGAAAAAGTCTTGATGGAATTCAGCAGGGAAAGTAGAAAATAAGTTTGTTTTTAAAGAATACACCACATGCTAGAGGTGTTCCAAATAGAACTTTTAAATTCAGTGTATTTAAAGATAAGGACTTTTTTTTGTAAAATGACTGTTCAATTTCTGGTTCACTTTGAAGACACTGTATGTTTTGAAGGAGTAATAGACTGGGTCCTATTCCTTCTCAAAACAACAACGCTAGCATTTAGTAAAGGTGGATATTATCACAATAACAGAAGAAACGTGGCAGAGGTCTATAAAATCATAAATGTTATGAGGAGAGTGATCTGGGATTGATTGTTCACTGCTTTTTCCAGCAAAAGAGCTTGGGTACAGAGTGGGTAGTGAAATTACTGGAGAAGATTCTGTGTGGAGGGTGCAGGCTGTAGAGTTCCTCTTCCTGTGCAGCAAGATGTTGATTGTAAAAGTTAAAATGGGTTCAAGAGGAGTCCTAGGGAAGGGAAAAACTGTTGAGGGTTTGTGAATACTCAATGACCACCTCTTGCTTGGGTGCTGGAGACTAAGAGAGCATTCAAGGGAATTATTGTGTATTCTGGACCTGTCTCTGCATTTTTTTGCTGTGCATCTGCTTTTGGAGGCAGAAAAGCAGGCTATACAGATCTTTAATATGTCCAATTCTTCTGTTCTTTTTCACTGCGCATAAAGATATGCCAAAAATAAGGAAGCTGGTGGTGCCTGCAGGCAAATTCTACATTAATCTTCATAGTAATTTAAAATAACTTTGCTGTCTAAGAAGCTTGTAAGACATCGCATCAGTTTGTCTTCAGATACCTCTCAGAATGCTCCTGGTAACATCCTCAGTTCTGTTATCTGTGCCTAAAATCCGCTGTCAGTTTTAAAATTGCACCATTGAGAATGTGATCAAATTTCAGACTGGACACTTGCATGTTAACACACATTTCAGCAGTTTGATAACTCCATCTGTTTTAACTTGACGTGTACTAGTTACAGTAAGTACTGGTTAGTTTCCATTGGAATATCATTTGTACCTATTTATTTTCTCATAATATATATATCCTTATAGTGAATTTTCTCCTGATGTGTACACTTACTGGTTCATTTATTTATTAAGCTTTTATTCAAGCTGGCTTCTGCATCTTACAAGACTTGATCCATACAAATCACTGCACTCTGTACTGTGAGTACAGTAACTTGCAGCCAAAGTAGCTCTTAAAATGCTACCATCAGATGAAGCAGCTTAATATATTAGTTCATTAGTTCAAATAAAGAAGCCCTCTTAGATACTTTTGTCTATTAGACTGCTGCTGATTTGGCTGATAACAGCCTAGCGGGGTTGCGATAAGGTTCTTCATCAGTTTTAGACCTCATTCGGAGCTAAGCTATGTCTGAGTTTTCATTGGAAACAAGTAAGAGAGGGTGAAAGCTTTGACTGACATCATCTGCTTTTTCAGCTATTGTGAACTGATAGCAAGCTGAGCAACATAAAGTAGCCTGATGGGAATGCTGTTTACCGCTAAGATTAGTGTTTGATCATTAGAGATAGGCGCTCTAGGGAGTATTACCATTGGCAGTAGAACTTACAAGCAGAACTATTTTTTACTTCAATCTGTTGAAGACTTTTGAACTGAATCTGTTTCTCGTACAACAGAAACATTTTAAGCAAACCAAGTGATTTTATTTCTTTGTTTTCTTATATGGTATGATTGAACAGATGAAAATTAACTTTAAATTAACAACCAATTAATGCTTCATTCTGCTGTCACTGACTTGAAGATCTAAGCTGTGGTTAATGTCAAAAGGGAGTAAGATCCAGATATTAATATGGAATTGAGGGGAATGACTCAGTATGGTCTTTGTAGCATCTTCCACTCTCTCACTCTGATTTTCCTGTTAGTCATGTGGGAGCATTACTAAAAGACTTCAGCTGCTGACAGTGGCTAAGTGGGCAAGATGTAGGGTGCGTGTATGACCAAAAGAAGTCCTTTCCCCAATGACTGAGCATAACCCGAAGAAAGACGAGAGACAACATATAGATGTGACAAAGAAGCAAGTGATAGAAACAAAACAGTGGAGCAATTTGTTTTGCTTTATGAACAGTAGTCACAGTACACCTGCTGCTTTGTGACTAGTGCATGTTTTGAAGACAACATATTAAACGTAAAAAGAAATTGCAGGAAGGTCAAACTGATCATGCTGTTTCCTTCTCATCTTAAGATGATTCTAATTGCTCTTCATTTTGGGAGTTGTACAGTAATGATACCAAATAACCCATTTCAGAGCCCTATGTATAATGTTCAAGCATTGTAGCTGGGGGAAAAACAGGAGTAAAAAAACCCTATGCTTCTTAATGCAGTAGTAAAACACACACTAACTTCAGTAGTGCCACAGTTTTTCTCTCTGAATTTAATGGAAAATGAAAAATATTTTTTGAGGAAAATGCTCTTTTTTTTTTTAACTGCTTAGTTAAACTCTGTAACATACCAGATATTCCAGGTCAGTGGACACCAGCTAAGAACTGTTAAATACAATTGGGTTTTGTTTTGTGTGGGGTGATCTGTATTTTTTTGTTGTTGTTTTTTAAAAAAAATCATCTCATAATGTCATATATCATTTGTCTTCCCCACTGATGGAAGGAGGGCAGCATATTGGGCAGGGGAGCATTTTTTTTTGGCTACTCTTCTCTATTTTACTGTTCTGTGTCAACAGGACAGCTCCCAGACCTGTACTTCTAACCTGTCAATGAGGGAACATTACTGTCTCCAGAGCAAAAAACAAAAAGTGAACTGGTAAACTGATTAGAACAATTAGTAATTTTAATTACCTAAGACTGATTATATTTATCAGTTGATATATCACACTAAAGATGAAACAAGAAGTCTCAGGGTAACAATGAATTTCCTCATTAATTTGTTGGATGCAGATTATTCCATTTTCTAGCTTTACAGCCTTAGGCTGTATAGATGCAGGTCTGACAGGTCTCTTCATTCTCTCTTGTTTTCTAGAGCCAGTTCTTCCTTCACAATCAGTTGTGTTAATTACCCAGAAAACATTAGGCATACTTGCCAAAATAACACATTGCTAATAAAACAAGAAGGTGTTTTCTCGTTACTGAGTGGTGTATGAATTCATGTGACTTTTTTATGAGCAGGATCTAGAAAAGACTTTTGTTGTAAAAGAGATAGTTGCATAAGCTAGAGTTTATCATATTGAAGTGTTACCTCCTCCCCTCTAAAGGAAGAATTGGAATACCTGTGCTGCTGTTTGAAATTTGGCAAGTGGCCTGATTTTCTGCTGTCACTGGTAAAATACCCAGGGAAGCACAGGGCGAATTCTCTCTGCACGGGGACAGCCAAGAAACGGGTGTGCTTGCTTATTGCTGCAGGGGCTGGAGGCAAGAGCGTGTTCATAACTGAATCTTCCCAGAGACCTGAAGCTGGGGCTCTCCCCTCCTGGAGATAACAGAACAGTGGAAAAGGAGGAGGAGGATGATGAAGTATTACACAGCCATTACTACCTACTGAAAGTGAAATGTCTGCAGAGTGTTAAGGAGTGAAAAGAGTATTGATGAATAAAACTTAATAACTAGTAATATTTTGGAATGCCTTTTAAAAACATTAACGAAAAAAATAACAGCACAGATAAATATAGATTTCTTTTACAAGACTAGATGAAAACTATACAGGAAGTGGCATAACTCTGAACATGGATAAAGGATCTAGATTCCATGTTCATATTTTTGCTGGAAAAGCAAATTAAAGTTTTTCCAAGTTTGCTGTTTCAAAAAGAAAAAGATTAAATATAATCTTGAAATGTAATATTGCAAATGCAAGTTTAACATGTGCATCAGTTTTGGTCCATTTCGGTCCGGATTCACCAGATTCTATGGTATGTTTCCTACATAGTCATTTTCTGTATTTTTTTTTTTCTTAAAAATATTATCATTAAAACTCTATTTCACTTTAAAATTCTGTAAATGCTTCTGCCATTCTATCTTGCTTGGAAGGCAGTAGGACTTTATGCTCACAACATCTCCAAACATTGCAAAAACAACAAAAAGCAAAACCCAAGTACTAGCCATTTTTAATATAAACAATTTTTTGGTAACAAACACACCCATATCTGGAAAGAAATCTATTTTTTCTTTGCATTTTTATACTTTTTATAGTAAATAGGAAGGTGTTGCTTTTCCAGCAAAACAGATTAACTGGTGCATTATCCTGTTGTTTTTCACCTGCCCACTGAATGAAGCTGGGCATCATGTCGATAACATTTTTTTGTCCGTCTTCAGAGGGTGGATGTTCTCGGATGGTACATTTATGTCTCAGGTGTGATGTCAGTTCTACAGGTATTCTTCATTTCAGGTCTGGGGGACCTCTCTGGGACTAGTAATATTTCTACAATTGATGTGAACTTTTAGGCTGAAGCTACAATATTGCACAAGATACAGCCTTTTCTCATTGCGTGGCTAATCACATTTTTTTCACTGTTAGCAAAACATGCAATCTTGAACTTTATTGGGATAGACCTGTTTTAAAGTTACAGCAATGTGGATGTTAATATAAAAAGAATGTTTTTATTGCTCCTAGATTGGGCTGTAGTAAATTGCATTTTGCTGCCATTCTATCTGCCAGGGATAATACAAATCTCGTTGTTAAGCTTGACCAAAGGGTGAGGTGAGCAGAATGGTTATAGCCTTCACATTTTCAGTAATTGGAAACCTCGGATGAGCTATGTTTTCCCAGCACTTTGGAACGTTATTTAGACCAAATGTAGGTATTTTACTTGCTGTTCTTACGCTATTGGAGAAGTATTTTACTACAAAGCCTTCAGGTTATTTCCTCGCTCCGGCTCTGCCATGTTTCGTTTGTTTGAGCGGAGCGGGCAGAGCTGATCCCAGAAATCGGCGTGCGGGGCGGTGCGCGCAGGGCCGCGCCGGGGCGCGGGGTGTCCGCGGCGGCGGCGGCCGCGCTCGCCCCACCGCCCGCCCGCCTGCGCGGCCGCGGGCCGGCAGCTCCGCCCCGCTCCGCCCCGCGGCGCGCGGATTGGGGCTGCCGCGCGCGAGGCGGGGCTTGGCCCGGTGCTGCTTTATTTATTTGTTTCCCTTCTCTCTCTCTCTCTTTTTTTTTTTTTTTTAATTTTATTTTCGCGACACCTCCCGGCTTAAATCTCTCTCCCCGCGAACAGCAGTCGCGGCACGCGGAGGATGGGCCGGGGCCGGAGGGGGCGGGCGGGCGGGCGGGCCGCGGCCGGCGCCCCGGTGCCGGCTCGGGCCGTGCTGCATCCGCTGGGGCTGCGGGTCCCTGCCGGCCGCGGCCGCTGCTCCTGCCGGCCCCGAAAGCAGTAGCCTCCTCTCTAGCCATGACCTTCCGCGGGGGAGCCGCGCTCGCCCCTTCCCTCTCTTGCAGAAAGTCAAACAAGTGAACGGAGGAACAGAAAACTTAAGAGAGAGATCGAGTAGCAAGCCCCCTTCCTCCGTGCCTGGATGATTTCTGGGCTGACCAGCATCACCTAAAGGGAAACTTTGGTGGAGCGCGGGGAGCGACGTGCGTGCGCGGCGGGCGGGCGGCTGCCCCCGCGGCGAGCCGCGGCGCGGAGCTCGCCCGGCCGCGGGTCCGGGGCGGGGGCTGCTCGCCCGCCTCGGCGGCGGAGGCTCGGGACTGGGATTGTAATGGGAATAGTTTTGCATTTTGCGTTTGTGGCTTGAGAGGAGAGAGTGGGTTTTCTTCCGCAGCATCGTCTCTTTAGAAGAAAGGACGGAGGAAGGGGGCGGGTTAAAGCTAAAGAAGTAAGTCCTCTCTCCGAAGCAAATGCCTTTTGCGCTCTCCGGATAACCTTTTTCTGAAAATGCAGCCTCTCCAGCTGACCTGTTCTTACTTTGACTGCAAAGTGTGTGAAACTGAGCCCTAACTTCCCCACAGACCCTAGGATGTGCACTTCTGGGATTAGCAATATGGGGCATCTCTTGTCACCTCTGCTCTTGAGCCTGGCAGCAGTTTTTTCCAAAGGTAAGGCTCAATCTCTTCTGCATAACCGTTCCTTCGCTTCCTGTTCCTTGTTTATCTTGCACACGCACCCTCTGCCCCTGTCTCTGTGGAGGTACCTTGGATGTTGATACCCACAATTCACAATTGAACGATTGGGGAGGGGGTAGGGGGGTAACGTGTGAGTCAAAACCGAAGACATCTTGAAGGGAAATCCTGGATGGCAGGATTTTATTTTCTTGGTGGACTTTGACAAATAGTCTAGCTATTTATAGAGACATTTGTTACCAGAGGTTGTATTTTTGATCGTACATTAGGTGCTGGTGGAAAACTCAGCTTTGGATTGTGAAAGGTTTCATTACATGGAGATTTGAAATCTTCAGGGGTAGCTGCTGCTGGAGTTAGCTGCCCTATCTTTATTTCCTATGCAATTTTTCAAATGAAAAACCTATGTCTCAGAAACTGTTTTACTGGACTAGAGAAATGTGTGCTTGCTGAAATCTTTAAAAGCTCTGATGAGATCCTGAACCATGGTGTCAGATATTTCTGCATGCTGGGTAGAGTTTGGATGTTGTGACAGATGACTCGAGACAACTACTCAGTGGTATCTTTGTGCTTCCCTCGAATGTGTTTACAGTAAGGATCAGAAAGCCAACATATAGACAATGTTTTTGTGTGTGTGTTTAAATTCTCCTTTGAACTTAAAGTTTTCATGCGTAATCTCAGCCAAAAGGTGAATGCATTTTTGCAGTACTTAATCTAAACAATTCTGACCATTCCTGCATAATCCAAGTTAAGAGATATATACGCTATTTAAAAGACATTATGCCTCAGCAGCTATATTTTGGCAAGAATATTGAATTTAAAGCTCCCACGTGGCTAGTCTTCAGTGAGAAATAACAGCATATGCATTTAATCTATAATTTTGAAAACATACGAGTTCTGCCTATAGAAAGATCACTGTTTCAGAAATGCTTCAGTTACTATTAACACTGCACTCTTTTTTTAAGTCAGTTATCTTTACTAATCGCTCTGTGTCTAAAACCGGACTAACCACTGAGGACAGAATACACAGTTGTATATTTCTGTGGTGGTTCCCATCATCAAATTCCATTTTCATCCTTCTTTCTTTAGAACAGGATGAGAAAGAAAGGAACAAAATTGTAAATCTTCTCAAACGTTACCTAAATGCAGTGCCTGCGTAAGTACAGTTTTGAAGTTGCAAATGGAAATGCATTAGCAGTAAGGGTTGGAAGACTGAGTCTTTTTAAAAGACTGCTTCATTCACACTGTGCACCAGCAACTTTTGATTACCAGCTGAGCTGTAAAATATTTATTTTGTTATAAGCAATATCAGTACTGAGTCAGCTGACAATGCAGTAAGAATATTAACTTTTTCATCTCATCTTTTTTTTTTGGTGTTTTGAATTTGCATCATTAGCAAAGCATTAACAGAGTGTGTGACTGAAATTACAGTTTGTTTTAAGATTGAAGTATAAGTGGCATTTGAGTTCTACAGTGGACAATGTTTCTTTTGCCAACCCAGCAATTATAACATTCATATATGAATGTTACTTTTAAATGTTACTTGCATCTCCTTTGAAAGATAAACATAGGCAGAAAACTGGACTTGTCAAGGAGGTCTCTTATGTAGAAAGTTAAATAAAAAATAAACCATTATAAGTTCTGACAAGTGAATTCTTTCTATGCATTAAGAAGTCTTATTAAATCCGTTATCTCTTGGAACTGGGTACATAAGATCCCTATTTATCCCTATGATATTGCTTGTGCCATTTATTTTGCACTTCAGACTTTGTAATATCCCACCACGTGACTGCTGGGACTCTTTGCTGTTCAGCATTACAGATACCCATCTTCAAGGTAATTGGCTATTTCCATGCTTGGTAATGGGCTCTGTACTGCTATGCCATAGTACACTCTGGAAAGACCAGAGTGTTCTAGAGATTTACAGTATAAACTAGTTATTGCCAAATGTTGATTTTTTCCCCCCCCTCCATCCCTCCCCCATAAGAAGATGAAAACAAAACAACAGCAGCAGCAGAACTTGATTACTGCTACTGGGCATATTTATTTGTTTCTTTGTTCGATGCCGTTCTGTTGCTAATAGAAAAAACTCCTTCATCTATGTCATGACGACAAAGTTTTCTTAGAGAGGTAGAAAATCTTTCAACGTGCAGCAGCAATCAGCTGTCTATTGTGCGTAAGTCTATTGCTGATTACTGAGAACCATGGCAACGTGTCTTCTCACTGCACAGTTTCATAATCTTTCAGGTAATAACGTTCAGGACTTTAGATTACTATTGCCATTTTGCTTTGCTTTTATCTTGTAAATGGGGAAAATAGCTCCAGTCTGGGAGGTGAACTGTTGTTTTCTATAACGAGTTTCATGTTCTGATCAGAACAATTTGTAACTGATGATCCAATCCATGTATTGGAATGTATTGTGCAGTCTGATACTGTATTGTCTGTGTGTGTACACACACACACACACACACCCCTATACGTATACATAGACAGAAAGGCAGGGAGTATAAGGTGATATAATTATTGTTAGCGTGGAGCTGTATTTCACAGCTTTGGCATCAGCTAAGTGTTTTCTTGACTCTGTCCTGGAGAACCATTTCTTACCCTAAATCAGCTGAGCATTTTGCTTTTTGATCTCAACTATGAAAAAATTCTTCAGAAATCTTCAATTTAAAAAATAAACCAACCCAGCCCAGCTGACATGTATTTGTCTGCGTTTACATAGAACAGGCTCAGTAACAGGGGTGTTTTCTTCCGTTGCTTGAGGGGAAAACCTTTCATTAGTTTCACCAAGGGTAGAATAAAAACTTTAACACCAGACACCATGCTTGGCCTAAGCTTGTAATGAACTGGACAATTTTAGGATATATATATAGTGAAACTTCAGACTGAGGAACCTTCCATGTTGTGGATGTTTGGTGTTTAAAAAAAAAAAAAAAAAAAAACTTTTCAAATTTCAGGTCTTAGCTGACAGTAACAAAACAAGAGAAAATTATTGTGACTCCTTTGCCTGCGTTGTACCAAGTGTCCCATGTTCTCTGTCATCCTAGGTTGAAATATTCCTGCAGGTTGCTTTCTAATGAGATCTCAGACCACATAACTGCTGTCTTGATTTTCTTTTTCCCTCGGTCTTTATAAGTGTAAATGCTTGGCAATAGCGTTAGACAGGATTACCTCGTATACCCCTAAGTGTTCCCCACAGGCAAGAGAAGTGGGCACTCCATTTTCAGTGATGCCAATCTCCTAGTATAGGAAAGTGGAGGGGGAAAGAAATCTCTCAGAAAACAAAACGTAGTTCGAACAAAATGTTATAGGAGAGAAGTATCTAGTTATTTGGATTGAGTGTGTTACTGTTTCATTTGGAATTATTAATGTTGCAATATTCTTTGAACTCCCTTGGTCTCCACTGGATAGTGAGGTATAGAATTCCAGTCCACAGGAATTACTTAAATGCTGCTGTTACGATTTCAGTGGGTTGTAGCTTTGTAACTTGTACGGGAAAGCCTCTTCCTCCACTTTAATCCTACTTTTGCATTCGCTGGCTTCAGTGAGAGTGGCGGTGTGCAAAGAGCTGCACAGGTGAATTCACTGGTCCCATTCCAGCTTCCAAAAGGCCGTGGTTCTTCTCTGAAGACCTTCCAGCTTCCAAAAGGCCGTGGTTCTTGTCTGAAGACCTTTGTGTGTAGATTTTCCACTGACATTGAAGCGCACTATGAACTTTGTATAAATAGAAATGTAGAAAATGAAAAGCTGAGTGCAGCATGCCTGTGTTTCACTGCTTGCTTATTTTTAGGTCATTACTCTGGAACACTGATAGTGTTTTATTAGTAATGGACAATGCCGCTCTATTAGACATTGAAATTAAAGACTTCTATTTGATTGATAGTATACTGTTGTCTTTTTCTCTCATTTGGTGGTAACTGGATAGGAGTTCATGACTGAATTTCAGTTTATGTTGACAGATGGTTAAAAACCAAAAGGTAAAACCAGTCTTTCTAGCTTATGGTTCAAATTGTTCTGTAAAACCTTTTTTTTTTTTTTTTTTTGGTATCCTGTCCCAGCTGCATCTGAACTATAGTCTTTTGAGATATTATACAAGGAAAGGGGTACTGAATTGCACTTTTGCTCTCATTATGCTTTTTGGCACAGCGTACTTCTAGGAGAAGTGGTTCTGCCTTCTTTTCTTTCACAAAAAAGTCAGACTAAAGTTCTACTGCTAGACCTATGTTTTATTTGTCTGCTGCAATACTGGTTTAATGTGATTTGGTTTCTAATATTTCCCTGTAATGTTCTCATTTTTTACTTCCATCTTGTCTTTTATTAGTTTCATGGGACTGGCGGACTCTGTGACACCAACCAATGTTTTAGATATTAATAAAAGCAGCTTTATTCAATAAAGATCAATTTTATTTAATAAAAAAAATCAAAAGATAATCTAATTTTTCATGCTGCATTCACATTAAATCAACCTCCTGAAGTAGTCGTGGATGCCAGGTCTAGTGGCAGTCTATCACTGGTCCTAGGATACATAAACATGACTCCAGTCAGATTGATTGCAGATAAGCTGAAGAGGCATCTGAGATTCATCACAGGTTTAGTTTATAAAGTGTTACATTAAATTACTTGATTTCCCCCCCTTGTAATATTGCCTTCTGCATTATTAATGGAAGTTCAAAATGAAGTGGATTTTAAAGAGTTCAGAGACATTTAGATAACGCTAATTATTATGAGCAGATTTAAAGTACATATTTGAGGATGTTAGGCTACTTCAGTTTCTTCTATGGGTGGGAAATTAACTGCAGAATGAGGATTGGGTTCTTCATGTCCTTGATTTCCTCTTATTGAATAGAGTTTAATTCCACGGTAAGGTGCTGGTCTGATGGCCCCATGGAGCTAATGGGTTGAAAGTCTTCATCTGCCAAGGAGGTAAAGCCTATGCAGTAACCATGCAAAATTTGTCTTTCTGCTTTAGTAATGTGACTTAGACTTGACCTGGAGGATGATATAAGCTCCAGCACAGTGATATAAGTTGTTAGACTGGTCTATAGGTCCACAGTGGGTGTGATGCAGAGCCCATTGAAGTCAGTATGAAGGTTTTTATTGCTGTTAGTAGGCTTTAATTCAGAGCGGAGGCAGTTTTCTGGTGCAGTATTTTTTCAGCCTGTGGCCCACACACCAGTAGTGATTCATGCAACGTTCGAACGGTGTTGTGAAAGTAATGCCAGAAACCTCACGCATGCAAGCTAGACAAAACAAGGGAGGAAATGAAAATAACACGGGAGCTTTAGCGTACATCTCAATTCCTGTTTGGCTGTAAACAAAGACCTGTGCAACAACATTGTGTAGGATGGTCTGGTTCTCGCCAAAGAGTTAGACAACGCTGGCCTTTAAAGGGGCTGAGAAAACCTCTGCACATTAAATGACTGCAGTCGTTTAAAGTATTTCTCTGAACCGCTACTGCCTCAATTCTTCAAATGCTGTAGCTGCTGATATGAGTATTTCTGATCCATTCCAGCACAGGTTCACCCTAAATCAGCACTGAGTAGTGGTTCAGTGAAGCGGGGTAGGCATAGGCTGCTGGTCACTTAGGGCATCTGTACTGTAGGGTCGACTAACTAAGGCTTCTACTGCACTCACAGAGGATGTTTGTCTGTTCTTACACCCTCAGTCTTGTTTTTTTTTTTTTTTTTTTTTTTTTTTAATTGAGATTTTCAGCAAGGTTTCTAGAGGAGTTTTCTGTGTTACAGACAGTTATCTCCATGAAAATTGCTCACCAAAAAGAAAACTTTTTTTTCTTGTACAGACCGTGTGGAAATAGTTGGTAGTGGACGCAGCTGCACTGATGCCATATTTCCTCGTATTTACAAAACTCCTGCAGTCACTCCACCTTCCCATAGGCCAATCTAGCTCCATGTTTAAAGTCATTTTGATTTGCTTTGTTTGTTTATTTGGAGTTTTGGTTGTAAATAAAGACCTTTCTCTTTATACTGTGTAAGATAGTCTGGATAATCAGAAGCTGTTCCAGAAATTTGCTATGGTAATGGTTAGTAAGCAGCAAGCCTTAATTCATTCAATGCCATTTTATACTTGCTTGCTTTCCTGCTAGTGGCATCCTTTAATAGTTCTTCTCTTTGATAGAACGTATTGGGCCTTGTTGGTATGTGATTTTTGCAGCTAAAGTGAGCAAAAAAAAAAATGTAAAATTGGATAAGTAGATCCTAAAATATGAGCGGGTTGGGGCTGGGGGGGTGGGGGGGAAGATCCTGAATAATACATATCCTATAAAAAGATCAAATAAGTGAGCTAGATAAATAGAGAAAAAATGCAGTGGTAATAATAATAAGAGAGCCAAGCAGAAATGTAGAAAACACACTCTTTATCCTCAGTGGATATCACTTTATGAGATAAACTAGGGAGCGATACAAGAGGTGCCCCCATCTTACTGAACCAGGATGCTCTACAACATGCCTTTTGATCCGTTTGCTTTCTAGGTCAGGCTACCTAGACTGAGCAGAAAGTTTGCAGACCACTTGCTGAGGAACAAGTCAGATGTCTAGATACTCACATAGATGAGGCTGCATGTCCCTTATATACTTAAAAATAAAATAAAAATAACTCTGTTTCTCTGAGCTTAATCTCACCTAATGCTAAACAATCTCAGAGCATTAAACTTTAGACTGCCACATTGCTTATTTGATTTTTATTTATATTAAAAAGTGTACCTTTTACATCTTCAATATTCACTATGCAAATAAACTTTAGAGGAAGAAAAATCCAAAGCTATAGGTCAGCAGAGATAACTAGCCATAATGTCTCTGTCCAAATTTTAATACAATCCATAATATAAGAATGGATGCAATACCACTTAGTCTTCCACCTATCCAGTTATCAGTGATCCTGGATTAACCAGTATTCATATCCTCTGTATTCTGCTGAGCTGTGGTCTTCAAGAAAGAGAAATAAAGGTGATTTGAATGTGCCTGCTATCAAAATCTCCCAATTTATGCTTTAGTTTTGCATCACTGTCCTAATGTAATCAGTCTTGCCTGGTTAATTTTAATTAGGTAGCACATATTGAGTAGTTAGTTTTGTTGTCTAAACATTCCAAATTACTGTAAGATCATGGAAGAGTGAGAAAATGTCTGAACTAGTTTCAGTGGAGTTATACTGATCTGGTTGGAGGTTTGCATTTGTACACCATGGCTATCTGCTGCATGGAAACAAATACTTACCAATGCATCACCATTGGCAAGTAATTCTTTAGTTTATTGGGTAAAAGACAATATTGGGAGGTGATTTGTATGTCTTACTCCTTCATCTTTTGTTTTCTAAGAGCAACAAAGAATAAATCAAATGTTTGCAATACCTTGTGACCTATTCAGGTGAAGTCTTGCTTATTAGTAATAGAGTTTTAACTTCCTACATTGATCTTAGCAGTGTAGAGTGTAGTGTGATGTTTTCCTGGTAGGGAAGGTGATGTTTCAGTGGATTGTATTTTGAGCTTTGAGTGTTGAAGGAAGCAGTCAGCTCTAACAAAGCTTGCTAGTGTAACAAAGATGTGAAAACATCACATGTCAGTAGTTACCTACCAGTCATCCTCTGTACGTTTTCATAAACAAAACCTCCTGGCTCTAGCTGGCTCAGATTCACAAGCCTGCAGCTCTTGAGCTGAAGAGGGATGTCTACATGGTTAACAAGAGGGGACTTGGGGCAAAATTGAGCGATCCTGGTTCTGTGTGGTATAGGGGAGAAGTGTGTGTGCACCTTTTAAATTTATTACCACACTTCTTTCCTCTGTAAGGAGTATAGGATCAATACTTTCAGACTTTCCACCAATCTGTCCCCAAAACACTCATTTTTGCTGTGTCTATTTAGGATCTCTTTAACTCCAGATCATATGTATTAGCAGCGTTTTTTTGCTTTGTTAGGTTAAGCTCACCTATGGAATTTGGCTCATATGAAAACACTGAAGAACTTGGCCTGTCTTCTGGAGAAAGGTACATATGCAAAGGGAGAATTTCATAATCTGCTAGTGTGCTAGTGTCCATCTGATTCCTTACTAATTGAACTTTGTCATCTTTTAGGATGTAGCAGCAAGGCCATTATTTTCAAGCATTTCTACTGAGTTTGTATGTTCCTATTCATGGAAACCTTGCTGAAGTGGCAATTGTTTACCAGTCCCATAAATCAGGATGTGAAAAGATGGGAGCCCCAAAATTAGTGGATGCTTTTCAAAATGTTGTTTTCATCTTTGTGAGCTGAACTATTTCTGCCAACGACAAAGAATAATTACACCTTCAGTGAATAACAGTAAGAGCTATGTCTTGCTTTTTCAAATTCGATATGGTAATATCCATAGACCATTCCCTCATTTACTCAGGATTTATCATTTAAGGTTCTCTTACTCTGTCTTTTTCCATATTATTGGGGCAAACTGTTTTAAGGGGATCATGACTTTAGCTGTGCCCTGCTCTCACCTTTGTGGCTGACTGTGTCCCCTGTAGCGGTTGTCTGATACGAGATGGTTTCTTGCATTCTGAATGCTTGTGCGCAGTAGGATTCTGCTATATACCTCTGACTCTTTGACACCATCTGCCCACTAAAGTAATTTTAATGGGTTTCCACTGAACTAGGCTGTACTACAGCCGTGTCAGCATGCTCCTTATTTTAAAAATAATAAACAAAATCTCCTCAGAAAAGCTATCCATGATCACTGGCTTCTCCAACAAAACTGAGGATTACCTCACTGTTTGATATTGCGTAGACAAATATCTCTCTCTTTGATAGACTTTAAAATAGGAAAATGACAATTTGTCACTTCAGATGGCCCTCTAACAGCTCTAGTTTATTTTTTGTAACAGTCTTTAAAGCTGTTCCCATCCTATGTTTTTAGGCAGACATTATTATTCTTATACCGAAATGGAATCATCTCACCTTGTTGGAATTCTCTTCTTTATGAAAGCTGGGCAATGCAGCGGCTCGCTATGGTGATTTAGGAGTCAGGGAACACATTGGCTCTCTGTGACCTTTGAAAATCATTTCAGTTCTCTGCCTCCCCTTTCCCTTTTAATCTGTTTTGTCTACTCAGAATTTAAGTTCTTCAGAG
Source organism: Rhea pennata (assembly GCF_028389875.1). Classification (NCBI taxonomy): domain Eukaryota; kingdom Metazoa; phylum Chordata; class Aves; order Rheiformes; family Rheidae; genus Rhea; species Rhea pennata. Next base: position 6,105,529 of record NC_084679.1, on the reverse strand, counting down.
CAGGACCTCTTTTGCTTGCTCCTTTTACAGCATCTGTCCCTCTTCTCAGATGGGACCGCGCATTTTACCACATTACAGATAATTAATTAGTAGTGGCTGAGCTGGAAATTGAAACATGGCATTCTGATTGCTTTAATCACTGAACAACACTAATAACTCAAAGGCCTTTAAGAATAGAAGAATAGGGAAAGGAAAAAAAATACAGATAAAATGAATGCATCTAGATTCCACTCGAATATTACAATTAATAAACCATCTGAACAATCTCAAACAATAAGGTGATACAGTAAATATAAAAATCTTCTTATACGAAAACATTTTCATGACATCTTTTTATTTCTTTCCTTTATATTCCATGTTACTAAACTGTTAAGGAGAGCAATTTGATTTTGAACATCTTTATTAATAATGCAACAAACTACTTACCACAAGAAATAGGCTTTTTGGGCAGATGGTGCAAACTTTAGAAATATATCACTCCTTTTCTATTCCTTCAGTTTTCTGTGATTTATTTTCAGCTCCTTTATGTTAGTAAGCTGGCTAATGGCAGTGATGAGATGGACTGGTGAAAGAGAGATCTAAGATCTATTCCATTGCTGATGAGACATGAAAATTGAAACAGTCAAAAATTCATTAATTCTTCTGAACTTCAGAACTGACTTGCGCAGGTCATGCAGAGAATCAGAGATGATCCTGCTCTTCAGTCTTTGCATTCTTTTTTCTAAACTACGTGCGGTTTGACCTCTAGCCAGGATGAAGTTTGCCATCTGAAGCATAAGTTTCTTTCACTTTCTCTATGCCCTATACACCAGTAGATCTGCTTTTACATGTGTACATAGAGAACCAACAAAGATCCACATCCAAATATATCCATTTACTAGAGGATCCCTGGTGCTTTTGGTCCCCAAGAAAAGAAACTTCTATGCTATTGAAGCATTGAGAGTGACCACAAGAACTGGACAGGTTTTCATCAGGTTCTGAGGTTCCTCAGGAGGTGTAATGCTGTGCAATGCTTTCTTCTAAAAGAAGCATTCACAACAATCAATTTAAGACCCTTTGTTAATAAAGATATTTAGCATTTTTGTCTTGTGGAATACATATGTGGCAGTTCAATTTGTCAATGTTGGAAAGATCCCTGCTTTGTGGCAAGAGAAGCAGACAGTTCCATCATCATGTAATAAGAAATAGTCAACAGCAGAGCTGTACTTACAAAGCCTTTAAATTATGGGAATTTTTGCTATGTCCAGCTTTTCTTTTATTTTTTGGCAATTTTGGTGGTTGAAGGAACATTGGTGGAAGATGGAACATGTACTGAACCCAAGTTCAAATTCTCTTTTAGTTCTTGTGTTTGAATCCTGTGGATTTTGCTGGATTCACTGCCTTTTGAAATCCACCAGACCTTTTGAGGTCCAGAATTCAGATTACATTGCATTAGTGGATGCAATACCAGGTTAGAAGAAATATAAAGTAAATATCAATATGAATCCCCATGAGAATTAAAATGGTATTTTCCAAATGCTAATCAGCAGGATGATATTTTGAGTGGTATTTCAGTGCTTCATTTGTATAATAGATGAAATGCTAAATAAGGTAAATACCTAGGATCTGTGGTCCTTGCACAGATTGTTGCTGCTGTTGTGATCCACCCCCTCTTTGTCCTATGATAACTTTGAATATTGTTGTAAATGTTCCCTGCTGTTTCTGCCACGGTAGTTTAAAATACATATATCAACATCACCTGCATCTTTTCTTGCCTTTTTATTTGGACTCTTTATCTGAGCAGCAACAGATCAGAGTAATGGTATAATAATCACTGTTGAAGCGTTTGTTTGTTTGTTTTCTTTCTATTTCTGTGCAGTCATATGCTGCTTTCATCTATTCTGATCAGAATTATGCATGTGTTTTGGAGCATTCCCATATCAGACCTTGAAAAAAGAGAAACGCTTGTAAGTGGAGAACACTATATATAGCAGACCTTTGTTATGATATTTATAGTCATGATGTTTAGAATGTCTTTGTGTGCATTAGAGGCTCTCATCAAATAATCAAATTGCACAAATAATAATAAAAAGGATGGTCCACAAAGAGATTCTTTTCAACTGTTCTCTTTTTAGCAGCTTCAGAAAAGAAAGATGAGTTTGGCAGTATATTTGCAGTGTTAACAAATCTGGCTTTGGCAGGCTAAAGCAGGAATTGTGAATTCAAAACTGAAGATCCCTCACAGAGATGCTCTGGTAGCAGTTGCCTTTCTGTGGAGGGGTGAGCTTTTGCAGACCTTGGCTGTTGCAGCGGATCATGAGAGAGTGATAATCTCTCACATAATTAGATCGGACAAACTATAAGTCTTCATGACCTATCATGTCTAGCTAGAAAGTTGTTGGGAGGCAGTGAAGATCAAGAGGAAAGAAAAATCTGCAAAAATGCAAAGGCAGCATTGCAGATTGTTGTTTGGTATAATGCCTTCTCTGCCCAGAGAGGTCATGGAGTCTCCTTCTCTGGAGATATGCAAGGCCCGCCTGGATGCAACCCTGTCTACCGTGGTCTAAGTGACCCTGCTGAGCGGGGAGGTTGGACTAGATGATCTCCAGAGGTCCCTTCCAGCCTTACTGATTCTATGATGTTTCGGTTGATACTGTGGAATGATAAAGCTTATCATTTTTTCCTAATTAAGTATGTTCTCATTTGTGTTTTCAACCTGAGGATAGTGCACATCCTACTCTATTTACCTGTGGTGATGCCACATTGCTCTGTGAAATCCTTGGGTATGGTCTTTGACATGTTGCAGATGTTTTCTGCCAGTTTGATCAATCTGTCAGAAACTGTACATTCTCATACTCGTTTTATCCCATTCTGCCAGACAAGCACTATCAAAATCTCATTTGGAACCTGTGGAAGTATTGTAGCAGGTTCAGTTATACTTTATACTTCTCTGACACCTGTCTTAGGAATAGCTGATCTATTGTATTTGTCCCAGTTTAAATCCAGCTGGTCCACTGAAAAGCTGCTTTTGAGTACCTCTTCATTTTCTTCTCCAGTGGCTAAATGAATGTTTCTGTCACTCAGTAAGTGAATTCCTCCATAGTTCTTGCACTTGTACTTGCCTCCTTCCTTATAGATCACTGCTATTACTGCATTCCATCTACTTATAAATCTTGTTGGGTTTAGCACTGAGATGAACAAGAGGACTCATGGAGAAGAACACAAAATAATCCTAGATTGAGGTGCATTACAATACAATTCAATCCAATACATTGAACTAGTATTACTGACCTGTAGAAGCTGTCAGAAAATAACTGGTAAGCTAGTCTAGGAGCCCAGAAAATTAAGATTAAGACAAGCATGGAGAAAATCATAGAAGCTGTAAGACAAAAAGGAAAAATAAAACTCATATTCTGTACTCTACCGTAGTCTACCGTGTGCTACTAATCTGCAGAGTAAGAACTAGTGAAAAATAGAATTGTGAAGACTGCATAATAAGGAATATCTGAATATCTACTTCACTGGATCTGTGACCTGCTTCAGGCAAATAAGTGCACAGACAATGCCAGATTTGGCTCCCATCACCAAAATAGTTCTTCAACGTGGTTCCAGCAGGCCTGATGTCCTCGGACACCCTCACACAAGCTCATACGATAGCTCGGGGCAAGTAATACATACATCCAATCTACACCAAAGGGCCAGAGGTCAGAGCTGTTTTCCGTAGGTGGTCCCCAAAATCACTATAAATGCCTCTTAGAGATATGTTATGGCTAAAGTCTTTAACTGATACAGGACAATGGGGAACGAGGCCTTTATTGCTTCTGTCATGTGGTGTAATATTGAAAAACTTGAAAAGAAAACTGTGCTCTGTTGAGTGAAATAAGTGAAACGCTTTGAAACTTTAAATTAATGGAAGAGCAGTGCAGGACAGTTTCAACTTCAACTTTAGTTTCAGACTAAAAACAGAACTACCAGAATTTTCCATGGAATAAATCAATTTTAATTTTGCCTAACTTTATTTTTCTATAATAAATTCAACTCATAAGCAGCCAACATGGGCTTTTACTTGTTTTCATCATAATTTCATGTTGAATGGGTAGTACTTTGTTTCATCCACGTGAAAGGGAAATTAAAATAAGTGATGCTTGGTTATTTCTTTATAAGGACTTATTGTTCTATTGCTATATCATCCCATTTTAATTTGAAACACAGTACATGTGATTCAGTGGTTGAAAACAGATTCTTTGGGGCTTTTTTTCAGTAAAATATTTTCTTAGTCATGCTGACTTCTTAATTCTCACCCCCTTTTCCAGCAGGAAAAGGTGTTTCTCGGCATTCCTTCTTCTGCATAATGGAAGCTCTCACTCTGCAGATGCTCCCAGTGTTCTTCCTTGACCCACTGGCAAAAGGTGATTTTGAAATGGCTTTTGCTTCCTTTTCAATTCAAGTTGATTGCACAGCTATCACAATAGACTTTGCCTTCTGCCCTGGACAAGTAGTACCAAGTGTTGGTAACAGAAAAATGATACATTATGTGGTACTATAGATACCATGTAACTTGAAAGAAAGTAAGTGATGTAATATTTCATATTGCAATGAAATCTGTGCTAAGTGCTTTGCAAACATAGTAAGGGACAATAAGTCTTTTGGAGTGAAGGTCCAGCTTTGCAGGAGAAATGTGCAGAGTTTTTAATAATTTGGCCATGGAGAATGATTATAACAGACCTTCCTTAGAATTTAAAAACAATATTTCACAGGTATAGTGCTAGCAAAATATTTAAGTGGCAGTGTTCTTGTGTATTTTTGGTATTTAATTTTGTCTGTATAAACCTAGACTATGAGTGTATGTTATATTTGATACAGGGTTGTAAGCAGTCAGAAGAAAACAGTTTGTAATCGTTCTTTGCGAGGCTGAATGTGATTGTTTTGAGAATGAGGACGGATGGTACGATTCCTCAGCAGGTTAAATCAGCCAGAGCTGAGGTTGCTGCAATCTCTCTTTTTTTCTGGTGTGGCTTTGGCATTTATGCGGTTGAGTAATGAGCTATGCAGAGAGCTGATCAATTGAAAACTAGTTTGTTCAGTTTTTTTTTTTTTTTTTTTGGGGGGGGGGCGAGGGTAGAAGGTCTTTTTTCTGCAGGTACCAGATCTGGCAATCCTACGGTTGCTGAGTGAGTTGGTTCAGCTCTCTGATCTAATGGAAAACTAACCCACCAAAAAGAAAAGCTTTCCAACAGATACGGGACTGTGAGCCCCCTCACTGCGAGGCTCACCGGATCTGACCCGACGGAGGGGGAAGCAGTGGGTGGCTGATAGTGATAAGGAAATAGAGTGGGTTCTTCGGGCCACGGCCTGCAGCTGGGCTTTCTTTTTGTAATACCAAACGGCACCATCAGTAATCTGATCCCAGAGCCTTTCATTATTATTCCCTTGTAGATAAATCATGATTATGGAAATTCAGTGATGCACCAGCTTATGGAGTGCGTGGAAAACAGACAAAGGGGAAGGAAAGTTTTACAGTGGTCACCTGGAATATTTATAATTGCTATTTTCAGCTGATTAGCCTTACAAGAGCAACATCAATTCCAACTATAAAGTATCAATGTTTTTTAGATATAACAGTAAAATTTAATGATAACTGAAGTAAAGTCATGCAAGACGGGCAAAGGCATGATGATCTTATACCACCAGTTCTCCTTGTGTAAATTCCTTTTCCCTGCTTAGTTGAAATTTTTGTAGAGGAGGGAAAGATTCCCACAAAAAATGATAATGTGATCACTAACCTTTCTACTTCAAGATTTGGCTATCATATTCCAATTTAAAGCAGACACTATTCAGCTGTATGCTGAGTGTTGTGATGAGGGCAGGTCAGAAGATTTTGGAAACTTCTTCAGTCCAGCCAAAGTAGTTTCTGTGAGCAGCTGAATTCTGTGGCAGTGACTATAGTATGGTAATAAAGATGTAACACACAGGAGTTTCCAGAGGGGGGTTGGATTTATCTCCTAGCCCCACTCACACAGCTGTGGTCATTATTTGCTGTCGCCAATGGCTACTGTTACAGCTGTTTCCAAAAAGCCGCGCGTCGCCCCTCCATCGCCGCGGAGCTGGGCCGGCCTAGCCTTTTCTCTCCGGCTTTCAGTCCTGCACCGCGCCTTACAGGCTGCTATTGCACGAGACCTCTCACATCTGCCTGTCACCCAGGCAGCTCCCAGTTCTTAGCCACTTTTTTTTTCTCTCTCTTTCCTTATGAACCAAAACTGAATTGCTAAGTCTTCATATCTCATCAGATCTGGCACAGGCTTCCTGTTCCGACCCCTGTTTTCTCTTCCATTGCCAGAACGTACATGCTGGTAGGCAAATGCCACCTGGGAACTGTAAATCTGTCACGTGTACCACAGCTATTAGTTTGTGTGTGTCAAGATAAAAGGAGTGTTACAGTTGCTTACTAGTCTGCATCAGAGTAACTGTGTTTAAAATTAAGTCCATCTTGCTTCTTAGGTTATCAAGTTTCTAGGCCAAAGACTGCAACCTACCTTAATGTTTTGTTTTATTACAGTGGAATGGTTAGACCAGCATGGGGCAAATGGCTGTTTGAGTCATTGACCCATTCCTAATTACACCTGTGTGCTCCTTCGATGGAATTCAAATAAATAATTCTGTTGTGTGAAAGAAGTGGTATTAGATTCTTTTCTAAATTCTTTCAAAGATGTCAGCGTGTAGCCCTGAGGATGTGAAAGAAAGGTAGAGCTTGTCAGCCTCCCTGGCTGCTCTGAATTAGTTTGAACCTATTGGAAATGAAAGGTTCAGAGAGCACAGATGGAAAAGATTGGAGTAGCAGCTTTGAGTGAATCGAAAGGGCAAGCTTTCTGGCTAATCATGATCTCTGCGGGCAGAAAGATCCCTAATACGTTGAAATTGTCGGCCATTGTGAAGCCCTCGACAGAACTGCTTGGGGGCTCCACGCTTTCTAATTCTGGCTGGCGGTAGCCTTCTTTTTAATTAAAATCTTGTCTGTGTTCACATAATGAAAATAAAACATGGAAGCATATAATATATATTGAGTATGTGAGGCATGAGCTGTTCTTATGCTGGTAGATTTTTTTTCTTTCTTTTAAGATAACAAAATTGCATGAACACATCTGCTTAGAGATTATATTTCCTCAGCACCAAATAAGTGGATGTATTTTCAGTAGGTCTCAACATTACTACATGTGCTTCTTAAAAGTCCATCCAGAGCTGTCATAGTGGGAATCGGCGAACGCCGCACGCCTGCGAGCCCTCCCTCGCTGCCGAGGGGCCGAGAGCGCGCTCGGCAATCTGGGCCCTGACTCTGGTGAAAGCTTTAGTGCAGCTCCCAGCACAGGGACAGAATCTTGGCTGGAGCTTATGGATGCTGGTGGGGTGTTTGGGACTATTAATATTGTGATGAAAATTGAAGAGGTCTTTGAAATTCTGGCTCTAATTTGCTTCATTTAGAGAAGGGAATGATCTCACATGCTTAGCAGATGATTCTATTTAAGCAGTTCTTTGATTTAAAGCTAAGAAAGAGGTGCAGCATTAATTTTGCTTTTCTTATTCTGTATGTTTCTTTTCAGTTTGATCTTTGGAGAAATGCAGTGAGCTGCTCAAGATTTAAAAATCACCTTCTGAAACAAATTTTAGATGCCCGAAATAAGAGGCAAAAACAGTTGGTAGAGTTGGATGCCAGTATATGAAAAGCCCAGAATATTTTGAAATTTTACTGCTGTTTTCATTGTATACAGTGCATCCTTTTGTTTTGAATTCAGATCATCTGTTCCATTCTATATATTTTATTTCATTGGGTTTTCTTCTACTGACAATTAAGATTTTTGTCTTGAAATTCAGAGTCACTATTAGATCACTCACCATAATTCACTCTAAACTGATGTCTCCTAATGTCACTAAAAAGGCTTTTGATGTTCTGATGAGAGGTGCTACTTCTAAATCCTCATATCGAAATGCAGTATCTGAGGTAAAATCAGCTTTATAAATTCAGCCATAAACTTCAGCGTGGTCAACTCTTCTTCCTCCTGTTATTCTTGAATTATATATTCTTGAATTGCATGAGTTGCAGGGGTATAGAAATAAAGCCAGATATGTGCATCGTCCATTATGTGCTTTTGAAATTTCATAGGAATGAAATTATACACACATGCTCCATTTTGGTCAAGTGATGGTTCCAGTTTTCCTGTTAGAATTAATCAAAAAAGGAAAATCCCATTAAAATAAGATGTTTTGCTGTTTTAAGGACTGATCCACTCGCCCTTAGTCATACTTTGCAAAGTCTTACTCAGCAGAATCCCCTCACACACATCCAAAAATGCACAGGATGGTAGAAATGAGCTTCTTGTATTTGAAAGATGAATTATAGTTGGATAATGTTTAATGTGGGACAGTAAGTCATGTGTTATTAATATACAAAAACTATCTAAAGTATCTAAACACTTGGCATGGATAAAGTACCCTGGGACATGTTTAGCTTTTGCACAGCAACTGATTGGCATATGTATCTCCTTAACTTCTTAGCTCAGTCATGTCACAAGCAACAATATAGAGTGCTGTTGCTGCTGCAAGCTGTTTCTTATTTTGGAAAAGGCGGAGCAATATGTTAACACCACAAATTCAATAAAGAATGGATGGGCGAGTGCATTAGCCATTAGTCTGTCAACTTTATGAAGTGCAATGTTTTCTCGAGTCTGTGAGGAACCTAATGAGCTATGATCAGGGACTGTGAAACAACCTCCCTACCCTTCATCTACAAAACTGCACTTATCAACGATATGCAAGCAGCCAATGTATGAGATGTGTGGAGATGTGTCCATCAGACTGGATATTTTTCAGGTTTCCCGTGCTGTCTGGCTGGAGAAATGGCTCTAGCTCCACCAGAATGCACCATTATTATACCAACACTCAGATTTTTGTATGAAAACTAATCAAAATCTCTCCACTCACAGCAGTAAACTGTCAGTCTGAAAAGTATTAATGTTCTTGACTGGTTACATTTTGAGGCCCCAGCTTATATCTCTACTATCTTCTATATTAAAAGTTAGTGCCACCCCTGTTATTGTCAAGAAGGTTGATGCCAGTAATATTCCCTTTACCTGTATTTACTGACTGTTGTGGAGATCAAGGGATTCCTTTGTATCGTGTACCCCTCTGCTCGTTCCTACACTGAAGATTTGAGATGTGGGGGGAAAAAAAAAGAAAAAAAAAAAAGAAAAAAAAAAGAAACATGAGAATACATTCATATCCCTTTGAATTTCTTAAAGCAAGACAAACACTATTGAATTGAGTGCCTTATTATGGAAGAGAAGAAAATATATCCTACTAGTGATATTGGTGAGATTATGAAAAATACTCCTAGGAGATATGGTGGAAATCCTGCCTGCAAAGGGAGTTTAGTATTAGAGGAGATAAGATTGTAGTAGAGGAAGTTTCAGAGAAAAAAAAAAAAAAAAAAGCAGCATCTGTGCCAAATCCCCTTTCCCGCTCTCTGCGAGGCAGTGTGTGCACATTCAGCAGGTCTTGACATCCTTTCCAAAGAGTCACGTCGGTTCGATGGTTCTTAAGGTTTTTATTGATCACAGTGTTGAGCTGAATTCTCCTTTCCTCAAGATTACACAAATAACTGATATCTGACAAGAACGATTTTTTTTGTCATCCCCAAATAAAGCTTTTATGTTCCCTATATGCACAGAACATTCCATATCTGCTTCCAAAAAAATAAGTTTTTGTTACTTTGATTTAAAACTAATTAATATCACAATATCCATTTGCTTACTAGGTTATCCACTTTTTGCATGTTAAGCTCTCACAGGTAGGAAGGTGCTTGGTTCCTCATTTTGTTTTTCCATGGGGAAATTCAAAGCATCCTGTTAAGTCAGGCATGTTTCCAAACTTGAACTTTTTAGAAAAAAATCTTATTTAGAAAACTTCAGCCTCTTATTATTATTATTTATATATATACGTGCTTAGAAGCTGCAGGTAGGTGAGCTGATTATAAACCATTGCACAGAGATTAACTATCAAGACATGACTTAAAAGACCAGAATAATCCAATATTTTTTTCCCTTGTGGATTTCCTTGGAATAGCTAGTAGGTACCTTGTTCAGAGGCAATTCTCCTCAGGAGGCTGCTTGTCTAAGCAACACCATAGTCAATATGGCAAAGAACTTTTTGTTTCTTGTTATTTCTTATTTCTTTGGGGGAAGAGGAGGGCAGAAAAGAAAGCGGTAAAAGAAAATAATATTGAGAGAGATTCTTTTAGTTACTGTTTTTGGAATATAACGCATCACCTTCCTAGTCTCTGTATAGTATATTAACGTAGCTTTGTTAGGTTTCTGGATACCTACAGGTAGGTGACGTTGTCTGGATTTGAGAGCTTAATGCTAGTAATCAACTTTACTGGCTTTATGGACGGAGTTACCTGCCAGGCCATCCAGTCTCTCCTTTTAAAATGTCAAAACAGATGATCAGAATTTTAGTCATTGCTTTACCTTTGTGCTGATTATCTAGTATCTTACCTTTAAAGAGGGGCACAGACTATTGGATCCACTCTTGTTCTGAACACCTTTAAAAAGGCAGAGCTTGTTCCTTTGGATTATCACCTTTGTCGTTAAAAGCACATTTTCTTTGTAGTTTGAGTTTTTCTAGTTGCAGTTAATGGATCCTTTCCAGCCTGATTAAGGGTCCTTCTCTGCTAGGTATTAGGGTGTCTTTAGTGCCCAATATTGATGTCCTTTTGTTGCATTGAAATCAGCTCATACTCAAGCCTGTCACACTGACAAATGGACCTTTGTACGGACTAGTCTCTGAGCCAGATGCAGCTATCATGTAACTAGCTGTAACATTATTGGAATTACAGCCATTTATAATAGATTTCAAGTTACCAGCATCATTGGGTTACACAACTATAATTAAGATCATAATTTGGCCCTCAGTTTTATTTTAAGGGACAAAACATATCTACTTCTGCATGGTTCCTGGTGCCCTTTGGAAGGCTGTTGTTGGAGCACCAGCTGACTGCCACCTGCTCTGGAGTCCCAGGCATGAGAACGGACCAGGAGATGTGCGGTGCTTCTAGCGGTTACTCTAGCTGCACCAGGGTCTTGTCACCGTAGTGCCTGCATGAGTGATCTGAACTCAGCAGCTTGGTAATTGCTCTTGTTTTATCCTCAAGAAGCAAGTGTGCCAAAGACTGAAGGCTTTGGTATTTCAGTGTGACAAAAGACTGTTTGGACAATATGTTAGACCCAAAAGATCTCTTATCTGGCCACCTTATCTGGTGTGGTGGCATACAGTGCAGTGGTGGTTATTTCTGGGAAGTTATTTCCCATGAAAACCCTCCCTAAGAACTGTGTTTGCTTTTCCACAGTTGAGTTGAGTACAGCACCTGTTTGAGAGCATATGTGACTTTGTTTCTCCTTCTCAGAACCCGTATCAGTATGATCTAGCCCTAAAAAGGCACATTTGGTTTTTGATACTGCCACAGTTATGATTGATTTTAGAGTGGAGCTGCATGTGCAGCCAGCCAGCTGCAGCCATAGCCACAATACCTTGAGAGGTTTATACAGGTAATAGAATTGCTTCTGGACACCTTACCCGTACTATTTATACTGAGACCAGTACAGGGAGGTAGGACGCCACTGGCCTTGGAGCTGTACAGACAAAAGAGCTTACACTGGATGCACAAAGCAAGAGATGAAAGGTGGACAAAACAACAAATCAATAAGGAATTCATCCTGCATAATGCAGCTACCCTGCACAATATCCAGTGTTTTCTTTTCTTATAAAAATAAAACATTCTTAAACTGCATGTGTGGTTGAGTGCAATAGATTACAGCACAAAACCACAGTCCGAGCTTCTGATACACTCTTCAATAACCTCATAGTGTCCATCTATTCTGCAACTCCTCTTTTTTGAGTAACATGCATTATAGGTCTTGACATTAAGGAGAATATCTTAAAGTCAGGCATTGAGTGTTTTAATAACAGATATGTGAGACATTTGAATACTATTAGAATTTGGTTATTATTAATACAGGAGAAATAAAGAGTGTAAAATTAACACACCGTTGGCTGAAGCTTATAGCTTTGGAGAAAATGGTGCCTCAGAGGAGCAGTAGGACTCAGGCTTGATTAAACTGGGATTTCAGAAATTCTCTGCACTGAATGAAATAAAAAGGCATTCAATCTAATTAGATAGCATTGTGGGAAGGATAAGAAGAGAGGTATTTCTGACCCATTGACTTTTTGTACAAACTTTAACCCACAAGACGCATTTAGAAATATTTTAGTAGGTTTTGTTTTCTTCTTAACTGCAGTTCTAACATTTGATAGCTTTGCCTAGGAAAACTTGGTGAGGAGAAAACCATCTAATGGTCCTATTAAGATGCATTGATTTTCTGGACATCTACTTTATAATTTTTCTGATGAAACAGGAAGGGAGAGATGTGGGAGTAGAGAGCAGCTTGTCCGGAATCCTAGACCCCATCAGGGTAAACTGCTTTCCTTCATATAAAGAGATACAGAGATATGTTTAGAATCAAATGTGATTTTTATTTTGTGTCTGCAGTACCTTATTTTAAGGGTAAATAGGGCAATCTGAGATATGTAACATAATCACTCTTTAAATATATTATATGTGCATTTTTAGAGATGCCAGATATATTTTGAGAAGATCTCTTCTAATAAATTGTGAGCTTTTTCAGAGAGAAGAACTAACAAAAAACACTGAAATTAGGTGTCTTGAAATTAAATCTTGACCGTTTGGAGAAGGGAGGGTGCTGCTTCCGTTTAGGCAACAGTGTAGGATAATGTGGATGGTTTTAATAGAGTGATTCCAGACATTCACTCTTCATTCGCAGTAACTTTACAGGCTTCACAATTCACGCTGGGCTCCCTGACTCCGTGACAAATGGCCGTAGAAGCAGTTCCCAGGTGTAGGATGCAGGAGCTGACCCATTTGTATTGCAGAGCAATCACCAGTGCTGGTGTCCTTGACAGTGTGGCGTAAATCTATGTGCACGTAATTTCTGAAAGGCTGGAAGTTAAATATGTGTTTTTACTGTCAGATCTCTGTCTGGACAGCTTGGCAATCAGTAGAAACATCATCTAAGGTGCTTTGCGCATTTTAGTTAATGCCCCTAGGGAAAACTTGCTTTTATGATCATAGCTTATACAAGCAAATTTCTTGTGGCCTACTATGTCCCAAAATTAAACAGGTGGAAGCATTTTCTGTGTTTACTCTGTCTTTTATTTGTAATATTCTGAAATTAAGACATTTCAGATCTGTAATCTAAGAAACATTCAAAATAAGCTTGATTTGCAGTGGTCACAGCCCGTGTTAAAGCTTACTTGCTAATCTACATTAACTGCTGCCACTGCTTGCCCTTTTCGCTGAGCTGAGCTTTCAGGAGGGATATGTTACTACAACTGCTTGTACTTTAGTGGTTTGGTGTCTAGAAGAACATCTGAAGGAAGAGAAATCCACTCTTCCCGGGTTCCTAGGCTAAAATGGCTAATGTGCCCTACAGCAAAACAGCGTCAGGAAAGGAGAGGTCCAATTTTGGAACATGAGCTCCCTTGTTTTGGGAACTGCTAGTGCTGACATGCAATAGCCTGTCCTCAGCATCTCACGCAATAAAAAAACACAGGTGTGAGAAGAAAATTGGCACAGCTTGAATAGACTGGCTCCTGCTTCCTACTCCGGATGCCAATCAACTGCCTTAGATTTATGCTGGAGCACAGGTCAGCATTTGGTCTGCTCTTAGGAAATTTTCCCTTTTTTGCTGCTGAAGAGCCTGTCTGAAATCCATAACGTATGGATTATATGTTTTATTTTAAAAATTGTGAAGCTTTACTTGAAAAAATGGAAGTCATGGTTTGGACTAATTCCTGTTTTATTCACGGCAGGTCAGTGTGTTCTAAGGATGCATAAGAATTAAAACCATGAGATCATTGTCAGGCCATTTTTAAGTCTTGTGGGTAACATGGAAACATCATTTGCTTGTTCTCCAAACCGTCAGGCTACGGTACTGGTTGTGTTTGGTTCTTACACTACACTTGGCTGCCATTGTTTGACTGAGCTTCTGCTGTGTATCCAGTATAAAGACTATTCTTTATAGAAGCAAAGACTACTTTTAATAAATATATTGTATTATAAAAAGAAGAATCTGCATTCTATACTAATAAGAGCCCACCTGCTACTTTAATATTCCTTCACATGGCAGTTTATGCTCAGGAATCCACTGTAGCAATTTGTGAAATGGAGAAAGCAAATGTTACTGAGAAGTACGGAATGATCAAATTCTGCTGGTTCATAAAAGTTGTGGAGGTTAATATCTTTGTTTTGTGAAACAGATGTTTAATTCTAAGTCTGGGCAATTGGCTCTTTTATGTCTGAAAAGGAAAAAATAGATATTTTGGATTACAGTTTGCTGTGTAATTGTATATGACAGATGTATTAAATTAGCCTTTCCCAAAGCTTTTGGAGTTTTGCCCCTCTGAACTGTAAATTTTACTTGAATTTCTCATTTGCAGGTGGCTTTAAACCATTCTGTGCATGTTTCCTGTTTCTCAAACAGGACAAAATATTCAAAGATTGCTATGAAGTTATAGACCACTTTTAGATTGGTAGAAGGCAAATTCTCTAGCATTTGTGTTTCAGACTAGAAGGTAAATGGAAGGGAGAAAGGAAGGAGTTCTTTAAAAAGAAATTCTGCATGTGCTTTTCATTTTCCTAAATCAAAAAATTGAATACTCTCCACATTTAATGTTCTAATCCGTGTCAGAGTCTGCGTTTGCCCCTCGGGTGCGCCAGGGCATTCTGGGAGCATTTAATGAACCAGGCACTTATAAAGTCTTATTAACAATGTAAGAATTGCATTCTAGCTTAAGTCACATCCTCCACTGCTTAAAACAGGACCGACACGTTATAAAGTTGGATGCTCTTTATGCATATGAAGCACTCACGGAGATACATATTTCATCTGATTTTCAGGAAACCCTGTCAAAATTCTGCTACTTGTTATAGCGATGTTTCTGTGGCATTAGTATGGATTTACCTTGCTTTAACTGGAAACAGAATTTATCCTCTTCAACTGTAGCAGGAGGAAGAACTCTCTGATTAGAGCAACTTCTGATTTCACAGCACATGTATTTGATACATGTGCCCTCCCTGGCTTTATTTTGTAATACGGTAAGCATTTCTGTGTTCTTTTCTTCGAAAGACGGCATCTGTTCTGTTTCTGACTTTAAGAATGACCTTAAGTAACCTTAGCAGTTGAATTACTTATTTTATGTTTTCACTTTTTTGATGTATCAAAAATACATGAAATAACTAACAGGATCAGATAATGAGTAGTTCAGTAGACAGGTAGCTTACCACAAGAAAATTCTCCAACTGCACTACAAGAATTCCTGCTTATTGTTTATATGTATCAGAAAACTAAGCTCTGTTGCTCTCTGAAGACTCTAAAGACTGAAGAATTACTGAAATTAAACCACATCCTAAGAATAGAGAATTTCTGAAAACCTCTGTGAGTAAACACATTCTTCTATAATAATTTCCTCAAAGCATTCTTGAGATCTTTTTAAAAAGATTATTCAGAAAGATTTGATCCAATGATACCAGATCAAAGATCTACCATGACTTCAGTGAACTCCAGATTGAGCCCAGGGAGATTATTCTTTCTAAAAGGAGAATTCAAGTATTTCTTGAATAACTTTTTGAAATGAAGACATAACACAAATTTAAGTCCTGAGAGCTTTAGTGCAATCACTTCTCATCATTAGCATTAACTGGTGAAATAAATACGTTGTTCTGTGTCAGTTTATTTCAGTTTAGATCCTGGAGATCCATACTAGTCATTCTTAGTTGCACAAAAAAACCCAATCAGTTTTGGTGCTTTTGCTGGTACGAGTAGAAGGCGAAGCCAGCCAGACTTTTGCTTTTCTTTCTTCGTTCTCTTCAGACAATGCAGCGGTTAAACAGTGTTTTGGGTGCATAGATGGGAGAGAAAGAAAATATATTAGACACAATCATAAAAAACTTTTCTACTGTTCACTCATTTGCCCTGCAAGCTAACACAATGTTCAAAGCAAATATTTTGGTTTGAGTGATTTCCTTATTCTTTGGAAATGTTGAAATCAATTGGAATGGATTTATTAATGGTTCCTTTAATTAGTTTGTTAATGGCTGTATCTGCAAGACTGGCTTCGTAAGTATTATGTCCCGCTGCTTAAGTATAATAATTATTGATCTCTGTACACTGTATTAGGAAAAAATACATAGAGATTTACTGCTAACAAAAGAAGCTTTTGGAAATGATAATTCATTCAGATTTTGGGGAAGGCATTTGCCCATATCTTATAAGTCATTTGTGCTAATGGGAGTCATATGTACAGCAGGAGGCAAAATCAGCTATTAACCTACATAGCAAGCTGCAGAGTGTTGTAAATCCTTCCTGTCCGTGTTATGATGGGATCCATTTGTGTGGCAAGCAGGAGGAAGATAAAGTAGTGGTGCATCTTTCAGATGGCTGCGAGAACGAGGGGACAGACAGGAGCGTGATCTCTGTGCTGATGGAAATCCTGCCCTTCCCCTTGCTGGGGGCTGCAGGGGCCTGGGAGGATTTGCTGAGAGACGCTGTGAGCCGGACAGCAAGGGCCAGTCCTGCGAGGGCACGTAGGCAGGGTGACAGAAGTCCCTGCTTCACTGTGTTTTGTTTAGCCACACTGAATTGTCTCTGGCTTAGAGTTAATTATTCTAATAGCCTCAAGTGAGCTACGGATAGTTTCCAGTTGCCCTAGGAATGCTAGGGTTTCAGTGTGCACATAAGCTGTGGTATGATGTGATCTGTAGTCTGGTGGTATAGCCTCGAAAATGGGAAATAGTGAATTCTGCAACACTCCTGAATGGCTCATAAGTTTTGAAATACTGGGAATCAGAACTCAGAATAAAGTGCCCACTGCCCCACTCCTCCCCTGCCCCACTTTTTTTTTTTTATAGATTGAAGCAAAAAATGGAAGTAGCAGTTAAAAATTCACTTTTGGTGCAACTATTTTGAAATTGGTTGCAGCAGAAGAAAGTTTCACTGTCCTTTAATAGAGTAAAACTAGCTTTGGAGCTGCTACACATTGCTAGCTTTGAGACCATTACTAAGTCCCACTTGTCTGAGGTCTTCTAGCTGTCCTTTTGATGACATGCTCTAAATCAGTATGTGACTGGCCTTTCTGGGAACAGCCTGTTGGAAACTGTGTACCGGGTAAAGCTTTCTGTAGCAGAAATCCATGGAGTATGCCATTTCTTTGATTATAGAAATTACAAAAACCGTGTTACAATTCTGGAGGTTGAAATTAATTTCATTATGAGAAAAATACTCCATGCTAAATCAGGCATTGTGCTTTATAAATAGAACTTAGTTTGCTAGCTAGTCCTTGTCGTTTTGTTTTGTTTTGTTTTTCAGTTTGCCATCTCCCATTTGTACATATAATAAAGCATAGGGGTTTGTTAACATTGCATTCTTAATAATTTGGCATTTAAACTGATTCATGCAGCCAGTTTGTGGCATAAGACTAGCAAGAGTATCTGACACACAGCAGTAATGCTTTACCAGCACAGAATCACGATGCAGGAGGTCTTTACCAGGACAGATGTTACCTATTGATTAGTACTGTATTTAGTGCCTGATGGGTACAGACACTTTGTGCTGTGCTCCTGCCAGGTAGTGCTGTAACAGCTTGGGCGTTCGGTGAATGCAAGTTACGGTGGACAGGAGAAAGGGATTTTGGTTTACAGAAATGGTGTTCCCGTGCTCCATAGGAAATTAGGAGCCTTCACCAAAGACAGCAGATTCATCTCTTGTGTTTACATATTGCGTGGTACTTTCTAGAGTGTAGAAGCGAAAGACCACTTAAGCTGTCTATTCTACATCCTGACTATGCAATTTTTCCCCATAAAATGCCCATTTTAGCTTTCTCATGTGATAAACTCTTTATTAGCGACATTTCATTAACGTGCACTAGAGAAATGTAAAATCCCAGTAGTGTCTGCATGTGCTTGGGAGAAGTAAGTGTCCCTGTATTGATCACTTAGACTAAAAACAATGAGAACTTGAGCTCAGGACTTTGATTAATACACAGCACAACTTTTCTCTTGACTAGATTAGCATAATCGTTACTGTCTGAGAGTTAGCACTCAGAGTATCCTTCTGTAGCGGTCAAGGAATTAATTACAGAGAACAAGAAGGCAACGCTTTACTAAGAATTCTGTAAGTTTGGTTATTAAAGGAGCTTGCTCCTGCCGAGGCTGCACTAGAGCTTGGCCAAGCAGCAGGAGTAAATCTATGAGTCAGTGATTTACATCTCTGGAGAACGGTAGATGATCATCTCTCTCATTCACATATGGATTTGAGCTGCTTAATTTGGAGAGGGGCATGAGCAGGGCAGGAGAAGAAGAACAGTCAGACTCTGTCCTCTGTTCTGCATGCCTGTGGCTGTGCAGATTTGCTTCTGTTTCTGTTGAAGGAGAGCTGTCACTGGCTTCAGTGGAAGCAGGACTGGGCTTTGCCATAGTAAGCTCTTGATCCAAGCAAGTAATAAATTGCAAATGTAGCATGGTTGGACAAAGAATCTCACAGAGAGGTTAGAAGATTGGGGATGACAGAGGTATTCTATGACAGAAACGGAGGCCTGATTGCTACTGATGTTTTTTTGGCCTTTTTCAGGTCTTAGTCTTCACTGTGTATAGGCCAGAGCATTACATAATTTAAGCAAAATTTAGTGTCTCTCCAAAAGAAATGTAATATTAAAGACAATGACAAGCCAGTCTGTGTATTAAAATAATGCATTCAGTAGATTTTACACTGCTCAGAAGGCAAACTAAGTGCCTTCACATGCTGGAAATCCGTATGCGGCTCAGTGGATATATAGTTGAATTTCCAAGAAGGAGTAAGTCTCACTGAGGCCTGTATCTGTTTGGGAAGAGAGATGTACTTACAAAGCTCAAGAATAAAGTCAATGAAATCTTACTGTCTGCTGAAGTGAGTATGTTGGAGGAAAAAATAACCACCTAAAACTGATACATTTTGTTTCATAATATTGCACATTTAAATTTTCTCACAGTGTTTTGTGCTATTTCATAGCTAGTCATTTGAATCCATGTAAATGCCTCTGAGGAGAAGGTACACAGAGGACAAAGGGAAAGAGGTAGAGGATTCATCTCTAGGGAAAGTTATTTTTGATTTTGAAAATAACTTCAATAGATCATTCCAAATTTAAACTTGAATTTCCCTGACATGGTTTTACCCATTTACGAATCTTAAGGGAAAGTAGAAACTTTAAGCTTGTGTCTGCTTTTCAGCGTTTCACAAATCTTTATTGCAGGAACAAGAATTGCACAGAATGAGTAGTATTCTGACATCCTTCTGCTGAATGATGCCAGAGGCAATCAAGGGGCTACTCAGCATAAGGAAAGACAGCACCGTCTCTCTGCATGTGGTTACGTGCTGTAAGAAAAACTGTGGGGTTTACTGGATCATACTCACTGGTTTAGTTTTCCATATCTGCTGAGTTCGCTGCACTGGAAGGATTCTGATGGGTGATTGTAGATATCTTCCGCAGGGGCCCTGCGTTGCCCTACTGAGAGTGAAGGAAATTTTCTTGCTAAATTTTTCTCCTCAAAAATGGCTTTGGGAGACATCTCAAACACAATGTTTGTCAAACAAGATATTTGGCTTTGTTAAGCTACCTTCCCTTTTTTATACACCAAAAAGCGTTCAAGGGGGGATGTGTTGGGCCGTAATACCAAGAATATCATGGAAAATAAAAAAGAGCATAACTATGTGTTTGCATAGTAAGGCTCTGATATCAATGGGATTACAAATATTTCCAGAATACGAAGAGCAGAGAGAAAAGACACCAAAGAGGAATAAGAGCATATGTTTTGACTTGTGACTCTGTGAACTGAGGAACAGAACTGCGAGGAGGAGCGTGGCGAGCTGGTGAACACCCGTTCCCTCATGGAGCCTGTGCTGCTGCTTGCGTGAGAGAGGGACAACCTTATGCATTGGGCAAAACCTTGAAAACATAAAGCTTCTTAAAAGCATTTCATTATAAGATAGAATGTATGTCTGGAAATGGAGGAAGAAATAATTAGATGTTTCACGTTTCTAGGCCTTGAAACCTTGGGGATGGTAACATGGCAGACTTTACTGCTTGCACAGCATTGCAGGTGGCCCTGTGCTGCTTGGTGTTCTTCCATCCTGATCTGCCTTAACGTACCATCTTTGTGCAATCGTTTTCACTGCCATAGAGCTATGTGGTTATTAATGCACGTGCTCTAAACCTGTGTGAGCAGAAGCTTTCATTTGCACAGTCTATCTTTAGAGCACACTTCATTTCACTTAGAATAAATTATCATACATTTACCATTAGTTAACAAGTTATTAACATTAATATAAACAAATATTTGGCACATTTCTTCATGAAGATTACCTTTTTAATCATTTGGGGGAAGCAGCAAGCAGCTTTTACATATCTTATTTTTAATAGATGTGCTTTCTCCATTTTCCACATATGAGTATTTTAATGTGAAGAAACTTAACTTGCTTAACTTAACTTGTCTACTAGCTCCAGATCTGTTAGGAATAGGATTAGGAGGCAAAAAACAAAACACACACACACACACACACACAAAAAAAAAAAAAAAAAAAAAAAAAGGTTTCATTATACATTAGATTAGATGATGATATTCATTTAGTTGACTTTTGTAGAATATTTCAGTCTTCATTGTTGTTGCTTACATACTTTTTTTTGCTGGATTTGTGATGCATCTGTGCTACCAATAGAGGTGTGATAGCAGCATGGGGAGATATACATAAATAGGCTTTCACCTAGCTGGTGTAGGCACCAATATCTATGAAACTTCAGCTGTTGGAAAGCTCTACAGTATATGCTGAAGTTTATGAGTTTACTGCTTTTGGCAGAGTGCAGTATCAGTGAGATGGAAACAGTACACTCACCCTTATTTTTCCTTTTATTTCTCTAGGAGGCTGAGGGAGAATGTTTCCCTCCCGCTGTTTATCTTAGTTCCACCTTGAGAAGATCTGGATTTCTTTTCCTTAGAAGCCCTGTGAGGTCTTCTAAGGTGGGCTGGTTGCTTTGAAGTCATGAGCAATATTATCCAGGTTGTGGAATCTCTGCAGAACAGATTCAGGTCTTCTCCTTCTACAGCTTTGCCCGTCTGCGTATCACGCATATTTCTCTCTTACACAGAAAATCCCTTCTAACAGCTGAGATCATTCATGCATGAGCACAAGATTTCTTCCCATTTTATCAAAGGCTGTCATGAATACCCTACTCTCAAAGACTGGAAAATGTTGTGCAGAAATGCTGATAGGTAAGATTAAAAGCATGGTTGTACTCCGCGTGTGAAGGATTACCATGGTAGCATCATCAGTCTCATGATATTTGGTGCTTTTCAGAAGTTATGAATTTGCCTATGAATCCCACTTTTATTTATTAAAAGAATTCAGATTTCTGTGGTTTTGGAGGCAATCCTTTACACGGTTGAGTCTTTAAGATTTATAGCTGAAGACAAATAAAAAAGAACCTTAATGTTTTCATGTGAGTTATTGCAATTACTTCTTTCCGAGACAGGAGAAAAACAAACTGAAACTATAGCTTTGAGAGATATTAACTCTTAAGCCTCTCTCTAAGTGGAGACTGAAGCATTAGAGCTGCAATTGCTTTGTTTATGTTTTTTTTTTTTTTTTTTTTTTTTTTTTTTTTTTTGGTGTTTTGGGTGATAGAAGGAATTCAAGAAGGACAATGACAATCCATGTTGTCAGTTTGACTCCTTGTTATTTATTTTTCCGCCTTCAGACAATTTTTCTGCCTGTTATAATGCCTTCAGCATCCTCACTTAAGGAGGCTTTTAAGAATGCAAAGCCAGATTATACTGTTTAGCTACTGGCTTTATTTCTGGTCTGTGTAGACAAGAAGCATTATGAAAGATATCTGCAAACTTGAAATTACAGATAGTAGCTGCATTTACTCTAAGCATATATTTCCTTTTCAGGATCACCAAATAACATTTCTTAGTTTGTGTAGAATACTCTACTGCTATTAAAGATTAAAAACATTACTGGAGCAATGCTGAGGATTTGGTTCTAATATCTTACCTGCTGCTCCTTCCCTGATTTGGATCTTTATCTGCAGTTAGATTATTCTCATGTCTCTGATGTAGATAAGAGTAAGAGCTACATGAAACCCAAGTAAGCTATGGGAGAATCAAGAAGACCACATCTTTCATACCGATCTTGCGTAGAGATGGGTATCTCCTTCCCTCCCTCCACACATTTTCAGTGAGGTCCCAGTCCATCTCTAAAAAACCAAGCAATGCAAAACCAAATCACCACTGTATGGATGCATTTTTTTCTGGAAAAAAAGTCGCTAGAGTCAGAGCTGATGGATGACTGATTAAAGAGTTGTACAACAGTTGTGCAAAAAAACACATTTTGCTTTTAAGTACCTTCATCTGAAAAGGACAATTTACTTCATAGTGGGGCATAGTTGAAGATGTCATCTCTAACATGGTAAAACTATTCTGGTAACTGACTTTTTTAAAACAAGTTAAGGGAAAAAAAAAAACACTCTGAGGCAACTTATCTAGTCTCCTTCAGTGTATGTTATTCTAATACATAGCCTCTATGGAGTAAACCTCACCACAAGTCTGCTTTCTTCATTTCAAGGTTATAAGATTGACTGTAAAAATGCAGCAGTGAAGAAGTATGTAGAAGCCCAACATGAATATTAATTCTGCCATTTGTTTTCCTTTGATATATCTCTGAATACGGCAAAACTGCATTTTTTCTGCTTCTGTATGCTTGAACCTTATGTGCTTATTAGCAACATGATTTACCTTTTGGAGGAAAATAAGGGTTTTAAAATGTTTCTCTTAGTTACGAATGTCAGTGCTTGAATATCTGCCTGTAAGGTGTTGGAGATCACGAGGAAGGGGAAAGCAGAGATACAGAAACATGCTTGTATGAAGTAATAGCATGCAGTTTATGATTTCTGTTTGAACAGATTAACCAGCTGATGATGAGGCTGAGAGGACTTTCAAGACTAGCTGAAAATTTTCGATTTGTCAGGTGCCTGCCACCAGTTCATCAACCTAATATTTGGCATCTTTTCCCATGATAATTTTGGAATAAAGGAGGGGTGGAAGCCTGACAGATTCACTAGGGTTGGTAATTTCCATGCATTTCAGTGACGATATACTAAATGAATGTTTGATCTAAAGAAAGTCTTGGTAATAAAGTCAATCCCAAATGTACTGGAATTGTGGATGAGTTCTTGTAAGCCAAATGCTCATTTTGGTAATCTTGTATTGGAGACATTTAAAAAAAAAAAAACTATTTCTTTCTGACTACTACTACTGATGACAGTGTGCCTAGCACATTTACGCTAGACATTGTCCTTGCTGAAAGACTAAAAGTTGAAGACTTGCAGATGTAAGGGATTTATCTAGTACTTTGTAACTTCTGAAGGAACAGATCAAAATCTCCATAAAATAGAAGAAATGTTCAACTATGTACCCTACAGGTTAAGTTTTCTTTTCTGCACTACTTATGCTTCTGCATCTATTTCTACTTGCACAGTCTGTAACAAGGTACATGAAAAAAATTAACTTTGTTAGGGATTCATATATAAACCGCTCCGTATAGTGGTATGGCTTGTTCCTTCAGTTAAGTCCTATATTGCTGTTTTTGAGAAAGCTTCAGAGAAACAGTATGTACATGTATGTTGAGTATAGTCTCTAAATACTGCTCTCTGGACCAATGTGATGTAGTGTATGAATGTGAAGATGTAACATACCAAGGTGGTACCTATATATTTTTGTATCTTGTGGGGATAACTGTCATCCAGAGCAGTTGCTCATTATAAGATCCTGAACTAGTTTTTTTTAGCTTATTTGCCCTTGAGTCAGCGCACTGGGATTCTAGTAGAATAGCAGCAACTGAACGTTTCTGGAACTGAATGTTGTATCTGAGTTTGTGCTCTGCTGGGTAAATATTAATTATTATTATTAGCAATATGTATATAGTACTGTTAATTTGGGCAGTGCTTTGCAAACGTAGATAAGGCATGCCCTCAAACATTAGGAAGTTGCAGCTGAAATGAAACATGGCTCAAATTATAGGCAACTGCAGAAGGATATAGGGGTATTACAGAAAAGAAAGGAGACATTTTAATTAGGAATTCAAAGAAGGATGTGAATTCTGGCAAACAGTCTGTGGTCCCAGGTTGATATGTGAAATCTGTGAACATAGTATTATTTCTCACTGTGTCTGACAGAAGAAATTTTTGGAGGAAAGTTACATGGAAATGATGGAAGAGCAAAATGACTATGCTTCATCTGAATATTAAAGATACTCAGGTTAATTTGTTTTCCTTTAACTAACTGCTTAGTATTTAATTTGACCTAGTGCAAACAATTGGTTTGGGGGTAGGGAAGACCATCTCAGGTATTTACTTTATGGTGTTGCTACATGCATGAGAACAAGTGCACCTTAAGAGTCATTTTTCAGCTTGTTTTTGCTCAGTTTTTGGTGTAATATCTTTACTTCCTTTGTGGGTTCATGCATATATAATGTAATATGGAGATGGGATGGATTTGGAAAATAATATGCAATCAGTATAACTGGTTATGGTCAAAAACTCTCAGTACTTTAAAAACTTTTAAAGGAAAGATTCTGTGTTTGGAATGTGAAATCAGTTTTGAATTTTACAGCCTCCATTAATCTCTATTGAAAATTGGTGCTCAAGCCAAAAAAAGCAAAGGTCTTTTGGTTCTTCTGCTGATTTTTTTCAGAAGCATTTTGCCTTGCACATCCAGTGAAGTAGTTATATGCACTTTGTTTGCAGTCGGTATCTTTCACACTTCAGGAAAGTGCATTACAAAACCACAAATAACTGTTGTCTGTGGGTTAGCTTTAGGTTTCTATTTGTTTTGACTGAAGATACAACCCTACAAGAATGTAAGAACTAATCTGGATGTTTTCAAAGATGTACTCAACACATTCTAATGCTAATGAATAGGGCACTTGCAAATTAAACTGATCTCACGTAGCTGATAATCTGAGTTCTCTACTGATTTAATTCCAAATAGAAAAGATATTTGCATTCCCAAACACACTTAATTATTTAAATACTATTTTTAATAATAATTACATTTATTTGAACAGACTGCAATAAATCAGTATGTATTAGACCAGCTACAGGATTTGTCTTCTCATCCCATTTGGATGTGGTTTAACATTTATAAGAAAAAAGCTTAACATTCCTAAGAAAATCTGAAAAAAAACTTGCAGTTAGCTCAGTAGTGTTGATATGACTGGACTAGCACTCGGGATGACGTGTAAATCTCAACAACTTGATGTCACACAAGGCTTGTGTCTATATGGAGCACAGAATTTGTCTGTGTGGTTTTCAGAAGTAAAGAAGTTAAAAAGGGGAGTGTTGGGGGAAACTCTGTATCTCATGATTGTCCTACAAAACATAGCTGCCAGGTTAGAAAACAACCAGTCGGAGATCTCTCATCATTGAAGCCTAATGAAGGCTTTCTGAAGGACCTTCGTTAGAAGTACAAGGCTTCCTTTATGCAGCTGGTGATGACTTCACAGCTGTAGCTTGGAGGAAACCTGGTTTGGAAGAATGAGCGTACAGCTTTTGAGACAAAAAACTTGGAGTTACGATCTCAAATGTGTTACGGACCGCTTGCTTGACTAAGGAGAACTGAATTTCTTGCCCAGTCAGTCTGGTCGCTAGTAGAATTTTTATTTGCTTAAATAACCATAAGCAGAGCTCTAAAGTTGTACTTACTCAATTTTTTTCAGTATTCAATACTTTTATAAAAACGTAGTTTGCTTTACGACTGTGCTAACTTGCACTGAGATTTGTCTGGAAGAACCAGTACAATATGCTTTCCTTTCAGCCTCGTTCCAGCATGGAAGTTTTTTCAGCAGCAATACTGGAATTAGGATTGATATGTCTTCTTTTGGGCATATTGATTTTTTTTCTTTCTCCTACCCTTATTGCTGTTTTTCCCAATGGTAACAGAATCTTTGCTACCTGACAGCATTTGTCTTACTGCATGACTTAAAGTTATTTGTATAATAGTGGCTGACGGTCTTCTGCTAGGATGGAGGGAGATGAGCAAGGACTGTTTTGGAGACTGTCTCTTCCACTTCCCCAGAGACTTCTCTCTTGTTTTGCTCCCTTTTTTTGTGGTGGCTTCGGACATGTTTCTTTGCATGTTTCTTTGCTCCACAGAGATAATAAAAGGGATCTCTGCCTCTCTATGGGCAGCAGGAACAGCTCTTCCACATCGCAAAAGGCTCCTTCACATTGTTTTCCCATGTTTTCCCGTGGTCAGCCCAGCAGTTCCGATGTTCCTTGAGTTTTTGTTAATCACAGGCCTGCCAAATCCAAGATTTAAAATATAATTCTGTAAATATCAATGCCTTTTTCTTTTTTTTTAACTCTTAACTGTGTGCCAAAGGCCACACTGAGGAGTTCAGTCTGCCTACTTCACAGCCCACAGTTTCCCAGTATTTATTTAGCACAAAGCTGCAGACCGTACAAAGTAATCCCAGTGCAATATCAACTCACAAACAGTTTTCTAAAGCATCTTTAATGTACAGTGTTACTATACCCAGAGGTGTAGAAGAGCAGCATTAATGCAGGGATGATAGTTCTGAGTGTTCATATGAGTCCTCAAGGAATAATAAACAGCTTGAAATAACAACCAACAAATTCTCCAGATGCTTTTTATACATGTGTTGGCAACTGTGTTGATTCCAGATCAATGCAAGGTATTAAGACGTTTATATGATTGAGCTAAAAAGCTGCCAGGCTGCAGAAGCATCAGGCTTGTGTAAAATAGGAGAGCTGACTAAAGCCAATTGTACTCTATTCATAAACTGCAGGAACGGAACTTCACAGTAACATAAAAAATACTAGCAATGGGAAGACTGTTTTTAATTTAGTACGCGTACTGGGAAGTGGAGGTGTTTGTAAGTCACATGATTACCTGATCCCAGTATTTGAGCATTTTGCAGGTATAAAATGAGAGTCCTGACAGAAAAGCACAATTCACTCCTTACCCAAGAGAAAGGCAAAGGCTTATTTCAGAGGCAATCCCAACAGAGCGCGTAACAGGTGCTCGTTTTGACTCCCTCGTTCCTGGGTAAGCCTAGCCCCGTGTTTCTTGCTGATACTACCCCGCTTTGGCATCGCGGAACTTCTCCGGGAAGCAGCGAGTATACAGAGCACTTCTGGGACAATCGGACGTCTTGGCTTGTGTCAGGGCATAAAATCTAGAAACTGATCTGAAGCTGACGAAGTCCTTTGGAGCCCTTGTTAATTGGCTGTGTGGAGGTTCGGATCAGGCCATATTTTTGACTGCATGCGTCAAACCCACACAGTTGCATAAAATGGAGCTTCATCCAGCTTTCTTTGAAGTCTTTGATAATACGAAATTCCCACAACATGATAAACCCAAATAAGATACTTACACAAAATCACATAAAGTGAAACTACGGAGTTCTGTTCAGGTCTCGTAGTGAGTGGCTACCCACTCTTAAGACAAATAGCATTATATAGAAAGCTCAAAGCGACAAAATCTTTGCAGGATCCTCAGATCCTGACATATGTGAACGAGGAAACCAGAACATTAACTTCCTCAGTGGTATGTTTTTGCATACCCCTGAATTTGGAGGTTCTTTTTGGCAAACCAGTGGTATACATTCTGAATAATAATAATAAAAAAAAAAGAATGTGATCAAAATCTAATGTAGAAAAGGATCCATGTGGGAATGTGCTCTGAAATCCAAGAGAACATCTGCAAGGCTTGATTCTTTTTTTCCTACAGTAATAGTTTTTTTAAAAATCTGAACTATTTTCAAAAGTTCACTGCTTAACATGGATTCAATTTCAGCTGGGGATGTGTCAAGGCAGTGGCTTGGAGAAAAGAATAGGGACTAGAGGCTCCCTTAGCACCAGTCAGCGCGGAGTGTGGTGGTCCCGTTTGCGTAGCATCCCTTGTGGTGACCTCTCTTGCAATTCTATCTGGAAGTGCTGTAGGCCTTTTTGACCCTAAGCATTTTAGTAAAGTGCTGGAAAGCCTTTTTTTTTTTTTTTTTTTAATATATACATACATATATATATATATATATACATATATATATATATATACGCACACACCTGCTGCATTTTTCTGAAAATGTGGCTGTAGTTTTGGGCGTTCAGCAGTTTAAAATCTTGTCTAGATATCTTTTGGAAAATGGCTGTAGGTAGCACTTGGACCTTTGTGAAAAGCCTTTCTTTTTATTTCTTTGTTTCTTAAAATGAGCTTACTCTTGCATGAGTAAATACGGAGGTTTTCACTTTTTTATTAACTGTATTTCAGAATATTCAGGCAGTTTCTGGATGCTCTCAAAAGAGATCTTAGGTGTTTGAATTTCATGAATTTTACTGCAGATAATGTTTCAAGTGAAAGCACATTATTTGTTAGTTGCCAGCTGCCACGCCTCTTTCTTAGAAGTTTGTCAGTAAATTAGGAGATCTAAAAGCATGTCTGTGATTTGATTGACCAAATTTCATTTTCAACTGTTTTCCCAATTGTAAGCCATGTACGGTAATGTTCATCAATAAAGACAGAAAGCAAGTAAAGAATAGAGATTTTATTTTTCTGGCTTTTATGCCCAAATCCTGAACGGTGAAAATATCTTTAAAAGTGGATGTTAGCTTTTTCAGAACTGCAAGGGTTTACTGTCATGTTAAAACGAACCACTTCTTCACAGAAGTCTTGCCTATGCAGTTTCAGCTGGATATTATACAAGGAAAAGCTTTCTAAATATCTTCACCATCACCTTTTGGGGCTTGTTTCTGCTGCCTTCCTTCTGCGACAGTTTCATTCACGTGAGTAATCTTGTTGGCTTAATGCTTTCAAGAATAATAATTGTCTGAGTAAACTAGAGATGGTTTTTACATTTATGAGCCCTCTCTTTGAAAATTCAGCTGTTAGAAACTGTTCCTTAAATATTTTTCCAGTGTCCCATACACCATTCAAGTTAGCCAGTGTGACATAAAATTCATTATAACCCAATTATAAGGCTCGTTAGGTAGATGCTAACATTTTGGTTATCTTACTAAGTTATGAAACATTTTCATGTATTATCCATGATATTGTTAAAAGCAGAACGGTACAATGAAACCAAATGTAACATAAAAGATGGTTGAGAGCATAAAACCATGGATCTATGCCAAGGCACTGTTTTATGTAATCTGTTTTAAAATCTTCCCGGGTTACGTTCATGGCTGAAACACACATGGGGAGAACTGTGCTTTGGAGGTGCTAATGAACTCGGAGCACCTTTGACAGATTGCCACTGCGTGCCGGCTTATAGTGGGTTTTATCCTTTTCATCTCTTGAATTTTTCCAGCATGTAGAAAGTATATTTATCTACCTGTGCACCTTTAAGTATGCTCCCGCTCTTGCCTTCTTTGTTAATTAGCCTTGGTTTCCACGGGAGAGTGCTAGGAACAGCAGAATCTGTGACAGGGACTCAAACTTCCTAAGCGCTCTGCACAGCTAACAGAGTAATTTGTCCCATTTCAAGCAGTCAGAGCGAGTTTCCCACCCAGTATGGCATTTACCAGCATTCAGTAGCTTCTTTACTTAGGGGATCATTAAAGCAAACTGCAGCTGATCATTTTCAAGGCTGAATCTGCTGCTGTAAGGGTGCTTCCATGTGTGAGGTTTGGAAACTGGGTTAGCTTTTGGGTTTAATCACTCCATTCTGAAACTGGGGTTTTCTCTTGGTTCAGTAAGTTATATGTTCTTGTAAATGTATGTACTTCCACTATGTGCTAATTAGGGCAGTTTATGTGCACGATGTCTTATCCTAAGATGCCCGTTACACCACAGTGTCCCTTTATTGTTAACTTTAATAGGGGCAAAAGAAACCTGAGACAAAAGTGTTTCTTCATCCTGTTGTTTCTTTGGACATTTCTTTCAGGACCTCCCAGTTCTGCCTTTAATTTTCCTCCCTGGGTGTGTTTCAGTTACAGACTCTTTGACACAGCTGGAAGGAGCCGCCAGTATCCAGCTGTGTCGGCTGGCGCTGGGTATCTGTGAACTCTCCCAACTAGCTAGCCTGAGCAGTGAGAGCAGGGCCGGGGGATAGTGCTGAGCAGACAGGGAGATCTGCTGGGCTGGGAAAGGCAGTCAAGCAGGTAGGTAAACAATCACGC
Organism: Rhea pennata; assembly: GCF_028389875.1. Classification (NCBI taxonomy): domain Eukaryota; kingdom Metazoa; phylum Chordata; class Aves; order Rheiformes; family Rheidae; genus Rhea; species Rhea pennata. The sequence continues at coordinate 6,075,205 of NC_084679.1, read as the reverse complement.
TGACGCTAATAGAAATAATCTTACATCGCTGTGTCATGATCCTCCTATAAAGACATCTTCCTACTGTCTTTGTTGGATATGGGGCATGAACAGTTGTAGTACCTTGTGCGCGCCATTTCAAATGTTGCTCCTTCCTAGTGAACTCTTCTTGTTCTGTCATGTGAGTACGGACTGTAGATCCGTATAATCCTGTTGCTCCCAAGTTTGACTCCCTGGTGAAGTAAATAGAAAATGTAGCTAACATTTTAGCTTTGATCTGAATCCTGCAATGTGTCCTTTAATCCAACGAAATTCAGTCATCCTGTATCATGCTACCATTCGGTAACTTCTGTCCCAACGTTATGAAGGCACAATTTATTTAGATTGTATGTCCTCTACACAGAGAATATGTCTTGATTTTCCCTACTAAATGTTTGCATCTTTTTGGTTCTTCTTCAAAAGTAACAACTTTGAAGTGTTTGTAAACAGATTGTGCAATAGGCACAATCCAGATTATGAGTGAACACTGACGAGAAATACATCAGGGCGAGATCAGAGTCCTGCTACAGTTGTGTGGGTGAAACCCATTGCCCAGGTTGGCATGGGAAAATGTGCATTGATTGCCTATGATGTGTAGGCTCTTGGGGCAAAGAGAGGACTTGCATCAGTCTAGCACTCTTCATCCACTTGTGCAAAGTTGAAAGGTTTGTAGTGCCCAAAAGAGAGGAAAATACCGCCGAACTGTGAAGAAATCGGAATAGACTGAGACCTTACTTGTCAAGTGGCCTGGCTGACATCCATCGAACTGCTCTCAATGTAGTTCCCTACCTTATAAATGTGGTGGCACAATCTGATTCTAATTAAGAGCTGCCATTCCAGCCTAAGGGGAAACGTCTGCTTACTTCTTAGTAAACCAACAGTCATGTATTCCCAGGAGTGTATTGACCATGTTTTACTTATTCCCCTGCCATTCTGTCAAGTGAGGTGAAAAGCATGGTGTTTGTGCTTTACTCCCCTCCTCAGTGGCCAAGGTAATGAATCCTCCACAGTCTGTCAATGCCTATGTCCTCTCCATTACTCAGAGACACTAAGCAAGACAAATGGAGTGGTGTAACGGCTGCTAACAACTGCAGTCAGCGTTGGCCTAAAGGGGCCGGGCGGCCCCGGGACTTACACACCCTCCTCCTGCAGATCCGCTTTCAGCTGGACTTTGAATTTAGTTTTTGATGTGTAAGCTGGAGCCCTACTCCCACGAATCTCAGACTAAGTGAAGTCTTTCATAATATCTTTTCTTGCATGGTCATTTCTCATTGCTTCCTATGTTAGAAGATAATGGACACTGTAAATTCTCCTATAAGAGCACCTGTGTCAGTAAGGAACTGTGCCCCAGAAAATTAAATTGTTCTGCTGTGTTAAATGTCCAGATTTCAAGCTACAGAAAGCTTCTGAGTAAAGGCTACTCAGCACATAGTTTCTGTATCAGCAAACTGCTATATACACTAAATTATCTTGTGTGACTGCTTCCTCTTTAGATAAGCACGTAAATGAGACATGCTGAATATACTTTTTCCCAGACCGTAACTCAAACTAGTTGTTATACAGTAGTTGAAATTTTAAAATGGACATTTTTCATGTGAATAGGAGTAGTTACCACTTAATGCTCACACCTTGATCAGGAAAGTGATACTGTCAAGAAAAGTGGAAATTCCAACAGCACCTGTGAAATTTCTTGCAGAATTGACCAATACAGTGTTTTCAGAGGAAGATTAAAATGCTATAGGCAGGACATTTGTTATTTTTCCAACTAATTGTGATACCTTTACCTTCTTTAGTTCTTTTCATTTGACTTTTACCTATAGACAGAAATAGGTACTAAACATAAGCAAATGCTGTTCAGCTCTTGATAAGATCATTTCCGTATCTGGTATGTACTATGGTGTTTTTTTGAGTAGCGTATATGTGACCTTCAGCTGTGAGTACTGTAAATAGAAATTTGCTATCCATTTATTTTTGCCATTAATTTTCACTGGGGTATAGCGATACATAGCTTGCTTTTTATTTTGTTTTCCTTTAACTTTATTAATAGAACTATTATATGGCTTTATTGCTGGTATAAACGCATGCTACTTCAACAAATTGCTGCAAAATTGTCATCAAAAAATCACTTGCTCCTGCCCTCTGTCATGATTGCTGTCATGCACACTGTTAATATCTGCCCACTGGATGTTGGTCAGAGATCAAAAAATTCATATAGGTGGCTAAACACAGGATAACATCTTTACATAAACTTAATCCCATGATGGTACAGTGACCAGCTAACTGATCTGCACTATAAAAGACTGAGAATCATTAAGAAGTGCTTGAAGGGATGATGTTAATTGAGCTGTATTTTGGTCAAGAGACATTATGCATGAGACAAAGCCCACATGGTTTGTAGCTTTGATTACATTCTTTGTCTTCAAGTATTACTTAAATTTAGTTCACTGACTTCTGAGTGCAGAAGAATGTTATCCTAGTTACGGCTGAATCAAAGGGGCTTGTTTCTAGCTCTTGTTTGGCCATAGTTTCAGGTTTGAGATCAAAACAATCACAGATTTCGTTTGACTAAAATAGAATTTCTTATCTAGTCTTGAGATGCTAAGACCCAACATGTGGGCAATCACAGGAAAATTCTACTGTGTGGAGCTGCACTAAAATCAGAACATAAATTATAAACAGAGTTTAAGATGTGAAGAAACAGACTCTTGAGTAGTTTCATGGAGCACTGTCATCTCTAGGGTTCTGCTTGTCTGATTTTGACCTTTGCTTCCCTTATACCATGTAATTCTTACTGAGTCAGTGGATTCACTCTTGGCTTCGTTTGAATAAATTTAACCACAGTCAAGCTTAGTTACACCAAAATCTCTTCTCTCTGCGCAGAGGCAGGACGTTAGGTTTAGAAGCTGTATAATTAAAGGAGTTGTACTTTGTTTTACTTTTAACAATTTGTACTAACAAAATCAGACTGCTCTTGTAGAAAATACAGAATAACAACAAGAACAGTTTCTTCTCCTGTACAAAGTGATAACTTGGATATTATCATAATATTCTGTATTACTTAGCATATTTATGATGAGAGCATTTGTGTATGCATATATGCAACCCCAGAAGTTGATGCTCAGCAAATCTACTGTGCTCACTACAGTTAAAATATATTTTGCATTCACCCTATTGATATACCTTAAGAAATTAGTTTTAGGGACAACATAAATACTTCTCCAGTACTTTACTGTAGCCTTTTTGTTGTCTGTCACTCCAGAATTGATGAGCATTACACAGTATTAGAACTTCTGTTGTCCAGTGTTTGAGCTATCAGTTGCTGATACCAGAAGGTAGGCAGTACCTAAGACTTCAGCTCTTGCGTCTATCCTGATGAAGCCAAGTATCTTTACAATTCACATCAGAGTTTCTGCTGTAGTAGCAAAAATCCTGCAATTTTCCAACTGATCCTCTGATGAAACCATAATAGAACTAGTTAAAAAAGATTATTCTGGTTCTAGTGTAGGATTCAATGAGATAGTACTATAGCTGTTCTCTTTAAAGAGCTTATATACTTCAAGCAGGATTTTGCAGATTGTTACTGAACCACAGAGTGGAGTCAAGTACCTCCTCTAGTCCTTCCTCCTCGTAACAAGCTTGTGAGAATTTTTGGTCTTTTCTTTTTTATTCTCTCCCTTAAGTTATGTAACACCTTTCCCACTCAGGTCTCAATCAACTGGCTCACCAATTAAGCTAATTGGCAACATATTTGATACCCTCTCTAATTACAGCTGCAATAATTTCCAAAGAAAAACCTTTCTGCAATTTTTCTTCAAGCAAATACAGAAAAAACAGCAAACCCCCTGCAACTCTTCACTATTCCCTAGTGAAACTTTAAAACTCCTTCAGAAGAATTTAGTATGGAGATCCTCTGATTTTCTGTGTTGCTGTGGCCTGTTGCTCTGTGGTACTATTTATGTGTTTCAGTGGGAGGTAGGTGCTTCAGAGAATTTTCTCCTAGTTTTCTGTAGAGTAGCTCTGGGCAAAAGGTTGTGCCAGGAAAGGCATCGCTGGAGGGCATGATAGCCTGAGCAATGTAAGAGCATAAAAGTTTATGGAAGGCCCTCCCAAACTAGTTGAGTCTAGGGCACCTGTGGGGTTTGGGGAAGTCGTGCCGTTAGCAGAACAATCCTCTGGTGCGGGTTCTAATTAAACCTGGGCTTTCTTCCTCAATCTTTGTTTGAAGAGCGGCTCCTAATACTGGGTGACCTCACCACTTACAATGCCCTTCAAAGAATGGTATGTTATGCAAAATCCTATCTAAAAGGGAGTTGTTTATTGGGTTTTTTTTTGTTTTGTTTTTGTTTTGTTTCGTTTTTTGGTTAGGGTACAGTGAAGAGCATGGAGAGGTTTAAATCCTGAATTTACGATAAATGATAACACAGTGCTTGCCATTATAGAAGAGGGCTGAATTATATTAGTTTATGATTGAGACTGACATTTTTATCACTTACAATTCAAGTTGGGGGGAAAAGGAAGGGTACATTTTTTTTGACTTCATGTTTCCTGCTGGCTGTTGGGTTTTAATGCATGACCCCTCCGTACTTGGTATAAATCTTGAGTTGCCTTGGCTTAATTTTAATCAGTCTTCAAGTGAAGTTACTGTATCTAGTCATCTTACAAAGCAGTAATTTGTTGCCTTGGGCTTTGTGACTAGAAGGGAATGATGCTTAAGCAGAGATACACACATAGAAGGGAAGACAATGACTTCTAACACTGTGGAAATGTCAGACCATGACCTTTAAAAAGACTGAAAGAAACCAGAGGGCATAGGCCCTAAGGGATGTTTCTGCATGAACAAGGGTGGGAGCTGACTGTATTTTTATCTAGGAAGGAAGGTGATATAATGCTGCCTTCAGTTGTTCTGGCTATGGAATTACTTTGTTACTGAAAATGCCTATTTCTAAGTAGGGATCACATTGTGTTCTGTTAAGCAAGCAAGAAAAAAACAGCTGAAATTAAGTGCACACTCTGATTCTGTATGAATAGTTTGAATTATTTTGGCCAGGAGTGATTAAAAAAAAAAAAGTGCAAGGAGTAGAACACTGCTGCAGGAGGTCCGACACTCCAAATCTTCTTTCCATGTGGTCGGAGAAGTGTTACTGCTTTTCATTCCTAAGGATTCAGCTCAGAGTTTTGAAATACTTTGTAAATATAATGGTCTCTGATCATCATATTTGTGCTGAGGAAAATCATATCTTGCAGGAAATGATTCTGGTATTGCTTGCTGCCAGGGTAGATTGGACTTTTAGGCAGTTTTGATTTAGGCTTTTTACAGGAGACATAGAGGCCATGTCCTGTGGGTTCCCTTGCGTTTGGAGCATTTCTACAGCTACCGGAACTGCTACTGTGCTGATACACTGAACTGAAATCTACAATTAACCCAAGAGAGAGAACTTTGGTTTTGCACCATGTATAAAATACATAGATACATACACCAGGAAAGTCTTCTCGATGTTATTTGTTCCATGCTTGATAGGAGAGTGCTGGTGGTAGAAATTACAAGGGACGGCGCATTCCCGTATAAGTGTCCCATCAACCTGTTACTTAGAATTGGTCTGTGAACCCTGATACAGTTACAATTCAAAGTAATAGTGAATTTCAAGTGGTTCAGAGAAACAACAGACAGCAAAATAGTATTAAAAACATGCTGAGCTGCTTGTGGCATAAAGCTCCTGGTAAAACTATTTACTTTTTAGTTTGTATTGCGGTAACATCTTGAAGTCCCAGACAGGATTTAGCTCTTTTGTGCTGAGAGGGGAAATGCAGGCATGTGCAGCAGAGAGGTTATGAAAACCCTGAAAGATTCTAGCTATATAACTAAGCTAACTATCTAACTTTTTAGCCCAGTATTTGCTTGCTCTGCTAATTCTCATGAGGTGAATGTTTTATTGGGAAAATTTCTTCTACTCTGTGTGGTAGATGAGATATCCTTTCTCCATCTATTGTAAATACACCTTCTGAAAATCTTACCAATGAAGTGATCTGTCTTCTTCAGGTTGCACAGTAAGGTCTCAAAATTATTTAAGATATGCCAAGCTCTTCACTTTCAATGGTTGTGGTGTCATTAGGACTACTTGATATTTATACAATTTAAAGCCCTCAAGCCTTAAATTTTATATGTGACGCTTTCAATATGTTGTTTTAATACTTTTGCTTTCTTTCAGTTTCAGTAGTTTGTCGTGGGTGATTTATTCCTGGATATTTCATAAAGTGCCAGGCAGGGGATCGTTGTATACTGTTGTGATTTGTTTGAGCAACTCGAACCATTTTTCTGTGGCCTGGGAAGGGGCCTTAAACATTTGTAGACTGTGTGCATAGATACACAAAGAAGCTTAGCTTAATTTATAAACCAAGGAATAGTAATAAAAATTAGATTATTTAAGTAATCACTACCTCTCTGTTTTGTCCTAATGGTATGTTTGTAATCTTCCAAATACAGTTTTAATCCTTATCTTTGTTATATAACTATTAATAGCTGTTAGTGATTTGTAGAATCATAGAAACTAGGTGCAGAAGTATTTGTTAAATTGTTTATTCTATTTATCCAATTGTTTGATTGATATCCAAATAAGAAAATGAGCGGTAGCTAGCTTGCTCAAGAGTGCTTTCATTTGAATGGCTGATGTCAAGCTTTAAATGGTCTGGGTTTATTACCCATTTACTAGGTTTAAAAAAATTAATTCCTCGTTTACATGCCAATTCAGTAGGAAGCCTGTGGATTAAAAGGAAGACTCAGAGTAGCTTTCCTGTTAAAGTAATACTTAAAAAGTAAGATGGAGGTTAAGAATAAGAGTTTCAAACATGCTTTGTTTTTAAAATTTACTCTTTTTAACATTTAACTTGAGATTTTATTAGAATTCTTTTCAGCTTCTTTTTTATGCAGATGGGGAAAAAAAAGAATTTCACTTTGGATTGACCTTAGAGAATTGTTTTTGTTTTTTAATCAGTTAAGCCAGCTGGCTGAAAAATCAATTATTCACACAGCTCTGGAGAGGAATACACCAAATGGAGCATCAGTTTTAGAAATTAGCCCCACTAAATAAAATCCAGTGGCCAATACATGTTCCAAATGCAACTTAAATCAGGTAATACCTTTCTGCTGGTTTTCTGTTTTTAAGCAAATCTTACTGTCTGTCTTGCTTTACCTAGTAGATATTGCTCTTTATTCCCTAGGCATTCAGTTAGAGAACTTCATCTTTTAATCAGTTATTTTACAAGCAGTGATGCACAGTGTCAGTCAATTATACAACTGTAGAATCTATTTGGTACAGATATATACAACTTAATAAGTTTGTTTGCATTAGGATTTGCTCTTAACTGCACACGAATGTAGATACTGAAAATTAATTAAACTCTCTCAAATGTGTGTATAGATTTACAAGTACAAATGAACACTGTAAAACTGGTGGGGATAATTGTTTTGATTGCTTGAGAACCAGGTTCTGAGAGCTAGCTGCAATGGGAACTTGAATTTGTACTCCTTATAAGTGTAAAGATCTGCTTGGCAGAAAATGTACCTTTAATTTGTTTTAAATACAGGATTATTGTTGCTTCTAGGCTTTCTGTTGTATGTTTTTCATTGGTGTTTCTGAAATCTTTTGTTCAAAGCTTCTCAGTGGGATTAGAATGCAAAACTATTGATGTCCAAGTAGCAGGTATTTTTAAGTGTCCAAGGTAATTGCAGGGTAGGGAAAATAATCTGAGCTCTCAGTGCTGCTTGTGCAGCTCCCCTGTAGTCTTCATTGCTGCTGAATTTCAAACATCCTCCACAATCTCTGTGAGGAACTTTCCTGCAATTAAATATCAAGAGTCTTGGGCTCCAAGTCTTATGGCATCCTCCTCGGAGGAACTGGATTGTGATGCCAAGGTATAACATTCCAATTTCTAGGCAGGCTTCAAGAAAACAAGGTATTTAGCTGAAGCAGATTTTAATATGACCTTTAGAATCTGCAAGGAGATGTGAAACTGGCTTAAAATTGGCAGAACAAACTCCCAAGGAAGCGCTAAAGAAAACATAGGAGGCTTTGTCAGGCAGAAAAGAAAAGTTGTAGCTTATCTTTCTATTTTTAGGTGTTTACGGAGTGTCAAACACTGTAGCATCTGTATCCATATCACCTTGCACAGAAACTAGATTCAAACTGGCAGAGAAAGAAGGGAAGAGGACTATTTTAAAGATGGAGTCCTACTCCATTTTTTTAGTAGGACTGTGGAGATGTACACGAGCAAAGAACTTCCCCTAGATTTGGTTAAATGAATTCAATTAGATTCATTTAGATGAGTCCATGAGACCCATATATACCCTTTGCAGATTGCCTGTACAGAAGTGTTTTGAAGCTATAAAATCTTCAATCATCAAAAACTTCAATCATCATAACTCAGCTACTATGTCTACTACACTTTTGATAAAATTGAGAGAATTATACAGCTGCTTTATTTCCTGAAAAACAGGAATAGATTTAAAGATGTAGTAATATGCTAAGTATCTGTAAAATGTATCTAAAGAGGCAAAATATTTACTGCAGAATAAACTGTCAAATCGCAAATTGATGTTCTTAAACGCAAACATTTGCAGTCCTGTGGAACAGTAGGTCGAGATATGGAGCTGCTTGAGAGAGTCCAGTGTAGGGCTACAAAGATGATCAGAGGGCTGGAGCATCTGCCCTATGAGTAATGGCTGCAAGAGCTGGGCCTCTTCAGCCTGGAGAAGATCTTATCAGTGTGTATAAGTATCTGAAGGGAGGGCGTAAAGGGAATGAGGCTAAACTCTTTTCAGTAGTCCCATGTGAAAGGACTAGAGGCAACAGGCAAAAACTGAACCACAGGAAGTCCTGCCTGAATATGAGGAGGAATTTCTTTACTGTGAGAGTATCAGAGCACTGGGACAGGTTGCCCAGAGAGCCTGTGGAGTCTCCTTCTCTGGAGATCTTCAAGGCCCGCCTGGATGCAGCCCTGTCTACCATGCTCTATGTGGTCCTGCTTGAGCAGGGAGGTTGGACTAGATGATCTCCAGAGGTCCCTTCCAACCTTGGAATTGTCCCATACTCCGACAGCCAGGCTCAGACACATCATTCATACCCCTCTCAATACTCTCTCTGCATTTCATCCAGCCTCTTAGCGAGGCAATACAGCAAATGAAATAGGGAAAAAGTAGATCATTCCTGTTGATTTAGATGACCTGAGTTAGCTCCCTGAAGAGGAGCTGACCACCAGATTTGGCTAGGGGAGGGGGCAGAATTTTGCAGTTGCAAGGAGATGGAAGAAGAGTGAGGAGCCACTTGGCAGCAAACTTTTAGGCTGGATCATCTCTTCAGCTCAGCTGCACGGTAGGAGTGGGTTATCATGGATTCCACTTGGGATGACAAAGCAGCTGAGGCTCACTGGAGAGCTGAAGTTTGGCTGCACATCCAGCTGCTTTAGTTACCTCTTCAAACTTTCTTTAGAAAAAAATACATATTGAATTTTCTTCTCTGGTGTATATATACAGAGACATGAGACCATGCCTGAGGCTATTGGAGATAGCCAGGCATCTGTAAGCATGCTATAATGCAGCCTTGCTAGAAGTTTGACGTCATTTAATGAATGGAATAACAGGCTTGGAAGAAACGCCTGGTTAGTTTCTCTGATGTCTGCCTGCCTTTTTTCAGGCAAATTCTTTTTCTGAAAGAATTTAGCTCCCTACTCAATTGACAAGAAGATGAAAAGAATAAGAAATGTGTCAGGGTCGAAGATGTACCGTGTAGCAAGGAGAAAATTTGATGTGAAGGGTGAAGACCTTATATAATTCAGCAGCTAAACAACATCATGTTAAGAAGGTTTTTACCCATCTCCATTAACAAGTACAGCTTTATTTTTGGGAAAGTTGGTCACTTATCTTAGCAGTTCCTGACAAATTTGGAATGATGCATGCTGTTTTAGAACAGCTTTTCAGAAAAGGAATTAAACTTTTATCTCCAGAATCTCCCAAACAGGAGGATCCTATGGATTCAGCATACTTATGTACATAGTATGTTTATATCATGGACTGTAGTGAAGAACAGAAATGCCCAAGAAGCAGGATTAATTAGCTCTGGCTATATTCCCTGGTACCAAAGCCAGATTCTCTCTTCTATCTATGTTCGCACATATTCTGTGCTGCCCCTCAGTTTCTAAACTTATGCCTAAGAATATGTTTGATTCCTCCTGGCAATATATACAAATATTTTTATGTTGTGTATTTTTAATGAGCATGAAACAGTTTTGTGAAATATGGCTAGTTTTATTCATATTCCTGGAAATTTACTGCCATATAATAGCATGATGGCGTTACTTAAATAAGATTTATTTTAAAAAAAGGAAAAATATTTCTATCTTGTTAGTGAACATTACAATAGCAGATCAATGTTGTAGTTGTTGGTTGTAGAAATTCAATGTTAGGCACAGAGCCTACAGCAAGATGTAGAGGGACGATATGGATTAACAAATTAAAAAAGAATTTTAAAAAACATACTTTGAAGGAGGTGAATGATTAATCAGCAGCCACAAACACTTTTGTTTGGCAGTTCACATTCTGCTCCCAGATCCTATAAGACCCAGTTCCAGCCTGAACGAGGCGAGAGTTGTCCATGGTTTTGAATGGAATTGGATTTCATTATATAGGAGTGGCTTGTCTCGTAAAAGACCAGCAGAAGAAACTTGCCTATTGCTTATGCTGAGTCAGGTCTTAATTTAATGCTTAGAAATTTTTTTTCCTCCTATCAATAATATCTTAGTAGCAGAATTACAGCTGCTACAAAGTCAGTGGTATCTTTGCAAAAAAAGAGGAGGGAATTTTGCAGACCTTTGAGGCAGAATCTGTTTGACTTTAAGACTTCTGACTGATGAAATAAGAGTCTGTTGAAGTGGTATAAGTGTGTTCAATGTGCAGTCCTATATTCCTATCTCTGTCATCAGGAATTTGAAAATTGATGTTGGACTGCTGGCACTCTGTACTCCCCTGCGACACAGCCCTACTTTCCTCTTGTTGGTCCTGAACATTATTATACTGCAAATAGTACTTTGAGTCAAGATACTTCTGGGAAGAATTTCAGCTTTCTAAGTTTTATTTTTATTTTTTTTTTTTAATTCTTTGAAACCATCATTATTTCTTTCTTTTCCTGCAGTGGGAGGTTAAGGTTAAAGAGAGACTCAGGAACTATTGCTATTGGAAGCTCTACGGGGAGTGTGAGGAATCTTCCAAAACACTAGAAAGTTCCTCTCTCCTAGTTCTTTTCCCGTTAGGGTTACTTGAGCCATCGGTATACAGCTCGTAGCCTAGTATTATTTTCATTAAAAAAGATTCTATTTCTGTGGTTCATTAAATAAATATATCAAAATCACAAACAAGGCCAAGAGCTGGCAAGATGGCCCAGCGAGTTGGTGTGATGAAAGCTCACAGCTTGCTCTAAGTGGTGACACACTCGAGGGAGTAACATGGGCTCCTTTTGCTCCTTGCATCGTGTGATTTGATGGACTGGGGACTGCCCTCTGCGTGTGTATCAATGTCTTGCATCTGGAGCCTCAGAAGAATTTCATAGCCACTCTTTCCCTATACATAAGTTGTTAACATGACTAGGTATTTTTTTTCTTGTTGTAAACTTCGTATGCCCATCACCTGCTTTGCACTTACATGTTCAGGCTGACATCAGATCTTGTGTGAAAGAGGGTCATATCCTTTTATCTTAATACCTTTTTCTGTAATTATTACTTTGCTGCCTTTCAGGTGGGAACTTTCCTTTGTTATACGATCTTTCTCTGATCATTTTTGTATCTGTCAGCAATATAAAAGTGTGTGTGTTTCTCTGTGGTCCTTTTTTATTTAAATGATTTCTTTGTATGTCTGTAAATGTGAATAACAAAATAAGTTCTAGATTGTTCATCTGTCCTCTAACAAATAACGTGATGTAGTCTGTCCTGAAATCAATGATTAAGTTGTGAAAGTTTCTTCAAACTTCAAAAAAATGAAAATAGCATGGTCAGACTGCAGTTCTGTTGGCAAAAATGCCTATCTGACTGATAGCTTCAATGGGCCCGTTTAGGTCACTGGAGTAACTGGATGGATACTGTAACTGGGGATGCATGTATCAAGGATGAGCTATCAAGTCAAATAATAGAGTTAAAGTAGGAAAAGTGCTGGATCAGTTTATGACCTTTAATAATCCTTGGAGTCATGCATGCAAAGTTATGCATGCCAAGATCAGATGTGTCTTTTCATTCCAGACATGTGGGCATGCGAGTCCTTTGATGTGATGATTCAACTTTCAGGCTCATCCCTTATGGCAGTCTACAAGGAGTTCCTGACAGACAGGGTTATGAAACAGATAGATTCGTATAAGGTTTTAGTTTATTTGCCCTTTTTGAAGTATTGGATACTGTCCTCTGCTGAGGCTGAGGACTGCTTTAGTTGTGGTGATTGCTTTGTCTGGTGTAACAAGAGCTGCCTTTCTAAAAGATCATTTTTTGATTGTCTGTAATTTCTGAATTTTTCTGTGAAGTTGAACTAGGAGTTTCCTAATGCGAGAGACTGTGTAGAAAGGCCATATAACACAAGTCACTGCGGTCCGGTAACATCTCGTTGAAGAGATAAATAACATTATTGTGGTCTTGGCACTTCAGCGTGCCAAACGGACTTGACAGTGTGTGTTTGCTCTGGGATATAGTGACAGGAGGTACAGAGCTTGGTGAAACCCATCAGCCAGCTTCACTGACCCCTTTGGATAAAATCAGGAGCACGAACCAGAGTTTTTGATGCTAAAGTGACAATTCTGTGAGGCCAAATTGTACACGACTGAAGATGGAGTAAATTTAGCTGAGGATTGCTTTGCATTTTTATTTTTTTGTTCCTGATTCAATGTTGTATTTGGAGCCTCTTCTGGAATTAATTTCATACTGTATTTCATTTAGGAAGTTTTCTTCCTTCCTCACTTAGATCATGGAAACTTCTTTGTGAAGTTAATAAAATACAGAAATTGCAAACCTGCCTATAAGATCACTCAAAAGGAGTAATCTAACAGGATTAATAATACAGAAGCAAATGTAATTAAGATGTGGTGTGATGGCCAGACTATAACATCTCCTCTTCAGAGCTGCCTCTTGCAAAGGATTCCAGCCCTGTTTGAGCAAAGCATTGACCCACATGCTTGCTTTTCAGCACATGAATATTCTTACTAAGATTAAGCACTTTGCTGCGCCAGTGTGCTGCTTTTTCTTGCAGCGTTTAAAAATTCTTTCTGTTTGTGTTAGCAATGCTTGGCAGTTTTCATAAAAAGAGCAGTTTACAAGTATGTGTTTCTCTTGCAAGTGATGGTAAAAAAGATTTGTCTGCATCTGTACAAAGTTTAATCTACTTCTTTATTCAGCATCTACTTTGTGCCTGTCACTTAATATATGTCACACCCGCTAACGATACTCCAACTTCTTTATAACACCCTTACAAGAAATGGGGGAGTCTCCTCTTTACAAAGGAGCTCTTCTATGTAATCTATGGCCTCGATGTTGAAGTAATCTGCTTTGTTACAAGCTCCACAAAGACATGCAGAACTGGAACAAGAGTTGTAACAGCTTGCGGAAGGGAGGAACAAGGTGGTTCTCGGAAAAGAACGATAATTTCCCAAGGATGAAACAGTTGCAGAGAACGTTATAAACTGAAGCAGGCAGAGCAGGCTGAAATCCTAATAAGGAAAGGACTTAAAAAAGAAATGGGTGACTTTTGCCTTTGGAGCTGTTTTTCTCTTTAAATCACTAGAAATAAATGCCTGACTCCTGGATTTCCGAGCTCAATTTTTGTTTTCCAAGCTGTGACACATTGATCTAGCCTTATCGCTGTTCTGTTGGTACTTGGGCCCTTTAAATTGATGGTGTTTGCTACTGAGAGCATGAGCTTGTCTGGAAACTGTTTCCTAAGGCTGTGACAACACTAGGAGGAAAGATCAGGGTTCCTTTTGCTTTTGTTTCACTAATAGTATGGGAGTTGGACACGGATAATCCTTTTCCAAGCAGGTGGGGTGAAGTGATGGGAAATCAGTGCTCCCATGTGAACAGCGATAATAACGGGTCAACTGTTATTTCAGCATTGTGTGTTACACAGCTGTGTAAAGAGTAATGTCCCCACTGAACATTTTAACATGCAATAGTCTCTCTGTAAAGAGGTGCATCCAAGCATTTCAGCAAAACAGTTGTAAGAAATAGGCCATATTCAGGACGGGAAAAATCACCTGCTGCACTGTTCCTGTGAAGTGTAAGCAGGAGCTCAGCATTACGTTATCTTTGTACTAGAGATGTTATGGGTCAGCTTCCGCTGTTATTATCTTTATTCAGGGCAGAGAGGTTGAACTAGAGTTTTCTTTTCGGGCTGATCTGACAAAGTGTCTGAAGACTACAGGAAAATCTGGTCAGTTTAGTCTTCACCCCTCTAGCTTTCCAGGTTTTGTCAAAAACTCGCTGTTGAAAAGCTTTCTTAAATGGTTATGTTAAATACTGAATTTGGAGAGGATTTGGAGTGACTTAGGACTGGTTCCTAGCTGTGAGGGCACACTGGCTTCATGGCCTTTGGTAAATCCCATCACTTTTTTGTCATCAACTTCCAATCCTTAAAGCCTTGTCCATTACCTTGAACTGTATATTCTTTCAGACAAATACTCCTGCTTCTGATGAAGTCTGATTTCAGTTAAGGCTTCTAGTTGGAAAGGTAGCAAAGACTTAATAATACAATTAAATGCCCAGAATCCATGTTAAAATGAGATGTTAACTAGGAAGGAAAGACAGCATCACCAGACAGAAACCAGGCAGTTCGTTTTGGATGCATGTGTGCATATAATGTAATATCACCCCACGGAAAATGATTCTTGCAGTTTTTGTTTAATTTCTTGACAGAGAATAACTCCAGGATACAATTTTCAGTGCTGACATCTGTTGAATAGATTGAGATGTGTGTGGGGCACCAAGTCATTGAAAGTCTCTTCACTCTGTTACTGCATAGTTCAGATGCGCTGCTGTGTGAAAAAGGCTTCCAAGGAAATGCAGTAAGATCTTGGGCGAGATTGCAGGATTTTACCATATGCCATAGTGTTTCTTGTGGGTTTCATTTGCTGCCTCTCCCTGTTCTGCACAGCCTGCGCTGTGCTGCACTGTGGTCCTTATCGCCTTCCCTCTTGTCTGAGCTCGATACCTCCCATCGGTCTGTTGCTGTGTCATGAAGCCTTCTCAGTACAGTGTAATACTTAATCAAAACCTTGGCAATACAGAACTAATTTTTTTTAAAGAAAAAATAAGCTGCCACGGAATAGACAGAGTGGGGAATGAAGTAAGTCATCCTCGGAATGGTCCAGTTTTAGCTATTCCTATTTAAGGACTGCAGAGAAAGATGGCTGAACCAAAGGAAGGAACACGGCAACAACCAGCAAGTCCTGGAAGGCAGAAATGATCCTGCCTTACTGTGTGACTGTGTCCCCACCAAGTGACATCCAGTGGCCGAGTAGATGACTCCTCTGTTAGGGACTGGTTGAGATGCACCTGCAGCTGGTATTCACCGTGTACATGCCTTAGCTTTAAATTGGGTAGCTTGAGTGTTAGTAGAATTGAATCCACTTAAAATCCATTCTTTGCCCAATTTTCATCTAAAATGTTTTAAGGTTGCAAAATTGAGCATGAAATTTTATTGGAGCAGACATCGATGTGACATTAGTTTCCAGATCTGGAAATAGATCACACTATCTGTTTCTTTCCCTAAGGATTTTGTCTTAAAAATCCCAATGCACAACAAACCCAGAACAGCAACGGTGTTCAGAAGATTGAAAGACAATAGCTAAAGCTGAACTTTACTAAAAAAAAGTATAATTTCAGAGTAGACTGATTGAAGAAAATCACCTATTTCTCAAGAAAGACATGGTAGCAAACTGCACCTTTGTATCACCAGTTTCACAATGTTGTTCCCTTCAATCCACAAGAAAAAGGATTTTTTTTGTTGTTTTTTGTAAATACTAGTATTATATAATTGATTGGAAGAGTGTTTTATTTCTCCTGAACCAAGGATGCTGACAGTTTTAAAAAATAAAGCAACTATTAGGGCAATGAAGTCCCAAGAATCTGGCAATACAGAATGAACTCAGCAGTCTGGTAGGTTTCTTCAATTTTATGAAGCCATGGTCAATAACTTTGCAGTAAAACTCAGCCATAAAGAGTGTTTTGTCATTGACTGAGAGCTGCTGTTACATGATATTAAAGGAATATAAGATTTTTAGCCAGACCACAGTACAAAACTAATAGTCTAATGAGGGAAGAAGTCTGACCTTTTGGAAGGTAAATGCAGCATGTTTACTGTGTCATGTCCACGCATATGTCATACGCATAAGCTTTGGCTGTACAGGATGAGACTGAATATGCTGCCTCTTTCTTGAGTTTTTTTTTTTTTTTTTTTTTCAGATTCATTGACCTGCAAAGAATTTGCTTCTCTCATCACTGACAAGTATTTTTTAAACAGTGTCAGTCAGGGAAAGATTTAGTAAAAAAGGAAAGAAAACCACGTTACTACAGCATCTCTTCCCAGGTGGCCACTGATTGAAATCCTCAACAAACCATTCACAGCATGAGATCAAATACAGGCGTAGTTTTAAGGGATTGAGAAATAATAGCTCCTGGCATAAGCACAGCATCAGAATCAGATTTTATTGGTTGGCTTCAAACATAGGGATCTCTGCCTGAAACCACAGTGCTGAGACACAGCTCCGTGGTTGCAGCAGACTGTCTTGCCTGTTCGTTTTGGGGTGTCTAAGGAGTGTGCTCGGGAATGAGGGTCGATCCCTCTGGATACAGGAGGGCAGAGTTTGCTGTGGTCCTCTGTAAGAGTCTGTTTTTCCTCTGCTGTGTCTCTGCTTGAGTTACATTGATTTTACAGCTTGTCACAACTAATCAATTCAAATTTCATATAGATCACAGGAATCTATCGGAGTATGGACAGATTGAATTCAAAGTTTGTTTTAATCTGGTATTTGCCACAAAATATAACATACTCTGACATAAATTCAAACAGCAAACTAGTAAGTCTAGCTAATGTGCTGTTCACTTGCACTTGGTTATCTTACCAAGTTCCCTATGTAGATAAGCTGTGAGATATAGTGATATAGCAAAGATGAGCTGCAGTTCCCAAATATAACCGTATATTTTTATTTGTCTTCATGTTGTTTCCTTGATCACACTTCAATCACTCTTTGTTTTGTTTGACATTAATTAAAACTGAGAGATTCACTGGGAGATTATTGTGTTGTTTATTCAAGTGAATTATTCCAGCAGAATTTTGATTATAATGCGTTATGGATTTGAGGTAATATTTAGAGTAGATGGAGTGACTGAAAATTTAAAACCTCCACTTTCATGTGGTTTTACTAACATATAAAATTGCAATCTCTTGCATTTTTTTGCTTTGTAAAAACATGGATAATTTTAACGAAAATAGTTATGGTTGCAATTAAGGATGCTGATAGTTGGTTTTGGTTTTGATTTCCTATCCTTCAGAATCCTTAATAAACTTTCACAGTCAAAATCCAGATGGTACTGCAGAGCTCAGTGTAGTTCTTGAAATTTTTCTTGTTTGTACTGATTATAACTCTCCCCAGATAAAGTGTAAAACTGTTTGAATTTTTGGCCTTTGGCTGTTTGGAAAGCTGCTGTCAGCTTTCAGCACCAGCCAATTCATATTCAGTGCACATCAACAGCTTGCTAGTAGGGAGAAGCATGACACTGAGCAGACCAGTTTGCCATTGCCCAACAATTTAAAAACCAATGGACCCTACTGTATCTAGTGAGGCTTCCTTTTTTTTCTTCCCCCCCCCCTTTTTTTTTCTTAATAGGCAGCTCACTTTCCTTTTTTTAGTTCAAAGAATCATTGATTTACAAACTCTGAGGAAGTATTGTCCTGTGGAGATGAGGAATACAGAAGGAAGATTTTTTAATCCCTTAGATAATTAAGCACTAAAATAAATGATTAAAAAATTATGAGGCGAAACACTCTGTTAGTTTTAATATAAAAATAATGTACTTCTCCCCGTAGAATGCAAGGGAGCAAGCTGCAATCAAAATAAGGGAAATAAAAATTTGAATACCCTGAGCTTTTTACTCTAAGTTGCCTCCTTGATGTCTCACTGTGTTTAATGATGCTTTGCCAAGCTGTTGGGAGGAGGACAAAATGAGTGTGGAATTTATAAATGGGACATTAGATGGAGGAACGATGTTATGGGCTGGATGATCTGAAGAGTACAACAGCAGAACAGATTTTGCCTTAGGGCTGGATAGGAGAGATGTGAGAGATGTATCCCTGCAACTCTCTAAGTGCTAGCAAAACCATTTAGAGTTGTTGGAGACCTTTGTTGTGGGGTTATCTAGAAAGGGGTCTGTGAAAACTTCATCTGCTCCAAGCGAATATCTGGAGAGAAGAAGGGAGGGAGGGAGAGAGCTGAATGCAGAAAGATAATAAGGCTAGAGCTAAAGGTGTTTTTTGCATCCTAAGAATCTCTGCAGTTTACTCTGGGTAAAAACAAGCAGAAGACTCTTGGGCATGACTGCCTCTAAATTCAAACAAGAACTAGTGCTCCTACCCTTCAGCTGACTGTTCCTCCTCCAAGGATCACAGAAGGATCACTGGGATCGCTTCAGCCTTGTATTGCTACTGCTCTCTAGGGTCTCGTATGATGATGCTGGGTTGTGCCATTTCCTGGTTCTTGGAGTGAAATTTATTTTTACTTTCAGGCAGTGTTGAAGACCTGACATTAATTCAACTTTTTAATTTAAAGCTTTATTTTACCTGCTTACTGGAGGGATAAGAAATTTTAGCTTGTCAAGATGGAGGAGAGAATGACACATGGGTGGCATCGGTGAGGGTGCCTTTCACTTCACTGCCTGCAAAAGGCAAATGATCATTTCAAGTCATGCTGCCCATGGGTAGATAGACGATTGCTGCTATGAGAGGCATTTTCCAGGTTGTTTCTGGCAAGTTTCTGGTCTGAAATCAGATTTTTTAGGAACTAATACCTTCCCATAGTTTTTGAAGATACCAAGCCCATTCTGGCATGGTGGTAGCACGTGTATGGTAGTTCTGTGGTTAGGAGTAACTAATGCCAGCTCAGGCAACCGCAGTACTTTTCTAGGCAATAGATATTGTCTAGGTGATAGGTCAGATGTCAAACAAAATAAGGACTAATAAAGCATTTGTGCAGTACAGCTTGGGAAACTGGATTTGCATTGGATGTCATCTGTGGTAACACTTTGTAACCTTTCTGAATTAAATATAAGGATTTGAAGTTCCTATGGAAAAATAGGCAATTTATTATACAATTTGGGTGCCTAACGATAGGTATGAAGGTCAGATATTCAAATAGAAAATATCCTACTGCATTTGTTTCTGGTATTGCTGTTTAACAGTGTATGTCTTTACTCTTTTGGACTGACAGTTCCTAAAAAGGATGGAGAGCTTATTCCTTAATACAATAACCTGCCTCAGGGAATTGCTTAACGGCACAGTTAAGAGATATCTGGCAGTAAGAGCCATTTAGGTCATGGAAAATGTTTTTCCAATGTCCAGTGGTGTACCACACCAGTACAGCACAGCACGGTTGTATTAAGGAACAACATAGGGTTAGGCAACAACAGTGGTGCAAGTCCTAACAGTTATTTACAGAAAAAAGTTTTTCACAGAAGAAGTGAGATGGAAGGGATCACAGATAGGATGCAAATAAAGTTCTTTTTGAAATCCTCTAGTACTGGAGTGGTTTGAAGGAGCTTTGATGTGAATGGTTGTTGGGCTAACTTTTTAAAGTGAAATTCAGCTTGTGCAGGAAACAGCTTCAAGTCCATGTATTGCTTGACAGCCCTGAAAATAAGGCTGAAGTGAAATATAAGTGGTTCATGAGCAGTATTTCTTGTGAAATCATTATTTTGGTTTCCTGTGTAGGTGCAGCTTGCTGTAACAATCAGATTTCATTTTTTAATGTTGTCTCTGCAGCGGTCTGGTGTTGCAGATGCTGGTTGGGTAACTCGGCTCTCCCATAATAAATCTGTGTTGCAAGCGGAGATGCAGCTTTTGGCATGGGTAAACCTATACAAGCTAGCTTTTATCCAGCTGCCATGCAGAACATGACATAACCTGTTGTTATTCGAGCTAACTACTCTGAACACCATCTATCTAGGCTGCATCTGCAAGGGTTGATGAGTCTTGTTATTTTTACTAAGACCACCTGCACCACTGTCAGACCCCCGTTAATGCAGGGAAGTTGCATCACTACATGAGTGAATAAGGAGCATCAGGTAAATCTAGGATTAATATGAGCTATCTAAAAGTGTCGTATCCAGAGAGAAGTGTTGCCAGCTCTTCAGATTTTATGGTGAGTCTTCCACTGCTTTATGAGACAGCAGCTTTGTGAGTCATGTAAATTCAAAGGAATCTCAGTTGGCTTTGTTTTGTTTTTTTCTCAGCAAGTTTTTAAGGCTCAATATTGTAGAAAATTCCTTAGGAATGTGAACTGTAAGATTGAAACTGTGCAGGCAAACATAGAGAAAATTTATTATTTTTAATATCTTATGACACTTCAATATTAAAGCTGGTAAATCGTGGATTTTTTTAAAAAAGTTTAATTTTATAAAGCTTTTAGCTGCCAATATATGAGAGAGTAATATTCATCCTTATTCATAAACATTATCTGAAAGTCTCAGGTGATCTGAATTGGTCATTTGGAGCCTCTGGGAAGTACTTAGCTCTTGTACCGAAGGGTAGTTTGCTGGGTTGACCAGTAAGCTGGTATGAGGATCGCCTGTGGGAGGTGGCAGATATGATGGGAAGCAAAGCGCAGCAGAGAGGGGGTGGCACTGGGCACTGCAACCACTTTATAAGAGTTGTGACAGATTTGTTGGGACGATCAGCGATTACGTTTTTCTAAGGCATGCTGCAGTTTACCTTTAAACTCAGATTCTTAGGAAACTGGCCAAAGACATCGCAGTGAAACCTAAAGTCTGGTCAGTAGAGCTAATAATTCTGCTTATTCTCCAGGTTTCTACCAGATCTATGTTATCTTTAAAATGGTGAGGGATCTGATTGCAACCTAATATGGAATGTTTTATACATTTGTTCTTCTAAATTCTCCTTTCTTTTTAACAGTGACTGAGAGTCGTGGGATCCTGGAGAGCATACAAAGATTTTCTTTACTGCCAACTTACTTGCCAGTGAGCTATCGTATCCACAATGCAGATATTTCCTTCTTTCTCAAGGAAGCCAATCAGGATATTATGAGGAATTCCAGCTTGCAGTCCCGAGTGGAATCCTTTCTGATCTACAAATCTAAGAGGCCACCTGTGTTAAATGCCAGCTATGGACCTTTTTCCATTGAACAAGTAGTGCCCCAGGACTTAATGTTGTCTTCAGATCCATTTGGATCTACTAATAAATTCTCCTTCAACTGGAAACTTAAAGCCTTCATAATGAGTAACAAGATTTATCCCAGCAAGCCCAAAGTCCAGATCCTGTTCTACATTGTGGGCAGGGACTGGGATGACTATAGCACCACGGAGCGGCTGCCCTGCCTGCGGGTGTTTGCCTTTCGAGAGACACGGGAAGTCAGAGGCAGCTGCAGGCTGCAAGGGGACCTGGGGTTGTGTGTGGCAGAGCTGGAACTCCTGCCAAGCTGGTTTAACCCCCCGACGGTTGTTGCTGGCCGCAAGAAACTAATGGATCAGTCTGAAGGGAGCCCTGTAGAGCTTTACTATTCCATACAGCCAGGAGATGAGAGAGGGGAATGCACGAAGGAGGACGTGAGGAAAAGTAATGGGATCCGACCAGGGCGCAATGACATTGATGAGACAGGACCTCCCTTGCAGAGAATTGGAAGTGTTTTCCTTTACCAGACACATGCTGGTCCTTCCTTAAATGAAATGAGGTTGGATAACAACATTGCCATTCAATATACACCAAAGACTGTCAAGCAAGGTGACATTTTGACTTTTGTTGTATCTATTGCTAAAAATTCAACAGAAGATCAGTTCACATTGAGGTAAGGCTTTTCTGTATTTCTTTGGTACCTTATTTTTGTTTTTTTCTGCTCTTGGTAAGGGAAGCTGCATTCTCATATATAAATTACCTAACATTTCTTCAGCTGCTGCCTTATAGAAATTAAGACTGCATTGCAGGTTGGTTCACTTCTTTCTTCTTACTGATCAGTCTAATGTTGTATGAATCATCTCTCTTTGGGTGAGAAAGACCTTTTCTTGAAGCTCTTCTCTGAGAACCTTTTGTAAAAAAGAATAAAGTGGTGGACCTATAAGCCACCTTTGTGTGGCTCATACAAGGAGGAGATAATTTCTATCTCCTGAGCAGGAGTTTGCAGTGCTCCTAATCTCTCACTGAACTCATGTTAAGATTAGTAAAGCCCAAATCCGCAAAGGTATTTATAGGAAGTGAACATGACTTAGACATCTAAGTAGGATTTATATGTGTAAACATCTCCCCCTGGCTTGTTGTGAGCCCAGTTCTATTTTATACTTAGGAGCCACAAACATCCTATTATTTAAAATATCAAAAACATAATTTCTGAAAATGAGAAATTCCTGAGGGTGGGGGATTTTATTGTTGGGTTTGGGGGGATTATTTTTTTTTCTGGAAGTAACTTGCAATACTGCATTGCTTTTCATCGCTTGGTTGCTTTCCAGACATTGAGCTATTACAATGGGAAGCTCGCTATAAGAAGCAATATAATCCAGAAAAGAACAGTCAAGAATATCAGAGCGTACTGTGGCAAGCTGAGAGTAGATGTGTGAGTGAGACTGTCTAGTTGTCTTTCCAAGTTTGCCAGAGTCTGTGTACCCACAGCATAAACTAAGATTGTGTAGCTGATGATAGTGTGGAAGAGCAGTGTGCAGAGCTGATTTCATTCTTCTATCCTTACCAACGAGTAATGTTAGTTCTCTTACAGCTAGAGGCAAGCCTCACGCTCCGGGGTTCTGGGACTGAGGCTGCCTTGTGCAGGGTGTTCAGCCCGTGAATGAACATCGGTGCCCGAGCTCAGAAAGGTTCACATGCCTTGCCTCCGAAAGAGGAGATGCTTCGTGAGAGTAGCAAGTTCGTTGCTCCCCGTTACGAGTGTCACGAATGCACCACAGTCAACAACGGTGCTGGGCACTAGAGATGCTCAGCGCCCTCCCTTAAGGAAGGCACGTACTGCTCTCTGGAGCAGGTACCTCTCCTACTCCAACTTGAGACAAAGTAGACTGGAGAGTCTGCTCCTCTGCCAGTTACACACTTCAAAACCCAAAATCTCTGACTTGTTACCTAGACGTTTTAGGGCTCCTTTATTAAAACAGTACAAAGAGATACACAAATCTCTGCAAATGCAGCCTTGCAGGACTTGGATATATGTTTCATACCAGAGTAAGTCAAATTTGACTCCACAGGTATAAGTAATTTAGGACATATAAGCTAGTAAGGAATTAGGGAGGTTTTATATGGATTTTCTAGAGGAAGTGCGTTGCTTTTTCCTTTAGAAATATACGATATAGACCGAATAACCACAACTCTTGGATAATCGCTCAGGGACGGTTATTTCCTCATTTGGTAGAGGAAAAGCACTAGCAGGCTACCCGCTCTCTCCTTGTAGTATCAGGTTTTCCTTTTCTGAGTCAATCTGCCTGAGGTTCAGATTGCTTTCTGAGTGACTAATTTCAAGACAGGCAATCTGAATTCCTCAAAGACAGTAAATGTTCACAGACACCTCTCTAGCTCTCTGTATACTAATGACTTTAAAGGGATGTATCTCAGACACTCATGGAGATTTCTATTACATTTGAAAATTGGTTTAAATATAAACATTAAAAGCCTTTTCTATCTTTCTAAGGTGAAAACCTTTAGTTGTTTTTACATTGAAAATGTAGAGTCTTAAATCTGACTTCAAAGCACCTGTATTTCTGTGAACTGTGATCAGTTAGAAGGAGAGCTAGCAATAACCATGATAGTTGTATTATAGGTCTCTGAAATTTTTTAAAATGTTTCTTTTTAAAAATTGAGATGAAAACTGAACACCAAACTTCCTCTAATGACTGTTTCTAAAATTAATTTTCTGGAACAAAAAGGAAAACATGTATTTGCTTTTTGGCTTTTTATTTTATGATCTACTATATCATATTACAAAAATGCTAAAAATAAATATCAAATACCAATTTAAAAAGAAAAATAAGGTATTTTCTTCAAAAAGCAACCATAGTTCATGTTTTTAAAAGGTAACAGCAGGTAAAAACTCTGTAGCAGCCTGCTGGAGTCATATCACTTTCATGAATATTTCCATTTCTATTAATCTGCTTTCTCTAACAGAAATTGGGTTTCAACCAGATTTTAATCTGCTGTAATTTCAGAGTAGTTGTACTATCTGCTTCTAAAGCCTCACTGCTTGCCTATCTTTCCACTGGCTACAGCATGTCTAAGGGGTTTTTTTTGTCTATTTGTTTTTCTGGTCAGAATTGTAGTACCCATGTTCTGCGTTCGTCCCCCCATGAAGTACACACGACTAACTCCCTTTCGGGTGGCTGCTAACTGGTGCCTGTCTTTCTGCTATAGGGAAAAAGCAACTGCTAGGAAGGAACAAAAATGTAGGTCTGGTAAATGTTGCAGGTAAAATACTTTTCTATGCTGAGAGCTACTGCAATGACCTTGTCAGGCAAGGAAATAATGCCTCTCTCGCGGCCTTCCGGAAGGGAGTAAATGTCCCTCGGCGGGTACGCTGGAGCAGCGCAGTATCGCGCAGCACGGGTGGGACTGCGTGCTTGGCAGGTAGTGGCAACACACTGCAGCTATACTGTTCTCGTGTGCTACAGGGCTGTTATACAACTTACAAGCAACAAATTACAGAGCATCAACAGACCCTCTCACGCGTTATTACTCTTATTTATTTAATTTCCTGAAGCTTGGACATCTTGGAGTACTGATGCCCTTGCGGGCTGCCAGGAGTCCTCAGTGGGGATTTCACTGGTTCTCCCCAAACACCTTAACGCTGCCTGGGGCTCTTCCCAGGAGATAGACATGTGGCAGCTCCTGCTGAGCAGGACAAAGGCAGCACTGGAGGAAGTCTCCAGTTTTTCTTTAGAAGATAACTACTGCCTTTTCTTTTTTATAGTGTGAAACAGCAAAATATTCTTACTTTGTTAACGTTTTCTTGATAGTGAATAACCTATATGCAATATTGTTTTTGTAAGCTTCCATTGTGCTATATGTGCAAGCATCTGCCCATGCGTACGTATGTATGCACCCAGGTCTACTGCAGAATTTCTGCTTCAGCTGAAAAGCATTGAAGCCACCACTGTTAAGGGTGAAAAACATGAACAGCATGGCAAATTTAATCTCTGAATCCTGGCCTTTAACTGTATTGGAGTTTTTCCAGTCCTGAAAGGACCTTACGTGTCACTCTAGTATTTGCGTAGGCTCTCTTTTTCACATAGCTATTCAAAAGACAGCACTTGTGACATGCAACCTGGTCTGATTGCAGAGCAGATTATCCAGCTAACATTGTGCAGAAGCCATCAGGGACCTCTGCTACAACCAGATCGTGTTTTAAGTCTCTAAAATCTTTAAATTCTAGTGGTTTGTAAAGCAACAGATAGGATAGATTCAAAGGAACTTCATTGCTCTTAGAGGATGTAAATATGAGGGCATGAAGAGACATGTAAGAGGTGATATTGCTGCTCCTCCCTCCTATCAGTTGAGATGGGGCAAAAAAGAGCAGAAGTGACCTATTGGTAAAATTACCCAATCAAATGATTGATTATAATGTGTAGAGAAAGGGTTACAGGCCTTGTCTGCTGCTACAGCTCAAACAAAACTGGTGAGTCTGAGGAAGGAACTACTGGCTGGGGAAAAGAAGAGAGGTCTTTGACTTCAGCTGTTATCCGAAAGATCACTTTGCATTATCCAGATGGTCCCTTACAGTGTATGGATTTTTACCAATGAATGGCCTGTGATTTGAAGAAAAAAAATACATAGTACTAGTATTTTCACCAGATTAAGGTGAAACAGAATTTGCCTATGCATAGCTGGGTTTGTCCGAGTTAGAAGTGAAATATGGAATGGTGTTGTCAGATCATTATCCAGTAGCAGAGTTTAAGAGGAATTTAGACTAAGACCCAGGATATTTGTTGCTAAGTATTTCTAGGCCTTGATACTGTGGCTGCAAATTCAATAGAAGGACAAAGGATTAACTTATCCAGGCAGCCTGAATAGGAACAAGCTATTTCATGGACACTTACAGAGTGATGATGCCTCTCCACAGTAATGTAAAGAAGCTTTTCCCAAAGGAGGAATGTAAGCAGTTTTTGTGCAAATGAAATAAATGATATTAGCAAAAAATCATGATAGGTGGTAATTTAGGTGGATTTACAATGTTCATTGTTCAATGCATGAACATCTCATGGAATTTTTTTGTGATGGTGATTATATGCTGCCAGTAAAAAAGGAGAAGGTGCATCAGCAGTGGCCACGGTTCCGGAAGGATGCAAATATCTCCTCTCTGGTGAAGGAGATACTTATTTTCCGTCCTTCTGTCTTAGCAGAGTAAATTGCCCAACCGCACACCAGCTGGTTTTCTGGGTTAACCCCAGCACAGGACAGCAGCTGATGAAACGGAAGCTCCTTGGAAGGTCTGTGGCAGCTGAGCACCTACCCGTGGCCACAATTTTTCCAGAATTGTGGTGCTATTCCGGCCTGTACCCCAAAGCGTCACAGCTAATGCTGTGATCTCTTTGCTGTGTGTATTGGACAACTGCATAATTTCTGTGTGATCTGTTGCGTATTTCAAATAAATGTTGCTTTGCAAAATGCCGTATCTATGCTAGATATCCAATAAAACCAAATGTCATTCAAGTTTAATTCAGTAGCAATAACAGGAGATGTGAGCAGCTGGCTGTACCAAGCTCTGTCCCAGAGACTTCCAGGTGGAAAAAATGAGAATTAAGGAAGACTTTTAGCACAGAGCTGAGAACAAGAAACTGAAACTATTTTCATCATTTTGAATGAGAAAATGTGTCTACCATGTAATGTAAATTAGTTGGGGAAAACGGAAGATTGCATAGTAAAGCCCAGTATGGCAGATTACTTCTAAGGCCTATAAAGGAAGTAATGTGTTTCAAAATACCTTGTTCAACCAGATGGATTTTCTACAGGCTGCTTCAGAAGCTGGACGTAGTCCTCATAAACTCCTGACTGTTTCCAACTTCTGCTTGGGGTGCCAAGGGAACTAGGAAGGGAATTGCAGGGGTGCAGGAAAACCTTGCTAGATCTGTAGCTTGCAAACACCATAAACAGATGAATTCTACAAGTAGCTGTTGCCCGTTAGAATTAGCAAGAGAGTAATGTGAGTAGCACTGCTGGTGGCTGTCACGTGATGAAGATGACATATTTCTTCTAAAAGGCAGAGGTTTGGTGCCCAGGAAACTGTAAGCTTCTTGTGTGCCTTTTAGGCAAGTTGACTAATCTACTTCCCTCTTTCTTGCCGTTCTCTAACACAGGTCGCTGGGGGGTAGCGGCTATTTCCGTGCTGTGTCCTTGCAACGTGAGGGCTTGTGTTGGGGGCTGCTGTGGGTCATCATGTGTGGTGGTCTGTATGGTTTCTCCTACTATATTGCACGTATCAGTAATACCAACACATGCTGCATCTGTCTGGTCTCTTACCTGGCTGATCTCCTCTCTGATAATGAAAAGATGGGCAAGAGAATTTTCCCTTCCAGTATACTATGCTATAAGAAAACTGTATTTATGCTTATTTTGAAACTCTGCCCCTTATTTTAGAAGTCTTATCTTGAGTGATAGCCAGACTTGGCAACTGCATTCACAATGTGAGGCCAAGGGCTGCTAGCAGAATGCTTTTACCATTGCTTTTGCTCCAGTGGACTGGAAATCATGGCTTGAACAGATGGAAAATATAGGATGTACAGGTCAAAAAAATAAATAAAAAAAAAAAAAGCAAAACAACCCCCCCCCCCAAATCATGCAAAACAATCACAAGTCAAAAACTACTTATTTTTATGGATTTTTTTTGTTCCAAAATAGCTATAAACTCCTTTTGCTAATAAGGAAAAGCTTCTTATTCTAGAAGCTATAGAATATACAGAAAATGTTCCTTTTTCTCAGTCTGCTGTTCCGGGCAGTGGAAGATTTAGAATAGTGGATGGGAAACCAATGGACTGCTTTTATTTTTTTTGAAAGTGACAAACCATGAGGGCCAAGGTTTAGGTTTAGGTTTTGTTTTTTAATGAGCTAGAGAAATTAAAAATTTGTCTTGAGTCTGTATGCATACGAGAGTTAGAAGAGGAAAGGAAGAAGATAAAATGTAAACGATGGGTAAAAATGGAATAGTGCTGTAAGCCTTGGCTTGAGAGCTTGGGGTGGAGGACAGAGCCTTAAGAAACCAATTGATTTTTTTCCAGCTCCGTTCACACACTCACTTCCTCTTTGGTCTTGGCCAAGTTACTCCTTGAAACCATTTTATTATTGCTAATATAAACAGTTATTTGAAGATGAGATGCTGTATGCAAATGATGAACAATAATAGCCTCCTAGCAAAGCGCTATTCAACGCCTAATAAAAAAGTGATTTTTGTGCCTCCATCCTGTTGTTTTCTCCCTTGGCTTGAGCGGGTTACTCGTTGTACCCTTTGCAGCCGGCCGCGTGGGAGGGCTGTGCGCGGAGACGCGGTGCGTACGTAGCACGTCGCAGCCCAGACACCCGGCTGCGGAGGCCACCGCCAAGCCGCGGCGGTCGCGGGCCGGCCGCGTCCCTCCGTGCCCACCAGCCCTGCAGTGGGGAGCCCTGTCGCGGTGCCCGTTCGCCAGCTCTTCCCCTGCCAGTGTCCAGGGAAGCCTGAAGAAGCTCTCCCATTCCCATCAAAAGGTGTAGAAAGATCTCCAAAGATTATGGAAAATATTTGGTGGTGGTGGTGGTGGGTTTTCCTCCAAATTTCAAGGAGGATATACCGGAAAGTCAAAGGAAAGCTTTATGTGTAGTTTTTTCATCCAGAACAAAAAGTTAAGCAATGTTTATGCTGGTACAGTGCTATTTCATGTCAGTCCTTCAAAACGCTTTCTGTAATTAACACTTCAAAACTTTTAGTGTTCCCCAATTACAGCTCCTGCTTGCTAGAGGCCCGAGTTACTGCTGGGTACTAACCCTGGGCTCTGGCAGGCATTGCAGGTAACACGCTTAGGCATGCCGTAGCCATGCTTCAAACTTAGCAACATGAATTTTGTGAATCTACGATACAGATTTAGCATGTGGTTTGGGGGTTTCTTAATTTGGAATTTTTTTAGTTTGTTTCTTTTGACTTGGCTTGTTTTTGCTTTGGTTTGTTTTCTCTAACATGTTGTAGCTGAGACCAGTGAATTATTTTTGTTTTGAAGTTGACAGTATTGATACTTTTCTTGCTTACAACCTTTTAAATTTGTTTTCCTATTTCTGGAGATAAATCAACAGACAAATAATATACTTAGAGCTGTATTTGCTCAAGGGTTACAAATATGAGGTATAAATGTATTCATGAGCAAAAAAATGGATAGCTGTATTTTATAGCAATTCAATTGATAACTATGCATAGTAATGAATCCTGTGTGCTAAATTATATAAAGTCCTCACACTTAAAAAAGTAAATTAAGTTTTACCAGCAAATAATGATTATAGATGCTTTAGCTTTCCAAATCTGTTTTTTTTTTCCCTGAGAAATACAGAAATTTTTTTCATTACTTATTTTATTCTGAAATGGAGTTCCAGATCCCTCAGGTGACCAGGACGTTGCCTTCTTGTTGCACCCATCTCTCTGCACGCTGTGATGTAGAGTTTGCCACAAAGAAGCTGGTGCTGAGCTGCTCATCGAGGCCAGGCGGGTTTGCAGGGGTGCAGACGCTGTCTGACACTGCCCCCCTTTGCTAGCAGTGCAATCTGGTTTTATTTTAAGCTGCAAAGTGATTTATGTTGCAACTGTCAGCTGTCTTTCTGCACTGCTTAGAGTGTGCAGGAAGAGCGGTATCCTTTGATTAGCTGGTGGGGCCAAGTCTTCACTGATGGGTTTTTGTTGCTGTTGTTTTTATCTTCTTGATGGGAGGAAGATGGGGGAATCTTCTTATTCCCCCAATCACCCTCAAGTTCATCAGCATTGCTGGAAGTATCTACAGTAGAAGCATGGGAGTAGAGTTTTCACTGAGGATCTAGTAGCTTCACCTCTGTCTCCAGTCTAGCCTACGACAGGCACGGTCGCCTTGTAATTCCTCTGCTTGTGCCTCCCAGTGGACATGCTGCCTTTCCAGGCTGGAGCTGTGCGGGGAGGGCAGCAGGAAATGGCTGTGGCCACAGTAAGCTGGAGCAGGCTGTAGAATAAGGCAGGGCTGCTGAGGAGCCCTGAGCTCCGCACGACGGACCTGAAGCAGCGCTTCCCAAGCCGTCCTCTCTGTGGAGTGGTGCATGGTGGATCGCCCAGCTGCGTGTTGCACCGGCTCGCGGACCCCGCGGTGCGACACAGGGATGGGGCTACCGGACGCCGCGCGGTGCCTGAGCAGGGAGAGCTCAGCTAGAGCTGCTGTGACCTGCGGCGCTCCAGGGCAGGAGGTTTGCAGTGAGCTTCCAGTGGGCTCAGGTGAGCGCCAACAGAACGAAAGCCCTCATGTTGTTTTTCCCTCCTATGGCAAGTAGATTTATATGTGAAATATGCACTTTAGAAGCAGTTCTTTTTTGTGCTCCTACCTACCTGGGACTTTTCTTTCTTCCCTGGGAACGTGCTTTCTTCCCTGCCAACATCAGCTAAGCGTATTGCAGGGTCTGATCTCACTGCGAGCATGAGAGACGATGGTGGGAGTGAGAGGGCTTATTGTGCCGAAGAGCCGGTGTAGGAGTGCAAAGGGAGATGGGAATTAAGTGATTTCAAGAATGTACTTGTTTGCAGGCATCCTATTTCTGGAGCCTGGAATAGTTTTGTATGAAAATCCAAATATGGAAAATTAGTTAAATGTGCTGTTTGTTAAGCTTTGCTTTTTCTTTTGTATATATGAGCTAATGTATACAAGAGATAAGCTAGAGAGAAAAAATAAACTCCAGTGGAAGAAAAACTCTTGTGATTGACAGAAATGAGTGGAAGCTGTGAGATGAGTTTTGCTATTTCTAGCTCTGTCCTAGACTTTGCAGTGTGACATGGAAGTCTAAGACCAATCTAAAAAAGAACTTGGCACTCCAAAATTATACTTAAACAGAACTTAGTTAACTTCAAATGAGTAGTCTACCAGGATCCCATCCAGTCTCCCAGACACACAGGTTATAAACATGACCTAATAGTCTACTAGACAGTGCATGGTCCTAAATGTTACACAGCCCATCTTCCAAGTGGCATCTACTAGAATATGGGACTTGAAGAAATAGTCATCTCTCTGATATTTCCTAGTGATTTTATCCAAGTAGATCTGTACATGTGATTTTTCAAACCTAAATCCTTTAAAGTTTGGCACTGAAACTTATCAAACCAAAGTCTCGGTTTCCTTTGCTTCCTATGGGACCCTTATGCTGATGCTGAGCTTGTGAAATGACCTTTCTGAGGGGTTCACCAGCTGCAGTCTGCAAGGTGGCACAGCCAGCGGTAAGGCTGCTGCTGCTTGGTGGGGTGGGAGAAGGGGAAACCTTTGAGCATCACAGCTGCAGCCAAAGGAAATTTAGGATTAAATGCACGTATCTAACAGCTGTAATATAAATTTTGAAAACAACAACAAAAAAAAAAAATCCAAGTCTTTGCTCTCCTCATCTGCTAAGAAGAAATTAGTAATGTTTATCATGATAGAATGTGCTATAACCCATCAAATCCCACAATTTACTTGCTAGCACACTTCTGCAATAACGATTGTTTTGATTATTGTTTTGAATGGTGTTTGTTATTGGAGAGAGAAATACGTCCTAACTACAATGAATTCGGACACTCTTTATGTTTATTATATTATATTTATATTATTTAGATTTAACATTTATAGGATCTTCATTTTAGTGTATACATTTTTCTCAACCAACATTAAATATTGCTAACGAGGACAGACTCTTAAATGGAAGAGATTGAGATTGGTTTTTCAGGGAAAGAATCCTGCATTTGTTTCTTATGTTCTTTCATGTTCATAGTATTAGGGCCTTCAATACTGAGTTTATTTTTCTTTAGGTGCTGCTGCTGTTAAATGACTAGCTACTTGGGCAGCTAACTTCACTAGCAGCAAGAGATCTGATTTTTATCCTGTTAAGCTGGTCCATGCTATCCTAGCATATATACTGTCAAACTCTTACTTCTTTCCTCCAGAAATCTGAAGAAAGTTAGAAGTATAAGATGCCATTATTCTTAGGAAATGACTGAAAGTGTTACTGCATACTTGAAAACACTTGATATTGTGAGAAAAGGTGAACTGTGGTTTTCTTATAAACTATTTCTATAATATTCTTGTATTGATGAACCAAACTCAGGAGTCGATGATTTTATGTACCATTCTTTATAAACAACTCAGAGTCAGAGGGTTTAAGCTGTGGTTTGTCTATGGTTTTTCATTGTCATCTTTTTGAAAATAATTTTAGGAATTCAGTGACTAGTGTGAAACTGTGGTAGTGAATAAGCACTGACCATTGACAATCAGGAAGTTGTTTCTTAAGAGGCTCTGGAGTTTAGCTTACATGAACTTCTTTTGTCAGTCGTGTTATTGAACAATCAGTAATAACCCAGCAAACATGCAAAAGGCTGCATAAATACATGAGGGCAGCAGAATCAGGATCGTTAGCACTCACGATATACAGCAAGAAAATTTGAGCAAGACTGACATTTTATCAAACTGCTTGTGTGCTCTTCTAGAGCTGAGCTAAATCAAATTTTATTCTTAGTGCTGAACTAAATCATATTTTGGTAGTAGAAACAATTGGGTAATAAATGGTGATGAGGAGGGTTACCAGCCAACAAAACTGTGTAATGAGATGGACTTTTCTCTGAGCTCTAGATTATGTGGCTATTTCATGCTATCTCAATCCTAAATTTTTCTCTCTTCTGTTAGACTAAAATGGATCCCAATGTCATGCATTTTCTTTTCTTTATTCTATAGCTTTGGTTTGTTTCATCCCATTCCAAATATCCCATTCCATATTCTAGTTTCTACAACTCCTAAAGTCCTCTCTTGCCCATGGCATGCACACTACTTCTTTCTTCTTGTGTCAGTGTTCTTGTGGCCTAACTTGGCCAGTCCAGAACTATGGAGAGATAAGAGATATGAATCCAGAAAAAAAACCTTCTGATCATAGCCTCCAATCCGAGCTGCCTGCTGTTGACTGCACAGTCTTGATGTTAATTAGGGATTCAATATTTTTCCTGTGTTATTTCCCCATCTATTCCTCTTCTGCTGTTTGGTGTTCCATTATCTTATTGTTCAGTGAAGGTAAGGAGACTATTTTCAAATGTATCTGATTAGGAGATTTTTACTGTACCTGTGAACATTAGCTAAATCTTTATTAGTGTAGATGTTGCCACCCTCACAGAGAAGTCTACATATGACAGCAAATTGTACTTTACGCAAAAATATGATGAAGCAGTATCTTTTAAAATTCATTAGTTTATGGGCCATGTGCTGGCGTTTTGTATTTTTCTTTGCAGTAAGAACAGGACGTTTAATTAACTTTAAAAGTAGTGTCATCTCACCTCTATGTTCAAGACAGCTGAAAAGAAGCAATTTTTTTCAATTTACTTCTACATCAATGTGTTTCATTTTTATCTGACTGTGCCATGTTGATCTTCTACTTGCTAATAAGGCCATCTGAGTATATTCAAGTGAGCTCTCAAAAACACTACTGGTCTTTCAGAAGAGAGTCCAGTCTTTGGTCATTTTTCTGTATTCAGATGAGCAAACCTGTTCATTTGATGGGGAGCAGCAGAGCATTGCAATGCACAGAAGCAGAGTGGTTTTTCCTCTTGTCAGACACTTCTCTCTTGAAATCAGTGTTTGTGCAAACAAGCAGATTATGCCCTCTACAAGGATTTGGTAGTGCTGGTGTCTGCTTGTGGCCTGGATGAGCTTGAGAAAATTGTTTTGCTCTTTTGTGTCTCAGCTCATAGGAACTAGAAATCATGTTACTAACCAGATTTCTGAAAGACATTCTATATTTGGGACGTATTACTACCTTGATCATAAAGCTACAGTAAAAGACACTGTAAAAAGATGCTGCAGTGGAAAGGGGGCCCAAGCAGATGGATACAGTATCCCCACCTCTAATTTCTGTGGATGATGCAGCTTTGCCCACACTGGGGTTTCAGGGACAGAGTGTTTGTGTTATCCACTGTGGTCCATCAATGGGATCAGAAATGGCACTGAAGCTAGGTCAGTACTGCAGCTGGACAGAGGCATTTGGATATCTTCAATCAGATGAATTGGCTTTGTTATATCTTAAATTCTGACTTCAGACTATTGCAGTTGGCAAAGTCTCTAAACTGTCCCTGTGATATTAAGGAGGCTGTCCGGGGACATTAAGCTACACAGCTTGAGCTATGCTGATTGGCACAAGCATTGCTTTCCCCACTGCACTGATGAGCAGCCCGAGTGCAGACCTGTTTCTCATGGGCATGGTGTGATTTGTAGCAGAGTGGTTGACTACAGCAGGGTGGACTTGTATCAACACAGCTTGGTGCACAGAGTGAAACAGGCTTATGAGGGAAAGAGCTAGCATTCATCCCCGAGTCCTAGTACATGTATGACCAACAGAGAATTGAGGGAAACAACGATGAAACCAAGCGTTTGAATGAGTCTATCTGTAGATTGCTCCTTGAGGACAAATTGGTCAAGATAGAGTGCTGCACAGTTAAATAACTTACCTACCCCAAGCAGCATATGTTTGTGTTCCTGATCCAAGTGGGCTTGGCTAGAGAAACGCTGATCCACACCCGGATCAGCACCTGGAGCGTAGCCCTGGTGGACACAGTCACTCTGCTGTGAAGGTGAACTGCTTCTGCAGGTGTGAGGTGCAGCCACCTCATGTCTGGTGTCTGAGGCCGGGCGCACTGCTGCACTGCCTGTGGCAGAGTGGGGTGAGTGTTCGCACTGGGCTTCAGGGAGCACCAGAGCACAAAGCAGGCATCTTGAGCTAATCTTTTTTTTTTAAAAAAAAAAAAACTTTTTTTAAAACCCTTTGCAGAGACCCTCCTTGTCTCCCCCTCTCAGCCAAAGCTCTGGTGCAGTGCTCTCGGAGTAGACCTAAGAAAGGCCAAAAACAGTTTCTGGTGGTAGGGGAGATCCCAATACTTAAAATCTGCCTAATCCTTCAGTGAGAAAAGAGGATAAAGGATATAGTAGTCTGAGAAATCCCCCTTTTTCTTCCATTGCAAGAGAAGTTTAGCCTTTTTTACGTAGACCAAGATTAAAGTTGACTGTTCAGGAAAGGCAGCTCTGCCCAGCACTGTTAACACTACCATGAGACTTTAAAAGAAAACTTACAGTATCCTCGAGGTTTCGTGGCCTCGTAGCTTGGTTTGCCCTTTCCGTGAGGGTGGCCTTTAACAAGGTAAATCACTTTTGACGGTCTCCTGGGCTGTCACCTCAGTCAGATTGTATCGTGTGTGTAAACCAGACAAGCGACACATTGGAGTAAGTGGGAGCTGTGTACTAGCACCTGAGAAGAGGACGGGGTTTGTCTGTACTGTTTCATCACCATAAATGTTATTTCCTAATCTAAGCTGGTCCCCTGATTGCCTTCCTGACGTGGGGCTGAGGTGAAATCACTGCCGTGCTCCTGGCTGGCAAAAGGCCTCACTCGCAGAGGCTGAAGTTTTCTGCTGTGTTCAGCATACTGTGCAAGTATGAATTAACTTTCATAGCCTGTTTATGAGGTAGTCAAGCAAGTATAATTTTCCCCATCTTCTAGACGGTAAAATAGCTTTCCTGCATTTCTAAGTGACTTGCTAATGGCCCCCAAATTACTGGTAGCAGTATGAAGAAAAGTATTTAAGGGCTACAGGCTTCTGGGGTACTCTATTAGCTTCTGTTGCTCTAGCGGTTTATATTAAAAAGAGAACAGCTCTTTCTGTTAAAAGCATTTCAGTTAAGCTCCTTTGCCTTGAAAATCAAAGTCACGTTGACAGAGCAGGTGTCAAAAAACTGAAGACAGATCAAGCAAACCATTAGCCATGCAAATAGTCTTTGCAGCTGACTGTTGTTACAGTTTTGGCATGGCAACAGTACCTAAGGAGCACAGTCCTACTCGGAGGCTTGCTACGTGGTGGCTGTGCAAGCACAGAGCAAAGACTGTTTCCCGGCCTTTACAAGCAGTAGGAACAGTTGATTGGTGTCTTACCTGTCAATAAACACGAAGCGGTGTGATCGGTATGTTGACATTCTGCCAAAAAATAACTGGATGGCTGTGCTACCTGTGCTAGACAGTCTCTTTACAGCACGCTGACCCCTTGGTTGCTGTACGGATGTATGAATCTGAGTGTGTTGCACAGCTACAATTCTGTCTTTGCAGTTATAGGCTGGGAATCTTTACCTTGCTTGCCCTGCTGAAAGGAGTTTTTGCCTGCTGTTCCCATTCTAATCTCTTGACAATAAGAAACATTACAAGCATGGGAGTTCTTTGACTAGGAGACTTTATTGCTCTGGGATATTTTTTCGCTTGTTTGGGGCAGAAAAATGCAAGCAATGAAACTCACGCTTCAGGTATAGTTTATGGCTGGAGTTTGTTCCACTGACTCTTAATTTCAAGTGGAACAAGTATAACATGTAATTCATCATGTTGTCCACGTCTTTTACCCTAAGCTATGGCTAACGATGGCAGCGGAGGCTTGTCTGCACCAGCTACGTTGGGTGCTCAGACCAGATCACTGTGTGTTCAGACTGCTTTCCTGTCTCTTTCCTCACCCCACCCCAAAGGATCGGTGTGTTTGCTCATGTGCAGATGCTCTTTCTGCAGGCTGCTTGCCTGTAGGCCTTGGAGAAGGATCTTGTGTGGCGGGAAAGGGTTTCAGCTTCTCAGTTCAAACAACAGCGGACAGGAGTAGGTGGTCTGCAGCCTCCAGCGAACCTTGTTTAGCTCATCTAAGTGCACCAGTTGTTGTTGGCTACATTCCTGACATGGGGAAACAGGACTTGAGCCACTTGGGCCATCTCAGGAAAGAGCCCTTTATTTTGGCCACAGTACACGTTATCTTCGTAACACTAAAATTCTACTTTTATCCTGGGAGGAGGAAACTTGCCTGAGGTTCAGTCAAGCATCTTCATGAAGGGCAGCCCAGGGGTAGGGACATGTGAATCAAGCGTCCATGCTTCGAAGGGATTCTGTCCATTTAAGCTGGCAGTTTTTAACAATCTGAGAGAAAATGTATGTCCCCATATATGACTAGAAAATTTCCAGGCTAGCAGGCAAATGTAAAGTAATTAGACTGACATGCATATCAAGAACACATTTTCCATGTTCCATAGTTGAATTACTAAGAATTGAAATGATTGATGACACAAATGCTTCAAAGTAGTCCAAGGAATATATGTAAAAACATTACACATGGTAGTGTTTTTTAGATTACATTGACCAGAAGAACCTTGTAATTGATCCAGAACTTCAGAATTATTGTTCCTTGTGTGTTGTGGAGACACTGGGAGATTTAGTGAAGGACAACTATTTTTTTCCAATATAACTCGTTAACTTAGGGAGATGAAGAGAATCATCAGAAACCAGCTTAAGTCAGTTACAGCTGGCAAGTATGGGTTATTTTTCGTAAGAGAGTGGGGAGGTTTGGGGTTATAAGAGTTAAATTTCTGGAATCAGTGTCTTTTGAGTTTTATTTTCTTCCCATAAAACTTCTCAGTTCTCAATGGAGAAAACATTAGTGACTCCTCTATGGTAAGAAAATGAAACAATATGAAAGAAGACTGTCAGGTCTGTGCTGGATAAGTGGAAGACAGATGGTAAGTGTGATTGGCACTGACAACATGTGAGCAGCCTTGTTTGCAGGTGCTGCTCCTGTCATCCATCACGCTTTCACCTAATAGTGGGATATGTCACTGTGATGTACTTAAATCCCCAAATGACTGATAAAGTGAAGTGAACGGGAAGAAGGGCTTGGGTGAGGGCATTGCACTGGGAGCAGCGTGACTTTAAGGCATGTTAACACGATAAAGTAGCATCAAACATTGTGTTTTGAGATAACACATAGGGAGTGTGTGCATGGCAGAACAGCACACGTCCTAACACTGTGGTTGATCTATGCAAGGATTTTTCGTTTGCTGTAGCAGGACCAGGGCATTATACATCACACAAGTCTCTTCTGAGCTTGGGGCCTGGCACAGCCCTCATGGTGGGTCGCCGCTCACCCATCTCCAGTTGTCCTTGAGTGTAAAGCAATTTCATGCTGTTGCTGTTGCAGGGCAAGGCAACATGCCCCCTGAGAAAGCTCAGAGGCTGTTGCAATGCTGGTTTTCATCTCCTTGGATGCAGGGCTCATCAAAAGCCCTTCAAAACTTTCTTATTGACTCTGATGTGCTCCAGCCACAGCACAACATCACACAGTGACAAAAAGTTACAGGAGTCTTTTGTCGACTTTCCGACTACCTCTCGAGAATCTCTGCTGGGTCTGGTTGTTGTTATGGACACGTCCATCCCAGTTTTTTGTACTTTCCTCTTTACTGCTGACAACTTCCGGAGCTGGGTGCTGGATCTGACACGCCTTATACTCTTGTTGATGCCTGGTAAATTCTCTCACTTTTGTTCTCTTTTCTCCACTTGTGGTGGGCAAATGCACAGAACATGTTCTTGTAAGCCTTTGCATAAATACACTTCCTTTCTCCTCTTATAATTTGTGGGGTTTTTCCAATGGTTTACTGAATAGCTGTATTTCATCCTGATACAAAGCATCTTTTCAGCTCATCCATATCATTTACCTACAGATTTTGGATCCTTCTATGATTTGTTTACTCTCCATGCAAGCTTCTTCAAAGCTATCTGTCTATAACTTGGTCCTCATCTGTTTCTCCTTCTGCAAGTTCAAATTTAATTCTTGAAAGGTACTTCATGACCTTGTGACTTTTGAATAACTCTACCTTGGTTTCTTGTTGTCCAAACAAATGTTATTTTCCATGTCTTCCATCTCATTCATGAAATATTTTAAGGAGGAATCGAGCAAGAAGATGTAGCGAGTACAACTGTACAACAGAATAATTTTGAGAGCACTTGAAACACACTTTTCAATGTTCTCAAAACATTGAGAAGTAAAACAAAACTCATTCTAATAAAACATTTAATTCTATCCTAAGTGAAAGTATTTTTTTGTTTTCAAATTTTTTAAAATTTGAGGAGTATAAGACTTTTCACAATAGAAAAAATAAATTTTTTTTGGTTTGAAGATGAAATACTTCTTTTTGACTCTTTACGTTGTTGAATTCACATTTTGCCAGCAATAGCAGTTATCCTGAATGAACGCGCACACATATGAAATGCTTCAGGCAATCTCAAAGTGCATTTTTGATCAGAAAGAAATGACGCATTATTTTGCCCTTTTCTAATGGCAAGTCTGAGTCCTTTTAGATTTTTACATGTATTTTTTTTTTTTAAGAAACAGATCTGACTTGTCCTTGTGACATCTGCATATATGCAATGGTATATTTTAAAAAATAGTCTTGTTACTGTATCAAATTCCAGTTGTTCATTGGGGATAATCTTTCCAAACAAAAGATCATTTGTCTGCAAAAATCATAAAATCCACCCATCTCTTCTTGCTCATTGTTTAAAACACAATCCATGAGCATATCTGGCGTTTTGCTTTACAAGGATCAATGGTAAAAATCAAACAAAAGTGAGTACAATTTGAACCTAGCATTATCTCTGCTTAATGCATCATCTGCACCTCTTTCCCTTTAGCTGTGTTGGATTTTGGACGCTCACCTCTCCAAGCATCCTGCATGCTGCCCGGCGATCTTCTGCCGATGAGCACTTCTTCCACCAGACGGATGCAGGGGTTTAACACAGTCCAGCAGCGTGGCAGTCCCCAAGCATGCTGTTTTCTCTGCTGTTGCTCATTTGTCTTTGAAGTACCCCCAGATGGGGGGTAGCTGGGGATGACTGACATGCCTGCAGACCTAGAGCAGGGGTGGTTCCTCTCACTGTCTGTCTGCCTGGCTCCTGGGAGCTCTGTCCTCCTCCGCTGCTGCTGCAGCTTCCGTCAGCTGTTAGCGCCTTCCTCTCCTTGCCTTTCTGCTGTGTTGCCAGCCAGGACGCAAGCGGAGTTGCTGAGACGTCTTTCTATCCTCGTCTTCTGCAACAGCCACTGCTATGAAAGATACCTTTATCTGTTCTTATCACTACTTTCAAAACGATGATCCGTATGTTTTCTCCCCTCTCCCTGACTTTATTTATATGGTTTTATTGGTACTACAGTCTGTTATTCCTTTCTGCTTTCCATCTTTGTCCAATTTTACGTCTAGGGTGATTGCCTTCACAAGAAAAAATCAATTTGACTTTGGTCAAAATTTTCAGCGGAAAATGTAGATCCTCCTCTACATCTCAACAGCATTGTAGCAATTGAAAATTTGATATTTTCAGCTGAAAGTGGCTGAATCCTGGGCTTGTCCACAGATTTTGTTTCTGCTCTCCCACACTCAGCAAAGCCTTACTTCATCAAAAAGCTAGTCTTTTGTAGGAAAAAAGTCTCTAACCCTTTTGTCTTTTTGCTGGCAATTGATTCAAGGGTGTCCTCTATGGCCTCATGCTCAGCTCCTGTCGGGTCCAAATGCTGCCCTGGAGGCAGAGGGGGGCCCTTCCCCGGACGGCGTTCATCCGCTGGCAGGAGTTTCTCTGAGTCTCAGTTCTGCACGTGGCCCCTTCTGCAGTCATGTTTGCAGTCCTAAGCAGTATTGCACTTCACAGCACCGTATCCTTCAGCCTGCAGTGAACCCGGTCTGACTCATCCTGTTAATTACACCTCTTGCATTTTGCTTTCTTTGCACCTGTTTACTTTTCAATAGCCTTTCTAAACCCACTGCTCTGCAGTGCATCTCCCGTGTCTTTTTTTTTTCTGGGTGTTACATCAACACCCACAACCTGTGGCATGGAAATCCTATGAGAGAGGAGAAAAGTTGGGGCTGTTGTTATGAAATCAATGCGTAGACTGGCTGATTTGTTCAGCTCCATCACAAGGCATAGCAGTAGCCTACAGTAGATGTTCCACTGCATGCAATAATTGATCAGTAGTATATTATAGTAGACAAAGTCTGACCTAGATCTTAAACAGTTAATGTTGGATGAAACTAAACAGCCGTGGCTGTCAACACAGAAGATATTGCCTATAGGATATTAAAAATTGCACACCCTAAGGCTAGACATCTAGCATATTTGCCCAAATTGATAATACTCTTGAAAACTTAGCGTGACATTTTCTATGCTGTAGCTATTTTTAGAACTTCATTGCTGAGACTTAGGACTAGTTATACTTTTATGGCTATATGTTTAATAGCATGGAGTAATGAGTTACTGTTAGTATAAAGTTTTTCTGTGTTATGATGGAGATTGGCATATTTGGAGCCTGTGTCCAAATATCAGTATTATTTTGTTTGCATCAATTATTTTTTTATTTAAAAATGCTTGTTCTCGTGTTTTTAAAAACAATGGAGTGATTCTTCCCATATCCTAACCAGGGCAATGCAGTAAAATTGGTCGTGTGCAAGCTTGAACCCCATTGCTGTACTCCATTGCAGTGAGGTCAGACAGAGGATCCGACTCACATGTTACGTAGCCACCTAGATGGTTCTCTGATTTATCTATGTGGTTGTGCTGTTTTGTCTGATGTAAGGAGAAAAAAAATTTTGTCTTTAATTAATGTACAGAAATTTTATTTTCCTACTTTTGTAATTGTGGTTTTCCCATTCCTTTCTCTACTATGTCCTGTGAATGCTGTTGCAAAATGCTTTATAAAGGCTTATCAGCAGTCTCTTCACGAATCTTTGGAAAACCTAAACTCTGAAGCTTTTGAGTTTAAGGAGTGTCTTCTTGTTGAGGAATTACCCATTTCAAGTATTCATTGTTCAAGCTAACAGATACTGAAAGTCTTTTTAAAATTTTAAAATCATCTGTTGGGGCTTTTTCTTGCTAGCTTGCTTTGTTTGTTATTTTATTTAAGGGGTAGGATTGTTTGCCTCTAGTTCTTGAACTTTAAGAGTTCATGTATTCAAGTTTTTTCTCTGCAACTAGACTTTGATTTGAGCTTTCAATGTAACACAAGAAATGCCTATGTTAAAATAGCCTTTCCAAAATGTGTCTGTGATCTAGCCTTGGCAGAGGCAGTAATTGCTTTGCCAGTCTGTAGGCTGGAGCAATCTGCAGAACCTGAAAGAAAAATGTCAGTCTCCACCAGCTGAAGCAATTGTTTGTGGACAAATTCAAACCCAGAAGGGAAAAGTCAGTTCCCGACATTACCACCATGGTTCAGAGAGACGTTTAAATAGGCCTTTCAGTGCTGCAGTGGACGGGGGAGGGAGACGAGCTATACGGCGGTGCAAGGCTAGGAGAGAAAGGAATAACAATGAAGAGAATAAGCATCAAAGCTGCTGGAAGGAACAATATAAACTTGTAACAGGGTTTCAGCAAAAGCAGCTATTGTACTTGCCTCTTTCATGTATCCTGGCAGATTCTGTCCTTTTTGACTAAAATTCCTTCTTGTGATAATACAGCCTCTCCTCCAGCATCATCTCCATCTTTAACTGATGCCTAAGAAGCAGAGTGCACCCATTTTTTCGAGGTTCATAGTGTGCAGGCAAGTGCTGGATTCAGCACTACCAGGGAGATGTTCTGAGGGCCGAGGTGAGTTGGGAGGGAGGGAGAAAGAGGGAACAAAAAGATGTGATGATGCTCAGCCTCGTGGCCACAGTCGGTGGGTGCTGTACTGTGCCAGCCTGGCAAGACTGTAACTACCACAATTTTTAGCCCTTTGCAGGAAGATGCACATTT
The DNA here is from genome assembly GCF_028389875.1 of Rhea pennata. NCBI lineage: Eukaryota > Metazoa > Chordata > Aves > Rheiformes > Rheidae > Rhea > Rhea pennata. Next base: position 6,032,157 of record NC_084679.1, on the reverse strand, counting down.
CAAAGAGGTGCTGTAGAGAGGAGCTGTAGGAGTCTTGGAGACCTGTGGTGTTTTGGGACCCCAGCAGTAGCTTGCTATGCCTCAGATACTGGTGGAATTTGGACCTAGGCTGCAAACCTGCTCCCAGCAGGCTGTAACGATGGGCTGGTATTGATAGAAAGCAGGTAATTTCAAAGGAAGAATTTAGTTCGGAACAGTGTGTTATAGCACCTGTCAGTGTGAACGTGCTGTTTCGGTTGCACGTTTAAAAATTCAGTGCATGTATAGAAGCAAGCATGGATGACCTGTGCAAATCCCTACGTGCACTCACAAATCAGGATATATGAGTTGGAAATGGCACAGAAATGGGTCAGGATATACAAAATCTCATTCTCATTTAACTCGCACATTTGAATATTGGCATCATACTTTTTTTTCTTTTTTATTTAATTTTTTTTAGCAGAGGAGACAGCAGGGACTGATACAGAATGGGATGCATGAGCACCTTCCTTTCGTACTAGAGCATTCAAGATTTGACTCCTTTCGGCCTGGGAGAAGGGCCAGGCAATTTTAGCGCTTTCTGAGCTCTAAACAGATGAGTCAGTTGCGAGGTAGCTTTTGCAACTGGAAATGACTCTAGGAGATCTCAGAGCGTTGTACAGAGCCAGTCTCAAGTCCGGCACTGCCGTTTTGCAGGCTTGAGGGATGCTGCACATTTCTAGTGCACTGAGCAGTGCTTCCTATGGCTTGTTTGGGGCCATGCAGATGTGCAACCCCTTGGCAAAATATGATACAAAAAACCCTAAGACCTCAAACATCTGTCATGTCTGTGAGCTGATTTTAGGACATGCAGGATCCTATCAGTGTTGATGTATTTCATGAGTTCGCTGCAGATTTTCCAATATGGGTTAATAATGGAAGAGAGAAAGTTTCCCTCTGTGTTATTCTAACTCCTAGACCTTTCCAATAGGGGAGATGTGACTTTGAGTTAAAAATTCACTAAACCAGATATCTCTGGAGAACTGCTTTAAAATCTGTAATAATAAGATAGATAAAAACAATTCAGAATATTTGAAAATCTCATGATTTTGGAAAAAAAATAGAATATTTGAAAATCTCATGATTTTGGTGAACAGGTTTAGACTTTCTTAATCACGTAGAGTTGGTGATTCTTCTCAGCTGTAGGGGAAGATAGGAAAAGCTTTGATGTTCAGTTGTTTTGGAAAAGAGACTCCAAAAGTCAGTCCAGAAATGTTTTAAAACAGCAAGTCATTCACCACAGGTTTGCGCATGGATGGACTAGGACCTAACTGAATAAATAAGTTGGCTGCAGAGAAAGAATTGAAAGAGAAAAGAAAAGGAGTAGGGAAGAAAGAAGGGCATTCCCCAAGATAAATTAACGTCTGTGAAATAAGTCTTTTAAATGTATGCTAATGGCCTAAATGTTTCCATATTCAATTAAGTAATAAGTCCCAAGTTGGCAATATCATCCCAAAACATTCATTTACTAAGCGAAGGCTCCACTGGGATAGCAGAGGCACCATAATGAACTGACGTGGGCAGTAAGACACGATAATACTTACTTCAGAGGGAATTAGCACTTTCATAATGCATTTTACAACAGGAATTTAGTTGTTGAAAGGTTTTTTTCCTCTTCATTATGACAGGATAATTATGACTCCAGTGGCTCAGAATAATTTCAAGAGGAGCGAGTTACCAAGGCACTTTTAATATGGGACTAAGCACTGCTGCTTTGATAAATAATAATCAGATGGAAGCTGCATGTGGAACAGCAGCCTACTTAAAGTTGATCTCATCCTCCTTCATTGCATTCCAGTTAAAATGTATTTAAGGTCCTTTTTTTAAATGTGTATTTTTCCATTTGATTCAAAAATACAAAAATATAACACCTGGTGTAGATCAGTCAAGTTCAAATCAGCAATAACTATAATGCCAAGCTCTGATACAGCATTTTCATCTAGAGATGCTGAAGTGCCTGTACGAAACAGTCTGTGTCATCATCCTTATTTACAGATGGAGAGTGAAGTACGGGAAAGACTAATCAAGTGTTGCAGTCTATGAGCCAGGCTGTCCCAGGGTTGGGAACAAAACAGATTTTTTTTTTTTTTTTTTTTTTTGGAGACTTAGTTTAGTGTGGTGTCTGTAATTATAGAAAGGCAGTGAAACTGCAGATGTGGCATCGGCCTGTTGTGATACTGTAACAAAGAATAACAGATCTAAGTGATAAACCATCAGCACAAGGGAACTTTACGGTACACAGCAGACATTGGTCTTGTGGTGTAAACGCTCAGGACATAAAAAGAGGATCACTGCTGTGGCCTGCAGCAGCCCCCTCGTATGTGTCCCTGTCCCCTTGTTGTAAAGCAAGTAAACAGATTTCAGCTGCATAACCTGCAAATCGGTGTGATGAGCATGAAGAATTGCATAGGTGGCTGGTGTTTGTTCATTGTCAGGAGCATGGGAGTATTGGACATCTTGAATGGACGTAATTTTCTGCAATGATTTGTCTATAACAGGTATCTAGGGTGTCTCTACAATTCTTTCAGAAATGTATTGAAAAATAGTAAAAGGTGCCTTTAGTGGCTACTCAAAATAGTAGTCAATTTATTAAGTTCGTGCCTAGTATAGAGTCTTTTGCTATAGCATTTAACCTTCAGAGAGTGCATCTGAATATGGAAATAACACCTTTCAATGCGTTGTGCCCCCTCTGGTTGCATACAGTTCAGTGTTTTCAAACCTACTACTTCAGACACTACTATATACACAGTGTTAGCAGTGTTTATGTTTGGAATAACTGCTCCAGAACTGACTTGGTGTTAAGGGTTTTTTTCACAGTTGTCATGGGAAAAGATTGTAAGTCATGGCACTTGGCATGTTCTGTAATGGTCTTGTAAGACAGAACCTTACTGCATGTTTGTAGTCTTTAGGGTGAATCAGTCTTCACGGTGGAAAAAAGCTAAAAGAGGAAGGGTTACATAAGTCTCTTTTTTAAAAAACAAAACAAAACTTCCTATTTTCTAGGAAAAATGAGTATTTATAGCAGTTATCTGTTGATCCTTGCTACTGAAACAGCTATTCTGTTATCTTTGGGTGAGCACTCTTATCAACACCTTACTAATTTGTGTGCTATGACATGCAAATACAGTGTTTTACTCCATGACATATCCCTGCCATGAAGAACTAAGTAGGAGACCTTCATATGACGTAAGCTGGAGGCCAGTAAATTTGCATCATTTGTGAATTTGGCCTTTTGAGCCTACAGAGGAGGTAGAAAAGAAGGAAGGAAAGTTGATCAATGACTAGAGCATGAATTCTATTTTGTTTGGGGATTTTTTTTGGAAAACTTGCGTTACTTTTATAGATGTGCAAAAAAAAGACTGGGCAGGTATTTGGCAGCTACGACTGTGTGAAGTTGCTCTAGGTGTGAACATTCACCCAAGAGGGAGCCTGCATCAGGGAGAGAGACAGGCGACAGCAGCAGCTAGAGAAGGCTGGGAGAGGCTCGTGAAGTAGAGAAAATGAATGTTATTATTAAGTGACTTTATAAAAGGGCTTATTAACAGGATTTGTGTTCTCTGCGTTGCACACCAAACTTGTTTGGAATCATTATAAAAGACAGTTGTTGTAACAGGCGTTGCTACAAGTGTATTAAATGTGGCATGGTGTTTGGGGACAAGCTCTGCATTTCTTTGTGGATTTCAGTGAAGTTTCTCCAGTTTCACTCCACTATATTTAAGAAAACTTTGTGACATACCACACTTGCTCGTATTGCTCTTTCTGAGAGGCACTCTAAGGTTGTCTATACATTTTTGTTTCTTAAGGTAGTATTAACTTTTTTTTTAATATACAATTATGGTAAACTTCTCATCTTCATATTGTAATCTGGCTTTTTCTAGAGGCTGAACTGGGGTTTGCTGGAGCCAACAAACACAACTCAACTACAACAAAAGCTGTCTGCTCTCGTGAGGGATTTTGTTCAAGCTTGAAATAAATAGCTTAAATGTAATGCGTGCCCTTTAGCGCATCATTGGCACTGTCACAGTCTGTGGATGACTGACGTCTCCATGAAGAGGATTCAGTAATTCATTCATATCCCAAGCTTGTTACTGGTGTTTGTTTCCATAGGTGACCAGTTCCATATGAAAAGCAGGTACTGGTAACTCTGAAACCCTGTGAGAGATGTCTCCTGGCAGATCTGGATGTCATTTAGCAAAATATATATATATATATATATATATATATATATATATATATATATATATATATGCTGTGTATACACAGCATATAATACATTTATAGAGGTGCTGGCAAGAAACTTCTAGGCTCTTGATACCATCTTCATAGTCATGCTAGACGATGCTGTTTTAGGGACCCTTAAGAATACACTGCCTGATGTATTAGGAAGCTTTGAAAAGACTGTGAGTGAATAGTACCCAATTATTAGAGAGATGGCTTCTGTTGTTTGAGAGTAAAATAAACACAAAGCCGAAAGAGACAATAGATAAAAAGGACTTTTGTTTTGATAAGACTCATTTTATCTTTAGATGTCAAAGCCTTTACGAAGATCTCTGACTCCATTTTGCAGACAGACGAGCTGAAGCAAGGAAGAAATATGTGGCTGAATTGCCTAGTATCAAGTCAACAGGAGAGTTGATTCTTTTCCTTTTTTACTGTACCAGGATGCCTTACAGACTCCCTGTTTGGTAGATCAAATACACTCGCAGGTATTTGAAGATAGGCCAGGCGATACAGAAAGAACAGCTTGGAATTTTTTCTACTTTTGTGATTTAATAGACTCTTTTGCTCTTGTGTTTCTGCTTGCCCTCTAAGGGAACCAATAGATTTAATATCCAATTTCTCTCTTCTGCCATCAGAATGCAAATGTGATGCCAGATGAATATACTTTCAAGAATACTTAACCTAATGGGCATGTAAAGCCTAGCAATTATCAGTTGTTTGTCTGCTGTCTTATATAATTGTTTTCAGTAATAGGTATGTACCACACACTGAGAAATCTTAGTTTGGGCCAGCGACAGATTCCTGTGTAGCTTCTCTTACTATTACAAGGAGCTGTGCAAAGAAATGCAATGTATTCAGCCATTTTTGGTACCTGTGAATGTTGATTGGGATGTACTACTTCGAATACATAACAGTGTTAATAACCAAAATTTAGCATTTGTTCTACCTGTGGCCCAACTTGTGTACAGCAAAGATAGCATTTTAAAAGTATATATGCCATGCAGGTGAAAATATTGAAAGAGGAGACAAGACAGCCCTCTCTGGTTGATGTGGAAAGGATACAACCATCTGTTTCTGATCCTTACACACTCCTGAGCTTGTACACAAAAAGGAACATGTAAAACAAGAAATACAGTTCAGCAGAGTTGATTAATGTCAAATTTGATAACTGTGATAAAAGGGGAAAAAATTAAGAGAACAGCGACGAACAGGCAATGTAGAAATGAGCCATCTGGTTTCCTAACTGCACTAGTCAGGAATGCTGATGTTAAAGCTATTTAGAACAATTAACTGTAGAGGCTTGAATCAGATCTGCGAATAAATACAGCTTGGTATATGTTTTCATTACGAGTGACATTAAAGTGCCACCATTTTTTGGCATTTGGTTTTTTTTCATGGGCTAAAATATTTCAGGAGAGCTCTAATGTGAACTCGTGAGCTGCAGGAATGAACTGTATTCTCCCAAAATGGGTTTGAATAATGAACTGCTTTCTCCTAGGTGGTTCCAAGAGGTAGGATTAGGGTTATGAGAAGTGTGAGAAAAGTGGGATTCAGAAATGCTGTCAAAGTAAAGGCTTTTGCCTGAGCTTTTCCACAAACAGCCCTTTGCCTAGGGGCCAGGGTGATCCACTGCACAAGCCTTTCTGTAGTGGTAGGATTAGGGCTAGGCATGGGTGGCTCTTGCACTGGCCGCAGCTGGGTCCATTCTCACCAGAACTTTATAATGTTTTTACTCTTTGCGTCTTTTATCCCTCCTGTGCTATGCATGCATGGTGCGTGGGTTAACGTCAAGCCTGGTGCCCCAGCAAACTGGAGCAGGAGGGACAGAGCACTGGGAAGGGGGATCCCCACCAGCTAAAAGTGTTGGAGCTTCCACTGGCAAGAGTAGCTCAGAGACTTGGTTGAAAGATGAGCGCCACTTTTCAAGGTCCATGATGGCTGAAAGACCAATACAGACTGCAGTGCTGTCAAAATGAGTTTTATATTTGACAGGGGCCCTGCTGCTACAGCACTAGCATTTCGCATATTTGCAACACTGGACTGAGCTGCTCTCCCAGCTGGAAACCTGATGGTTTGGCATATTCCCCGAGCAACAGCCCAGTACTGCAGCATTTTCTGTTGCTACCCATTTTCAGCCAATCGTATCACTAGCATAATAGGGCTGGGCATGATATTCCAAAGCTAATGTGCGTTAATGGCTAATATGCTTCAGAGCTTTTGTAAATCTCCCTCGAGGCCTGCTTGCATCTTCAGGTGCCTAAGGTCTTAACAACAGGTTGGTGCTAAGATAGCAGTGATACTACTTTCAATTCTGATTTCCTTACCTTGAGGCTACAGCCATGAGTGGAGTAGGAAAAGAGGTTACAATTTGCTTTTGCAGGCAGTATGATGGAGTGCAGTATTCCCTCCTGTGGCTGATGGCATTCTAAAAATTGTGAAATTCCTTCTTAGCTGTGAAAATACAAAAGAAAAGTTACAGACATCACTTCAGTTTGAACCCTGGAAATGAATAAAAGTCCCATGGAGCAGTATATGGCAGGGCCAAGCAGGCCAACCTCAGCAGTGAATGACTTGGCAAGCATTCATCGATGTATGCATACCGATGGCTGCAGGGGAGGGGTGACAAGGTGTTTGAGGGGACACCATTTCCTTTCCTTTGCTATGCCAGAGAGTTGTGCAAAGGATTCATTTTTCAGTGTCTTTTTGCTCTTAAAATGTTACCATCACAGATTGCTCTATGTTGTCTGAGATGCATGCTGTAGCATGACTTGATTTTTCTCTGCTCCTTGGCGATGGGATGCATTACAAGTACAAACAAAGCAATCCTGAATGGTGGAGTTGGCCAGGTCTAAGAAACACTTGAGCACCAACCTCCAGGGATCCAAAAACCCTTTACCTAACTTTATAGCTACCAGGAAGTCCATAGTTCAAATAAATCATGCCTGACATCTTGTTTTTGCATATGCTCTGATCTATGACCACTTTGATTGAACTGATTCTGAGGAAAAATAAACAACGATATGTGACCCAGCATAATGCCTGGGGCATTAACTTTTGCAGCCAGTATGAACTGGCAGAAGGAGTTCTATAGGAAGAGCCCTTAGAGTTCTGCAATCACGGCATTTCTAATTGGTAGCAGGAGATCTGATTGATTGAACCAGACATTCATGGATTATTTTATGCCCAATTTGGGATTAACAAACTAAGAAGGTAGACGATACTCTGAGCAGATGAAATAATGCTTTGATAATGTTAATTTCAACACAGAGTTCGACAACCACAAGCTGTTCAGAGCCACCAGCAGAGGCGGTGGTGCTATTCCCACGTAGCACTAGAAAATAGCATAGTAGTTTGAGGGATTGCCCAGGAAAAGGAAGATCTGGATCTTAAGTCCTTCAAAATCTGAGAGACGGCAAATGAAAACTCATCATTCACGCTCCCATGAGCACATTAACCAGGAGGCTATGCATGAGCTGTCTCCTCTCCCATGCACAAAGCAATGCCAGCATGAACTGTGTCTAACTGCAGCATCAGGCACGTGCCACTTAGAGTTTGGGATTCTGGCTGGAGCATGTTGCGGTTTCCGTCGTACTCGCACATATGGCTTTCCTTCTTGCGGAAGCAATCACGTGAGTGCGCCAGTACTGACCTTGGTGCAGCCCAGAAGAAAATCGCATGCTGTCGGAGCACTCAGAACTAAGGGAGCTTGAAAGTGCTCTCGGGGCTGTTGGTTTTGACAGGGCTGGTGGTGTCCATCTATGTGCTGTTGAGCAATCTGGGGCAGAAAAAAAAAATCAGATTTTCTTCAAAATTTCCTTTTGCCTGGTTTAGTCATCTCTGCCCAGAGTGCTTGGCGCTGGGAGAGCCACTCTTAAGTGAGCAGCTCCAAGCTTTTACAGGGACCTAGGATGTCTTATTGAGTCCATGAACATTGTTCTTTGATCAGGCTCTGAAAAGTTAGATGAAGAAATGCTGATGGATTTTTTTGAATGAGCTACCTAAAGTTAAAAATGAGTTGCAACATGTATTTAAAAAGTCACGTTTTATAAGTGATTAGATCACGCTAAATCTGTGTGGCAGCATGTAATCAGTAACAAGCCCAATTCCTGTTGGAATACTCTCTTATTTATGACTGACCAACGCACTCTCATCTGTCAGCACTTGCAATCTTACAATCTGTTTCCTAAATAAAATCATAACTTAACCATATGCTTGACAGAATTATGTAGCAGCTTTAGAGTAGTATGTTTATTTTTCACTCTGCTGTGAACATCAGTCCCCGCTCAGTTTTAAAGTCTGTTCTTTATTACTGTTGTAAACTCAGCTGGGCCATTCGTATCCTGTGGGTATTGAGAGAGCAGCCATTTAGATTCATATTTGTCCAACTGTAGAGTATAGGAGGCAGCATTCAAAATCCTTAAGAGATGCTGTACTTTTTCTTGACAATGATTATACTTTAAAGGTTTGGGATTTATGAAAGATTGTTCCACTAACCTCGTACTATGCTACCTCTTTATTTTTTTTTCCATTGGCAATCAATATTTCATAGGATGAAACAGAAACAAGTTGTTCAGGTGTTGGACTCTTCTTTGGCTGAGACAGTGTACAGAGGGTTGGGTACAGTGATCCAGCATAATGCTCCTGGGATACGGTGATTTAATCTTTGAAGAATATGTTATCAGCTGATTGGGGGAATTAAAACCTGGCTAGCTGCCATACAAAACTCAGCAAGCAACCACTAAATCTTTGTGGCTCATAGGGAAAGGTTGGCGTGAAGTCAAAACACAGATATAAACAGTGAGAGAAGACATTTAATGCATATATTCAAAGCCCAGTAAAAAGGACTTCATTGCAGGTACTTGTGCGGATTGCTATGTATTTCTTTGAAGCTGATAACTGAAGTTGTTATCCCAAAAGAACTGATTGTCTCAAACCTTAATATAATCACGGGAAGAGAAAAATGATTTTGCACTAAGACAGAAAATAAGCGACTGGAACAGAACGAGGTCTAAAGCATGCTTTGCAAATGAAAGTCAGTACGGCAGAATGCAGCTGGACTCCGGAAGGGAGGTGATGGGGTGCACCTGAATGTGTTCAGTATAGACTGCAGGCTTGGGGGGTTGGTGGTGGTGGATTTTGTTTTTGTTTTAATTCATGGGTAGTATTTTCAGAGTGCTTTCTAGCACCCAAGTGATTTTTTTAACCTCCATCCTGTTGATTGCTAATGGTGTTGTGTTCCCAACTCCTAAAGTTGAATGATAGAAAAAGTATACCTCAGAGTGGAGGCTGTGTAGTAGGGAGTGATTATCTGTGTAGACACTTTCCAGGTTTGGGTGTTGTCAGCGAAGGACTACAGAGCTACCAGCCCGTTTACTCTGACTGTCACAGAGGCGGCATCTGTGGCCCCATTCAGCAAGACCTGTAGCCCTCTCCTGTGCATTAGCCGTGTGACTGAAGTCCTCCAGAGGTCAATGGTAATGAGCAGAAAGGGATAAATTGCTGATCTGAGGACATATTTCATAAGGACAGGATTGGCCTTTCTAATTTGTAATAAAACTACTAATAAATCAATATATATTTTCAGTAAATCAATACCTCTTTTTAAATTGAGAAGTCTTTTCAAAAGGTACCTGTACCATACAGAAGAATATATGAACATGTAGTCTACTGTTAAACAGAGGCAACTAGGAAAATATTATCCACAAGGGCACTCTTACTCATGACTGTAGTCTGGGGACTGCTGCAGTACAAACCACAATAATAAGCCAGACTAAGCAGGGCTCAAGCTGACCAAATACATTACAGTAACACGGAAAAACTAGACATCAGACATCCTTGGAACCTCAAAAGACTTCTGCTTATGTGACAGAGTTAAAATTAGTCTTGCATAGATATTATTTATGTTCTGTTATTAATAAATAGGCAATCTCAACCAGAACTCAAAACCAGTTTCTCTATTTAGTGATAGGGAACTTAAAAATAGGTTTATAATGGGGAAGACAAATTGAGTGTAGTGATAATCACTTTAGAATACTAATATCTATATTCATAATATATGTAGTGCCATCTATTCTACATTCCTTTGTGTATGCTGAGTGCCCCCCTTCTTTTTCTCTTATGTAAATTATGCACTACCTGACATTATAAAACAGTTGCACTTATCTTTAATAAGCAATATTAGTAGCTGCATGGTAAAGTCATAAAAAGGTCTGGTTACAGTGCAAGAAAGATTGGGCAATGGCATTAGAACAGTCTCTTTCCTCTAGAGTGCGAGCTGGAGACAGCCTGGGAACGATGCTGTTGAATGCACAGACCTTAAAACAACCTGTGTTTCTGCTACAGAGCTGCCAGAAATAGTTTCCTGAAAGGGGAACTGCAGAAGTGGCAAGGACAGATTGGTGTATTTTGCAGGTGAGCTGAGCGTAGAAAAAGCAGATAGAAGCAAATCAATGTGCAAAATTTTTATTTGGATGAATATATTTTGGGAAGCTTTAGTACCCAAGAAAACCTAATAGAAATGGTACTGCTCAGGATTTAAAAATTGAATGGTACCTCCTGGTTTTGGATCAATTATACTCATCTTTTTTTTTTTTTTTTTTTTTTGGAAAAGATTTATTAAATTTATTCAGAAGTTTTATGGATGTCTCAAATTAGTGGTGGAAATGATGTACATTCTTGGAGGCAACATGGCTTATTTTGAGATATATTATGGATGCTGCAAGTGCTCCCAACCTTGAGAAAAGCCACTTTCCATATTTTTAGCTACCTGTCTAGGAATCTAAATATATGAAACAGGCTTAATAAATAATTTATTGTGCAGAATAGGAGCAAATATGTAATTATACCCTTGATTTCCAAATGCATTTACTGAGCAAAGTCATGTGATTTAACACAACTTTGCCATATATTATTCATGTGTCTTTAAAATATTCTTGTATACAATGAACCCAAGCTATCATCACCGACCAGTGCAATCAATGAAAAGTTTCCTAGCAGTAGCAAAGCTGAATGTTAGCTTTACAATTCAGTGCTCTTGAGCAAGAACCTTTTTCTGTTCTTCTGGTCCTAGAGCTGTTTTGCAAGGCGCTGCTTTTCTGCCATGTGCTAGCATGGTTTTGAAGCGGCTCCAATTTGTGTTAACTGCAACAGCCAAAATTTTCTGTATGGGTTTCTAAGAAAGAAACTCATGGGCTGAGAGGTTCCTTGATTACCAGTAAAGCTCATATTTTTACTGGGTAAATGCTAAAGCAGAGAAGGCCAGGAGAGAGGAAAAGAAGTTATGACTGTGGAGTGGAGATGGTGTGGAGAGAGCTCCACGGCACAGAGCGGGGAAGCAGAGGCCTGCGCAATTTCAGAACAAACAAGAACACACATAAACAGTTGTTTTCTATGCTTAGGGAAATGGGATTTGGATATTATTTACAGGCTACAAGGGATATATTGTGGAACTTGGGAATTGATATAAAATTGCATTAATTTGCTGAGTGCAACAGGAGGTGCTCAGAGATGTGGATTCTCCAATCCTGAAGACAGTCAAAACTCGATAGGACCCAAAACCCCTAAGCAACTGGAGCCATGCTGCCCTGACCGGACAATTTCCAGGGGTTCCTACTAACCTCTGTTCTCCTGTGATCTTACCTGTGGGAAGCTGAATTAAAGATGCATGTTTGCAAATGTGACCATTCATCCTGGGTGTCTCCTATTAGGACTTGTTTCTGTGAAAGACAGTCATGACTGAACTTTCAGAGAAGCAGTGTACTTTGTAGCATCTTTTGAAGAAAATAGGCTTTCAGGATTTTGAACACCAAAATACTGGTGTCCAGTTTGAATGACCATTTTTATTCTGTCAAGTGCGTGAAGGGAAGAGAGGAGACAGCTGCAACCCCATAGTCTGGTGCATGGCTTCACCCTTCTGCTCGGAGTTACACTTCGGAAGTTGCTGGACTCGATGAATCTTCTTTTCTGACCGTTGGAAGTGCAATACCCTCACGGGGCTCAGAGCTTCTTTGCTTTCAAAGTGACTTCACAAAACACGAAGCTGGCAAGAGGAACATTTCCAATATCGTGCTTGAATTAATTTGAACCGATTTATACCTAATTTCATTCAAAGCAGACAGTGCAGATGGGAGTTGGCAATTTGCATAGGCATAGTAAGTTGGAGAGGTGGTGCAGAAGGTGTTTTATAATCCACATGGTGCGCAAGTCCTCGGTGTTTGAACAGAGGTCAAATCTGGAAAATTTTAATTCTTAGGTCTTTTTCTTTCTGTCTCCCTTGTTTGGTCAAGTCCAGTCATTCAAAACTAAAGATCTCCTAAACAGGTCTGCTTCTCAGCTATGCAAGGAAATTAATGAACATTTGAAGGAGTGAAGTTACTGTATTTGCTGTATTATCATTATTTTATTTATGTATTGCAAATGACATTTGAAAGACTAAATGAGAGAGATTCATACAACTTAAAAAAAAGAGCTAAAAACTCATTTTAAGTTGGACTGTTTTTCAAATGGCATTTTATTATGAATTTCTATTTTGTCTAATGTTGCATTTAGCCATCTTTCATTCTTACTAGATAACAAACAGTATTTTCCATAACACCAGTACTGACAGCACTTGGTTTCTATTTTAATTAATCCCTTGTTTAGAGCAGAGCACATCTGAAGGTGGTGGTATGGCACTGATCAGTCAGTTCATAAGCAGATATGATAACGTTTCTGATACATAGTATGATGCAGAGTGACCCAGTTTCCATATTTCAGTCCAATTTTTAAGTATAGACTGACCTTGCTCTGCGATTCTTCAAAAATAAACTTAATGAACATTTGACATCAGGTATTTCTTTGCAGTTGTACGTACTGCAGCTACTGCCTACCTGCTAATACCAATAGGATTTGCTGAGGGCATTGCTAGTATTTGACTCTCCAGTGCCATTCATGACTTTTCTTGCCTGCAGAGTGGGGTTTTTTGGCCGGGTGGAGTGAAAGTTAATTAGTGTACCATCCTGCACTGTTCCAGTGCATGCATATGTACAGTGATAGCTCTGTCAGAAACGCAGCCTCCTAGAGGCAAGGTCTTCAAATTAGCCCTCAGAAGGGCCTGTTAGATGAAATAGTTTATTTGTGGGGTTTTGGTTTGGTTTGGTTTGGTTTGGTTTTTTTGTGTGTGTATCGTTTTAGTAAATCTCCTCTAGCAGTTGCTCTCTGACTTCCAGGCAGGTAATCTGAGGAGGGAGAAGTTCTTTATTTAGCAAAACCTTGGGGCTGGTTTATTGCCCCTTGTACCCCGCGTTCTCTGCCTGCAGCGGAGGTGCCCCACCGTTCTGCACAGGGGGTTGTGCCGTGCCCAAAATCTTGCCTGCCCGACCTCGTGAGCCGCTGCTGGAACAGATACCAGCGTCCTTGCAACACCTGAACAAGGCTCTTCCCAAACGAGGAGGGTGAGCGGCCACGACCTTGTGCGCCCGGGAAGGAGCCCCCCCGTCTCGGCGGGCCAGCTGCCGACCAGAAGACGTCACACGCAGTGAGCCGTGACCCGGGGGTCTCTGCTGTCTTTTTCCCAACTAGCCCTGAGGCAGCAAGCAGGTCCTCCTAACGATATGTGCAACATTAGCAGACAAAGAGCGATTCCCCCAACGCTATAGGATGTTCCTGTCATTGAGATATAGCTGAATTACAAGCTTTGCCGTGAATTTTATACAATCCTAATGGGCCATAATCCTTATAATGCGACAGGTTTGTGGCTGAGATTACGAAAATATTTACCCCGGCATCTTTTTTTTAATACATTTGTTTTCTATCTCACAAGCCAAAGCAATATGTCAACAGAAAAAGAGATTTTTCATCAATCTGTTATCAGCAACCAGTACTCCAGCCAACCAGAAGGAGGTTTTATTTTTATTTATTTTTTTAAAAACAGATATACTTCTCTTTCCCTATCTCCTGGCACAGAAAGACAGTTCCAAGGGATTGTCTGTGGACACAGAGAAGAGGCTGACACTTGCCTTTTTCTTTTTGTAAAAGGCTGTGCCACAACATCTTTGTTTCCCCAGCCCCGTGCTGACCTTGTGCGGCTCTGCGTTGTCACCTCAGAGTCCCCCGTCTCTGGGCTCTTTCTACACTTCTGACTACAGCGCACTGATAAGGAATAGATTTAAATACTTAAAAATCAGCTATCACTCCCTTCTCCCTGACCCCTTGGCATCCACAGTTATTTTCATGGCTCGACTGTGCTTTTGGCTTGCAGCGCGTGTGTCATGTCAGCATCAGTTTTCTCACAGTTGGACCCATGATGGCAGGGGCTGTTCTTTAATTAGCGTCTCTGCAAACTGCCTCAAGTTGCATGGCTATAAAGGCAGCTGAATAAAGCAATATGCAGTAGTGTGTGACGCACGCAGAGCTACCTTTATTGTGGACTTGAAATAGGTCTTCAAAGGGAACTTTTTGAATAAAGAATCTGTGTGCAAAATGGCTCATGAACGGCTGCCTTCAATGCAGTTGAATAAATTTTGGACCAAATTCTTTATTGCCATATATATATATTGATTCATCATTTATCTCTCTGCTGTTTAGGGGTGAAATAGTGTGATTTTCAAAATAATAGCACTCTGTGTGCACGTTTTATGCAGGAAAATTCCAACTACAGTTAGAAATACGCTCTTTGTGAAACAGAGGTCTGCCCCCCCCACTGATATTATAAAAAAAAAATCAAAGGTGAGTGGTGTCTGTGATTCTACTTTGCACCAATGTCCTAGAGATATCTCTGTTTCAAAGTCATTCTGTGGATGGTACTGTCTTTCCTTGTCCCATCGTCCTCTGTGGAACTATTATCCTTTTAAATCTCTCAAGTAAAAAATAAAACTGTGGTTAAATCCTGTCTGCTGTAATAAGAGGGTAATTAGGTTGCTTTTCTCTTTTCTAGCTTGTGAATTTTAACCCAGTTATCAAAATACCAACATGCATTATATATCCTGCTAACCTCAATTCACTGTGGTGTTTCAGTGTGTCACAGAGCTAGGCTGGGGCTGGCGCAGCGACTTTCAAGGGACTGCACCGTACCGAGCGCCTCCAAGCACTTGCTAGTAAGACAAATCTTCAGCAAAATGCCAGGACACGGAAGGGGGAATGGGATGTTTGCTGATATCTGCGCTGCTACCAGCATCTTAGAAAAGTGTTTTTAAAAGAATGATATGTAGTCATGTTTCTGAAAATATTTGGGGAAAAAACAAACAAAATCCAGCTCTAATTTTTGTGCATTGACTGTCCTACAGTGTCAGCTGGCTTGCAAATATTACAGCTTGAGTTTGCATCCTGAGTGTATGCTGGGGGGGTCTCTGCTTTGTCCCCGCTTACTGCGCCGTGGTTCTCGTTAGGGAGCGTTGTGCGAGCATGCATTAACTTCCTTTCCGACTTGGCTGGTCTGGAAGATGCGCTGCCCTGGCGCAACCCAGCAGCTACAGGAACCTCAGACCAGTCCAGGGCCGCTCCGGGGAGAAGCCGCGGAGTCTCCAGCTCCTCGGTGCTGTTTCCCTCTACGGCTCATCTCCTGTTGCCCCACGGGCAGTTCCCCAAGACGCCCATAAAGCCCTAGCAGTGCAGGCAGCGCAGAGCGTGGCCGGGGGACGGCGGGGGGAATTCTCCCGGGCGTTCGAGCCCGCGGGAAAGCCTGCTGAGGCTGCGTAATGTCAACAAGCAGTCGGCAGCTTCTCAGCGTTTCTCATGGCTGGAGCAGCCCCACGTCAGAAAAGCAAAAGGCTGAGCGGGGGGCAGCAGGGCTGCGCGAGCAGCAAGCTGCCCTGTGTTTGAAGGGTTGCTCGGGTGCTCTCTGCCGTCTGGCCAGCCGCTGGAAGGCTCAGAGATGCGTTTGGACGTCGCAGCTCCCGGCTGGTCTCCAGACCCAGAGGTGCAGGGGGCTGTGCCCTGCCCAGGTTTGCTGCAGGGCCACCTCTCGAGAGGTCTGGGGCAGGCGGTAAACCTCAGAAATTTTTTTGGAACTTTAGTTTTGTCCACAAATCGACCCAAACCGCCTGCCTTTGCCCTCAGCCCCTTCCCCTCGCCCAGCACGCTGGCTCCCGCACACCCGCTTGGCAGGAGCAGAGGAGTCGCCCGGTCGGAGGCGAGGCTAAGCGAGCGGGCGCTGCGGTTTCACTGGTCTGAGCACTGCCTTCATCGCTGGGCAGGTTATTAATTTCCTTCTCGCTCCAACCGTACGGGTTTCCCAAGCTGAACAGTAGCGTTACGCTGTGCTGCAAAGCCCTTACTGTCTGACAGGAGCACGGGCGTTCCTGAAAGTGTAACTCACGTTTTTTGTAGCATTAAGAACGGGGGAGAGTCAGTCTCTGATAAACTGTTGGCTTCAGTTATTTCCAGAGGCTTCCTCTCTGCAGGTTTTCTCTCTGCATCACGCTTGCTTCAGCCTCCACGTAGTCTGTCACTCTCAGCACTTTAGCATTTAGCCTTTTTACCCCTTCTGCTGATCTTTCCGTTGTCTGCTAAAACAGCTCGTGTTTCTCTACAGTTTTTGTCCTACCACCTTGTAGCTAGAAACACAAACCCTTTCCTTTCTGGAACAACTGCCTAGTGGTCACTTCTGACTAGAAAAATTTAATTAGTGGCAGCTGAATTAGGGTGTTAATGGGTTTGGATGATTGCTGCTGGGCTTTTGCAGCAAAAGTGGGGGGAAAAAAAGAAAAAGAAAAAAAAAAGTAAAGCAGAGCTGCTGCTAGTAAGGAGAAATAGTGCCACTTGGAAAGTCACCTTTTACCATAACATTTATGACTCTTAGCTGTGACCGCTGCTATGTGAACGCTGGGGGGTTCCCACACGTTTGAATGCCACTGCAGGCACACCAGAGCTGTTGTGTGCTGCGAGGAGAAGCACCTAACTCCTCCTCATCTTTCTTAAATTAAAATGCCCAAGTAGAATAAAACAGGCCAAGGAAATGCATGAAATTTGAGGCTGGGAGAGGTGCAATTACTAGTTTTTCAGGCTTTATGTATCGGGAGGATTACCGGCCGTCTTTGTGTTCCTGCAGAATAGCTCTATCTCGGAAAGCGATTGACAAGGAGGTTTTCATATAATTCCAAGTCATCTCCAATCCTGCTTGCCTGGATCAGCCAAGCCTTCACCTATGAGTCTTCTAGTATGAAAATCATAACCACAGCTGTGCTCTGACATGCACTAGGGTTAACTGCTGCAGCTGGATACGGACAACATTGTATGTACCCTACATTAAGGACGCAGAATAATTTTGGACAGTGTTGTTATTGTATTAATTGAACTCATTCTGCATCAGTGGCTTCACTGAGCCATTAGGGTTTGCCTGCAGCAGAACTCCTTGCTGTTATTTAGGAAACGTTGCTTTGCTAGCCACTAGTGCAGATGTCAGAGAGGTGGTTAAATAAGTCAGTATAGATGCACAGTCTTCAGCCTAAAATTTTGTGTATGGAACAGAAATCTCTATTGGAATTGCTTAGTGAATATTCATTTTACAGCAATCACAACTCTTTGGAGCAGTGCAGGCTTTCTCTCCATTGAAGAGTCTGAACCCTTTACTCACATACAGAGTTTGCAACTTCTTTACTGTGGACTTGATTCTGTAAACCTTTAACTAATGTCATCGGGAATCAGCAAAATTGCTCCCTTGAGAGGAGAGAGATACCTGTGAAAAAGGGTTTGCAGGCTCAGGATTTTTGCAGCAAAGATTGTTATATGTTGTTTTTCTGCCTCTCTGATGCTATTCTCTGAACATCTGACATACATGTCATTGAATGAAGGACAAGCAGCACATGCAGATCCATGGGCCTTTTTTAAAATTTTGGCACAAGTTGATGTAATGTTACAGCCTGCTGGAAGCTGCTCCTGTGCTACCTCCTGGAGGGGCCTCTTTATGGGCAATAGATGAGAATTTCTGTGTAAGGGAACTGAAGTATTCACAGTTTCCATGAAGTCCAGAAAATGATTTTTTCTGCAGCTGTGAGAAGTTGCTAGGGAACGGAGCTAGCTCGTTTTCACTGATCAGTCTTCGTTAGCGCCGCTGAGGTAATCTCCTCATTCATTGCTCAGTGATACTGTTGTTTCGTTCCCCATTAAGCTGTGATTTGGGAATAGCACACAACTGTCCTGCCTATGAAGTTTGAAATAAACTTTCTAATAAAGAATTTTTTACGACACTGCAGAGCATGAGCCAAACTCTTCAGCAGGAGCGCGATGAGCGGCAGGGGTCGGAGCGGGAGACCGAGCCCCCTGCCCAGGGGCTGCGGGACGGGCACCGTCGCCCGGCGAGCGTTCGGCTTGCAAAGCGTTTCGGCACTTCCGCGCCTCTCCAGGAACGGGCATAGCAGATTGGAGAGTTCTTTTGAGATGAAAGTGCTATCCATACATATGATACTGCTTTCACTGCAAATTACATTTTAGCCTCAGTCTTAGAGCACTCGCCTCGAGGTGAGCGCGCCCTCACTGAGCGCCAGTCCCGTTCCAGGGGAGGCCGAGCCGTGCCTGAGCAGTCTGCCTGGTAATTCTGCTTGAGAAGTCAGAATTATTATAGTTTTGATTGCTAGCAGCATCTTTCCATTTAAATCTTGTAGAAAGCCTCTCTATATAATATTTGAGTCTATATATGTAGTATATAACTTATATAATATGTAATACGTATAGTACAGAATACATCTATGTATAATGTGTTATGTATTCTTTTATATACATACACACACACACACACACATATATATACACACTATAGCATCCCTCCTAGCTCTTTGCTACATTTTCTTACCTGTGAAATAGGGCAAATGGCACTCTATATTCGCTGTGCAGAGTCCCTGGTATTTAGCTTTTTTTTCTTTTTTTCCTTTCCTCCTTTGATTTAAAAAATTGTTGGTAGCCACAGGCTGCTACCTGAGCTGCCCAGCACTGTCAGCAGTCTTGCTAGTGTCTGCCTGGGACATGAAGGGCTGTGCTGCTCTGTGTGTGTGTGTAAGGGGATAAGTGTTTTGTTTGTATTTTTTTACAAGCAGTTTAGAAAGGTATATTTAAGAATCTATACTATATTTTTGCATTTATTTTCTAAACAGTAGTTGGAAGCAGTCCACAGAGCTCCCAGCCACGTTAGATCAGCAGGCAGCTCTATTTATCTCTGTCTTTCATTTCTGTAAACAAACACCTTCCTTCACACCTTTGAATACATAAATATTTTGTGTAGTATTGCTGCTCATTATTGCCCAATTATCCATCCCTGTAGGAAAAAGTGCTATACAGCAGTATAGAGAGGTGACAGCAAGCCTCTATTATAGCCCTGGATAGGCTGAGTTGTTTGGAGTAGACAGAGATCGTGGTTTCCTTCCTTACCTTCACCTGTAGCTATCAACCTTAAGACAGTAACTCCTCTTAAACATCATTACACTTATAATAATTCACATCCATGTATGGCTACTGGCAGGAACACAGGCCTGTCCCTTAATGCAATAACGCCTCCTTCGGACGTCTCTAACAGGAACGTTGTCAGCAGTGGTAGTTGTCTCTTACCTGTCCTGTTACTGAGACTTTGCCTGCCGGTAGCATCTGTTTCTGTAGTGGCACCTCAGGGTACAACACAGCTACTTTTCTCTTTCTCGCTGCTTTGCCACCTATTTGACATCGTGGACTGTCCACAAGATGATGTCTGCTGAAGGGTGCAGCTGCTATACAGATATGATGTATAGGAAAAACCTGTTCCTGGCTTTTCCATCAAGTTTGGGATCCCAGGATGGGATCTGCTGGGATCCCTGTGGAGGTGCAGTGCTGCGCTGATTACTCCCGTAACTGGCCAGGTTTGCTCTCTGAGCTCACGTTTCGGGTCTCTGAATTGATTATGTCCAATCTTTCCTCTTAATTCTTCAGAGACTGGTGAGTTTTACATCTTGTAAAACCTTTTCTTCGTAAGAATTTTCTTTTTGCAAACCGTAGGAATAAATCTAAGTCTACATATGTGTAATGTGTCTGTATACATACTTACATACAATTATGTGCACACACACAAACCCTAAGTACAAGAGACAGTTCTTTCAAGTCCAAGAGATACATATTCCAAAGACATCTATTTTAACTCATGGCATGCACAATTCAACTTTTGAAACCTAAATTGGTTAGGTTTCAAACTGGTTTGAAATCCACCTGGGTTTTTTGGTTTGTGTGTTTTTTTGTTTTTTTGTTTTTTGTTTTTTTTTCTCTATAGTATCTCCATTTGAATGATGGTAGTTTAGTGTCTGAGTGGAACAGTTTTTCCTCCTGAAATGTTAATTAGATAGAGAACATGTTATACTTTGGAAAAGCTGCATTGCAAACCCATAGATAAACAGATTGATTTAATTTTAATCTGCTTTCATGGTGATGCATAATGATAACTGGTTTCTGTCTCACAGGACTGAAAACCACAGACCTTAATAAGAGTTTGTGGGTATATTATACAGCTTTAAATAGCTTATGTTGTGCTAGACCGCTCTCCATAAATTATTCTAACTCCATCAGTATCTCAGGGACTCCCGATTCTCTTCTGCTGTGGATTTTCAATCAGTGAAACTATTAGTGTAATCTGAAGAAACTTGGAGGCATCTTCTCTGAAAACAACTGACAACAGTGGTTTGTACACCAGAGTATTCCATGGGAGCAAAAAAAATCTTTACAGAAGTCACAGAAATGCAGAATAGTTGGAATTGGCAGGGACCTCTGGAGTTCATCTGGTCCATGACCCCTGATCAAGCAGGGTCAGCTAGGGCAAGCTGCCCAGGACCATATCCAGCTGGGTTTTGAATATCTCCAAGGATAGAGTGTCCACACCCCTCTGGGCAACTTGTTCTGGTATTGAAGCACCCTCACAGAGTACAGGGAGCTGCAGGTGCAGTGCATGCAGTGTAAGGTGAAAAAATGGGTCACTGCCACAAAGTCAGCCCAGGATCCCCAGCATAAGCTGTATTTTTTTCTTGAATCTAGACCATCTCTCTGCACCTATTGAGAGTAACCATCATCATAGAATAACTGGCAATAAAAGGATGATGGTTGAGAGTGGCACAAATTCCTTTCTCCATGTTAAAAAGAGGCTAGAATTGATTCTGCCGCAGTAGAATCAAGCCCTTGGCAGGGCAGGAGGTTGTTCCAGGAGGTGAAACATCAGCATACAGATGTCAGACAGAACCGTTCCAGTATCCGAATGGCCTCATTTTTGCATCGTGCAGCAATAGAGTGACCTCGGGTACTGCAGAGGGTGACTTCTTTTCATGTGCTTGCAGAGTTTGCTTTTGAGACAGTGGTCGTTCTGCTATGACTTGCCAGAAGGAGACATTTCCCTGCTAGGACCATGAATACTTTGTGCCTTTCCTGCAGGGAATATTTAACTGCTGTCTTAGATCGCTGCATTAGACTTTCCTCCTCCTTCAGGACAAATATATAAAGATTTCTATTTGCTATCATAGCTCTTCCTGGAGGAAGGCTAAAAATCGTATCTTTTTCCATTCATGTTTTGCTTGCCGTCATTTTTAAAGATTAGTTACAGTAATATAGTAACATGGGTAGTGAGGCTTCTGACTTCTACCAGCAAACGACTCCCCAAACCCACCACTGCTGTTACAGTACAAAGGTGGAGTGTCACCCTGTAAAGTCAAGTGTTGCTTTGGTCCCTCTCCATTGCTGGGTTAAGATTAAGCTCCTGGCAGTAAAAAGCACTAAAGACAAACAGAAATAGAAACCCCTCAAGTGGTTGCTGAAGTGCTTTGGGGAGATACAATGGCAAAGGCAAATTCACAGCTCATTAAAGAACTACAGCGTCTGTTAGGTGCCTAGAAGCTCTCAAAAAACGTGCCCCTCCGTGCACAACTTCTCTGCCACCTCCTATCTGCCACTGGTAACACGATAACCAGGGGTAGCACCAGTGTTGACAGGCTCCCATTTCCCCTTTTTGCTTTCATGGTGAAAGCTCACTTTTCAGAAGGAGCGTGGAAAATTCCCACGTGTTTTTGCCCAGAGCCCTCAGAGTAATAGAAAACCAGAATCAGTGTCATGGATTTAAAATGTCTTTATTAGAGCTGTCTGGGGGTTAGATTCCGTGTTTATTTGCTCTTTCTTTTGGAGCAGAGGGATGCGTGACATTTGCATCCTGCGTGCAGGACGCTGCAGGAGCAAAATGCAGAGAGGGAGTCCTGCCTGTGGCAGGATTTCTGCAGCTTCTGAACGGTCCTTGTCTTTGATCTCTTCTTACATGTCTTGGGGGGAGAATTTGTGCGCTTTCTCTCTCTTTTTTTTCCCCCTCTTTCCCTGTGGTGTTTCAAACCAGACACTTGCTTGACATTGTACCATGGCACTTAGCAGCACATGTGCTGTAACGCCGTTATTTTTCACCAGCCAGCTGTTCCACTTTATACAACACTTAAGTAACAATTTCACAGCCATTACCAGCCTGCAGTAATGACATGGGCTGAAAGCTGAGCGCTAACTGGTTGTAAACTACAAAAACCAGGGAGGTGCTAAAACAGACACTTTGATAAATGAGAAGGGACACCGCCTGCATTTTAATGGATTGCGTTGACGCCTCTTTTATCACTAGAGTAAACATGGTATTTAGTGGGTCAGGAGGTAGAATTGGGAATCACTATCTTTATGCGCTTAGGAAATGTATTTGTTTGATTTCAGGTGTGAGGTATTGATTCTGGGAGTTTCTTCTATGTCTTTTTATTTCTCCCTTCCCTGGCTTCACACCCTGTCAGCACAGGCGGGTTTGCAGGGCCGAGGTCTCCCAGGGGCTTGCTTTGCCGAGAGTGACTTGTGGAGGGGGCAGCCCCTTACAAGTCTCGGAGCAGCACGTAAATCACAACCTGCGGCACGTTCGTACCAAGCAGCTATGGAAATGTTTAGTTAAAGAAGCATGCTTGTTTGGTTTTGTTTTTTAAAAAAGTATTAAACATGATTGAAATGTTTAATAAGTTTTTTTTTTCCTCCTTCTCTTTTCCAAAGTGGGACCTGGCCCAAAGTAAAGTGATTGGAAGAAAATACTCTGGCAACTTTCCTTCCTGCTGCCCTACCACCCTATTTTAACCAAACGTACAACAGGTGGTACTTAGGCTGTTAATTGCGTCCCCGACCCCTCCGCATGGTGAACTGAGAGCGCGTGGTGGGCCGAAGCGCGAGGCTGGGCTCAGCGGTGCGGCACGGCAGGTTTGCTGCGGAGTGACCGAGCCCCGACAGCAGTCACAGTGCTTTCACCTCAGATATCTTCGGATTTTAATCCGAAGAGTTGCTAACCTCCTGCTCTGTAGAAAATAGCAATCTTGTTCTGTTATTGTTTTCAGTAAAATTAGAGGTTTGGGGCCCTAATAGATGACTAAATTAGATCTTATCAAAAACTCTCCTAGGAAATCCCGATCCTTAGACTGCAATTACCCCAAGGAGCATATGCAAGGATTTACATTTGTTTTGAAACATTAGAAACGAGTGCTAGATGGCACTTTGTCACTGGGTAATGTGAATGTCAAGGGTGAACAAACTCACCTTGTCCTTCTGGTTTTGTGTCCATTTTGCTGGTTTACTGCATCACTCTGGCATTTAACAGAATCCAGACAGAAAATAAGAGGATGGTATCAGTTAATGTCCCTGTGTTTGTACACTTATTTTCGGTCTGTCTATACTGCTTTTTAAAATGGAAGTGAGAAATTTGCTCAGTTTCGAGCGAGTGGCTGTTTACTTAGCAGAGCTGAGACCTTGGGCTGCATTGTTGTTTACAGTAAAGCTGTTGCACCCATGCCAGCAGTGCGCGGTGGAATATCGTGTGCCATCACACTGCTTTTTTCTTTAACTCCTCCTGGTTTTGCTAATAAAATATATAAAACGTGTATCATATAGTCAAGGTCATATGTTACATATTTTTACATAGTAATTGTAATGTACCCCAACTTTGAATCATGGGAAAATGGTTGTTTTGATGTGAGGCTACCTGTCTGGATTTCCAGAAGGTTGTTTTTTTTTTTTTTTTTTTTTTTTTTTTCCTTTTTTTTTGCCTGAAAATCTTGTCCAGGATATTTCAAGGGCTTAAAGTCTTTATCCACGATTTCCAGATGTCTCACAGCAGGAGCAGTCTTGCTGCAGGTGCCCCAAGGAGACCCCATGGTATATAGAAATTCTAGATATATTCAAAGGCGTGTGCAGACTGCGGGGCAGCACATCGTGTACTCATCAGATATACTGTGTGTGTGTGCTGCACCTGGGGTTTGTACCTGCGCAGTTAGCCGAGGTGCTGAACCTGGCGCACGTGCTCAGGGCTTTGTAGCCATGCTCACTCATACCTCTCCGTGCAAGCAGCTCTGGTTGAGGGTGCAACAACCTGCCTGTGCTGGAGCTGAGCACAGGGGGCTGGCTCCCTCAAGGAAGCTGCATTTACAAATATGTATGTTCTATAAGATGACCCAAATCCTGTGCTGGGATCTCCTGACCAGCTGTAATGAGAGAGACTAGAGAGAGAACAGTCGCACTGGAGAGCTGGAGATGTGTGTCCTCAACCACAGCCGGCTGAGCCTGGACAGCCCTGAGCCACCTTATTGCCCGGCAAAGCAGAAGTCATTTTTCTCTCTACGTGGATCTTAGCTGACACTCAGCAATGATCCTTTCTTGTGGTGGAACAGAAAGGCAGGCACAGATACTGGTCTCTGGGACTAGCTGGAGACACGAACTGAAAAACATTTCATCCAGCCTCTCTGGTCTTTTCTGACTCCCTTTCTCTACCTACCGTTCTAGATACGCAATTTGGTTTCCACTCTTCTTGGACCATTGGTCCCTCTTCCTGAGCGACATTCGTGGTCTAGGAGCAGTAACCGCATCCTACTTAAAATACATTTTGGAAAAATTGGCATAGAAGAGCCTGGGCACAAATTGGCAGCTCTTCATGTATGTTCTTCCAGGAGTGCTAAGGAAATGACGGCAACTGCCTCTGAGCTCGCAAAGAAGGAATTCAATGCAATCTTGTTGGTCCAACACAGTCGAAGGAATCCTTTGCCTTTTTATTCTGAAAACACCTGTGTGGACGTTGTCCTTGAAAGAGTTCACAGGCAATTTCATGTGGAGGCAGATCCTACAGTTATTGTTTTACTGATATTAGCATTTACTGCAAGGTAGCAGCTGTTTATACAAAGAATCACATACATTTTTTCCGGATTGAGAACTTGCCATAACACTGAATAGATTTTGTGTATGAGATTTTGAGCAAACATAATTAAACTGTCATTTCCTGCCAGCTCATATATGAGGAGGTTTGACCACGCAGGATGTTTTTTTTTTGTTTTTGTAAACATATTTGGAAACCAGAAGTTAACAACACAGAAACTCCTAATCCAATAAATTAGCCAACAATTCATAACTATACAGTAATTCACTAATGCCTTAAGATGCACATTTAAATATTTAGTTAAAGAAAGGAGAGAAAGAATTTGGGATTGCAGCATCTGCAAAAAGGAAATTAAATAGATTTTTAGAAATATGTTTACTGTTCCTATAGAAGTACTGTGCTAAGGTAGGAGAACTGGAAAGTGCCTCTCAGTAATAGCCAGTCTAGTCATCATGACTCCAGAACTGTCGCACAGCTTTTCTGGCAGTTTAATCTTGTGGATGGAAATAGAGCCCTTGAACTGAAAAGAAACTGCTCAGTTTTGAAAGACTAAGCACATGCAAAGTATTTTTTGGATCAGAGCCTATAGAACAGTTGCACCAACAGCACTGAAAGAAAATGAAGAAATGTTACGGACCTAGAGAGTGAAATTTGGAGCAAAGATACGAAATGTCTTCACTTTGAGTAATTGAGAGTCAGCATAGACTGCTTATCCTGAGACCCAGGAAAGGTTTTTGGTTCCTGACTCCAGATATCAACCACAGCAAAAACTTGACTTAATTTTGGGGCGAACGTGGTACATTCCTCCCCAGTAGAATGATTTTGAGGCAAAAGAGAGCCGTAATGTGCTCAGTGGTGCCCACCGTGTCAGTGCTGGAAGAGCTGGAGTGAGGAGTATGCTCCAGAACATATCCACTCTGCAATTTAGACATGACTAAAGTTGTAATTACCATTAGTTCAATAAGATTTTTATCTTGATATCATTTGTTTAAAATATGAAATCCTTAATTAATTCTCTCATCTCTTTTCCTTGTAATACTGTCAAATTCTAATGAGTGGTAGCATTTTTTGTGGGTCAGTGAGAAAATGATGAAGAAATAAGTAACAAATTAAGCTGATGTTTTGTGTCTAATTGGTGAAATATCCTCTTGTTCCTCTTAGAGCAAAGGTGAAGAAAGGTGTGAATATTTTCAGTGTACGAGCCAGCAGCCCATATTTATGGGACATCAGAGAGAGCGTGGGTTATACCGGGAAATATGCACCAGCTGTTATTGTTTGCCAGAGGAAATCTGCTACCTCTGAAAACAGGTAGGTTACTTCCAGCAATCTGTCTTTTACTAACTGATGGTGAGTTTTCTTTTTCAAAACAATTTGCCATTATTTTAATTAAATTTATTAATGTCTAAGCACGCACCATGAGTATATTTTTTGAAAAGCTGGAGCTATCTTTATTTTACAGTGCATTGCTAACTCTACTGCATGTGCTTTAAACAAAAATGTTATTTAATCTTGATACTCAAGGGACATGAAAACTAACAGGAAAAACTGCTGTCACAGAATATTCAGAGGAATATGTTTCATGTCTTTGAATTTAGTTCTAACTAGTTTCACCTCTTCAAGTTATTTGCTGCCAGGCATTGCACCAGGCATTTGTTAGTTATGGGGAAAGGAGTTGATCTTAAGCTTTCTAGAGCAAACTAAAATATATTCTGTGTATCAAACCCACAGTTCTGTTAGTGAGTTTTATATGAATTTTTAATCTGTGGTGGAAAATAGATCTTCCTACTTACAATCCCATCGTGCAAACACTCGCATAGAACATTGACCCTCCTGAACAGCTCTCATCTGGCAGCTGCATGTGCCTCTTCTAATCACAGCTCTTTAATGAATACATCTTTATATTTTTTGCTGCTTATTATCCATTGTTTCTGGAAACATATGGCAAGTGCATATTTATCTGACATATACATATGTATTGTCTTTGGCATCACGGTTAGAAAACTCACCTTATATCAGGGGAGCTCCAATTTTGCCGTTATTTACTTAATTTTACAAAATCTTATGGGTTTCGGGGATTTCCTATAGGCTTTAGAGTTCTTAAATAAAAACCCTCTGAGCCTAATAACTAGGAAGCCTCATGTCTTTGGAATCTGAGAAGATGAGGAAAGGAGAGGAAGGGAAGAGCTTCCTTTCATAACCATCATATAAATCACTTTCTCCTTATTAAAACTCAGTTTCTACACAATTTCCCTGGTGCAGTATCCTGACTGTACTGTATCATCCGATCTGTATGTTGTCTCATACCCGACTCAATTTTATTGGTCAAAGAAGTAACGTGTATGTACGCCCAAGGTCATAGCTGTCTACTTTCTAGAAGAACCTGCCAGACAGATTCTTTAAAACCCCAGTTCAAAGCTCTTTGAAGACAGCGTGAGTATTTCCATTGGCTGAAATAAGCATTAGATCAGAATCGATGATTATTTCAACAGGCAGGTTTCCATCATGCTTTACCTTGTTGGGTCTCTGCAGTGCATTTACCTGGTTTCTCCTCATCAGGAAAATATTATGCAACATCAGGGGTGAACTGAAGCTTAGCAACTTATTTCACTTCCCTGTTCATCATTCAGTGTCAGGCTTTCAAAACAACCCTTTTTTCAAAAAAGTGTTTTGTCACCTTTCATGCAGTGGTGGTTGCTGTGTGCTTTCATATGCTCGTTATAAACATGCCTTCAGGTTTAGTAAAAGAAACGTGAGCTGGTATATATTTTCGATTTTACTGAAAAGAAAATCAAGAGAAGACACTGCATGTGTTTAACTCATAACTTCAGTTTTTACTCATTCCACCTGAGTTCGCCCAATCAAGAATTGGTGGTTTTTTTCACTTTTGAAAACTTCTTGTTCATTGTTTGTAAACAAATGTAAAATATCTGCAATGTATTATTCAGTATGTTGTTTTCCTCATTAAATTTAGTCACATCTATTTTGCTATTCATTTTAAGTAGTAAGATCAAGCATTATATGGGACGAAAGTGTGCTCAGTACTTTTTGAGGAAATAATTTTCCTTTATCTAGCATCTTTGCTGTCACTAAATACGCACAATGAATAACAGCTAAATATTGATGTCTCTTACCAAGTTGTTTGCCTCCATAGTTCATTCCGAAATTCTGCAAAATCTGCATATTGTTTAATTACTCTTAAAAATCAGATATCTGATCACATGAATACAAAGGTGGCAATGTTAATTAACTAGAAATTCAGTGCTTTTGTGTTTCTGATAGTTTTACATGGATCAGGAAATAGTGTTAATAAAGCTAATTTACTGTGACAGGTGCAATTTCATGGATTAAGAACACACTTGTGCAAGCAAGAAACTTAACTAGAATGCCTGTGCATTTTTTCATCTAAATTTGAAATATATCACTCATTTTATTTGGAGAGGTTTGGGCACTGAAAGCTTATCATAACAGGATTAACATATAAATATTATCACAGCCAGCAGGGTGTTTTAGAATGAATATTAACAGCAAATATTATGAGTTTGTATGACTAATTAAGCCCATCTGTCAAATATGTTTTGAAGTTCTTAGTGCCTTGCTTATTATGGGCTTGTGACAGTGTTCCAGATTAATGATGAAGCAATTAGAGTTCTCCCCAATTCTTCTGATTTCCTTCTCAGACAATAATTTCGTAACACTCTTGAATCTTGAGATTATTAGATGGGTTTAATACTTGTAGCATCTGTACAGATCTTCTGTTCTTCTTTGAGAACCATCTATCTTCTGTCTCTTAATTAATCAGTTGCCAAGAATTGTTGTGACTTGGGAAACATTTAAACACTGATTGAGCCAGTCCCAATATGTGCCATCCTGATGTTTCTTTTCTATTCCTCATATGAGGAAGCAACTAGAATGGCATTTCAAGGAAATTTTACTTGGTTAGTGTTGTTTCTCAGTGTATGTGAAGTTGAGCATCTCTGCTGTGCAAGCAACAGTTATAAGAAGGAGGAGACTGCCAAAAAGTGAAAGATGTGGATTCCTCTCTGTGCTTTTCCTGTATTTCCCGTTTGACTGAAAGCAGGCCAGAGTGTGATGGCTGTAAAAAATATTGAGGTGGCTGAAGATGCAAATTTATTGAGTTTTCCAAATGGGCCTAGCAACCAAACTAGTTGAGAGAGAGTTTGATATCTAAGAAATTTTCAAGGTCTCATCAGATCTCATCAGTAAAACATGATTGATAGCACTTTTCTGTGTCAAGAGGTGTTGTGGAGACATTAGGTAAGGTGCTCTGATATGATTCTAATAGAGATCATATTAGTATTATCCTCTTAAAATATTTTATTTCATGTTTATATTTTTGGTACAAAATGTTTGTTCTTCCATTGGAGAATATAGTATTGATCCCCATGCTTATGGCAGGAATGAAACCATCATCCATGCAAGTGCAAAATAGTTTTAAGCTCAGACATCTCCAAGTGGAACCTGATGTCTGGATCTGACTGGTCACCAACTCTGCTCAGCAATTTGCTCTTCCTATCCTTATTGTTGAAAATATTACAAAGGTAGAGTTTCCTTTGATATTTACCACTTAAATTTTTGTGTAACAGTTCTATAGCATTAAGGATTTATTGGCTTACTCTGTCTGAAATCAGTTTCTGGTCCTGCTGTTAGTGGGGAAACTCATTTTCGCTTGAAACTACAGTGTAGCTGAGTCAACGTATGAAAATATTGACAAAGTAAGAGGCAATGGCAGTGTCTCCTCAGCTGTTTCCATCATTTGTTCCTATGTGTCTCATGCTTCCATGATACTCTATCCCAGTGCTTAATTTTTCTTAACAAGAAATTAACTCAATATTAGATAAAAATGGGGGACAGGAAAACATATGGTAGCATTGCCTTTTATTTGCCTACACAGTACTTTCTTTTTATTGTGTTTCTACCATTATCCTTAGTGTCCTGTATTTCTCACTCTCTAATCTAGTATGAGATCTTGCATTAAGTTACTTCACTGCTGTTACAGCACAAAAACTAGATGTTATATATTGCCTCATTCTGTTACTTGTTGCATCTGCCAGTGCATTTGATAGACTCTCAAGAGTGCTATAATCCTGAAATACAGCATGACTTTTTATCCTGAAGCAACAAAAGCAACAAATTTGTCATAAATAATAGCCTAATAGCCTCAATAATTATATTATGAGTCTTGCTGGTGTTCATCAAAATGCTTCATAAATGTGGTTTTATATTTTAGATCATCACTATTTTTTTCCTTGCTATTCATGTGTTCACATGGCTTTATCAATGAGAAATGTATTATTGCTGGGAGAGAGAAAATTCTATACTCAGTGGAATTACAAAAAAGATATACACTGAAGCAAAAATAATTTCCAGTACAGTTTGTCCCAAAATAGTGTGAACCATTTAGGCTCCAGTTTGTCATGATGAAACTGAAGGAAGAAAAAAGATTTTAGAAGTCATACATGCTTTCAAACAATGTATTCAAATATGGTATTAGAAAAGTTGGACAAGCAGTGAGGCAGAGGGTTGGCTTAGGTTATATGTTTGTGTGTTTTTATGGTGATGTAAGAGATTATTTTTTTCCTCAAAAGATAAAGCAAGCCTGCAAGAGGCTTATGATCGTAAGCAAAAAATATTTTCTTGTTATTCCTATTTTCAGGGTGGAAAAGAGTATGGGGGGAGTATCTTCTATGTGATTTTGAAACTACTTTCTGACAGTCAAGCCCTAAAAAGCTGGCTATCAGCCCGGCAGCAGTGAAGTCAGGAAAGGATAATATGTTAATTTGATTATGAAATACCAGAGTTTAATGCAATTTACACTTCCTAGTTATCTGGGGGATGTCCAGTTGTGAAAGCATTTGCCTTGGCTCACTTAGGGGTTTCCTAGTGCATACCATTTGGGTTTCCCTTTTACCTTCCTGTGCTATTTGAAACTTCTAGGCTTCTGAGAGTTTGTAAGTTGTGACAATATGAAAGTACTAAACATCTCAGGAATCATATTTATATTGCACTGTTTGAAAGTAATTAGTTACAAAATTTCTATTTCTCATTTAGACCTTCTTTTACAACTTAAATGTGCCCTCTGATAGAAAACGCTTACAGAGGTCAAGACAAAATAGATATATGCTCATGTAACAAGCCTCAGTACATCGTTCTTTCACTCAGTACATCGTTCTTTCACATGCTGACCCATCTTTTTTCATTTGTAAACATAAAACTATTTTCTTTACCAAGAAACCCAGCCTTTATCTTGAAATCACCTTACTCAATGCTAATATACTAGAAAAAAGTCATCATTGTGAAGTATATCAAAAGAAAAGAAGCGAAATATTAACTAACAGCTACTAGATGAAGACATTATTAAGAGAGATTTTTTCACCCACTTGTTTGAAACAGATTCATTCATTTAAAAACAAAAAGATTACATGAAAACACTTCGAAGGCATGTAGATGGTCTCCTGGCATTTTAGAGGTGGACTCAGTTTCTGTATCTCTGACATATAGATAAAGGAGATTCCACTGGGCAATTCAGCTGTCATTACGAGGAAGAAAATTCTCTTTAATCTCAGCTGAACTTTAGGATTCTCCTTAGAAGGGAAGGATATTCCTGTGTTCTTTTGTTTGTGAGCCGAATATTTATTGGAAATGAGGGAAAGTGACAATTAACATTGAATTGCTGACACTGTCTTTTGAAGTAGTCTGGAAAAATAAAGTTCCCCCATTCAAGGAGTATCCTTTTGAAATACTAATGTACAATTATGTTAAATTTATTCTCTCCAACTTTTGATGATCAGAGCTATATCATTGCTGTGTATATACGGAAAGCAGTAAAGGTGAGGTACCGCTGGAGTGGAAGTTAACATGACTTGCCGTCAGGCAAGTAAAAGAGGTTCTTGGTAGTGTAGTGCCTGTATTGTTTTATACCTTTGTGATATCCCTCTACGAGCTGTAAGATCTTTTGGGCTGAATGGGAGAAATTCAGATCCTTTGGAAGGGTACCTGTGCAGCACAGCACTATTATAAGGGCTTTTATTCCACTTTGTGACCAACTATGAAGAATAAGAATACACTAGGAAGGTTTAGGACACACGCAGAGTTTACTGCAATACAGCTGTTTTCTGCCTCTTCCAACTCTTCTGTCCACCACGGTGTGTCCATCTCTGCATATCCAAAAAGCCAGAGAAGAAATTCTGCATCCTGTATAATGTCAAAACAGAAGACAACCTGAGAAAGAATTTCTTAAGTTGCATTGGACTAGTTCCATGTTTCTCATATGCTAGCATCAGCCTAACCTCTCCCGTTCATTTCAACTGTGACCCCAGGGTGGAGTTTAGAAAGAATTTTGGCTGCAGGAGGAGTGCTTAAAAGGAGAGGTGATTTTAATTTCCTGTTCTATCTCATCTGAAAAGAGAAAATCACAAGGCAGGGGGTTTTTATTGCCTCTGTAGTTTTGGATTAAATGTTATTGATTTTTTTAATATACAGCAATAACCATGGAAAGAAGGATCCAAAAAGTACTGCATATGCATGGTTTCCTAATGATACCATAATTAAATATGTAACAGGTATTCCATATCACCTTGTTCATGATGTCAACTAAGAATATGAGAAAAGGTGCAATATCTACATCATCAAACATTGTGATAGCTCTAAAGATAGAGGTCTCTTGAATGAATCTGTGAAGTCCTGGGGTAGAGTTCTGATGGACCCCTGTGATCATGCAACTACAGACTGTATTATAGTGCATACACAGGAGGAGGCAGTTACGTTACTGGCGTTTCAAGAAGTTATCGAGACCCATAAAGTTATTTGTAATATGTTGGTAATTAGGCTTGTTTTCTTTGATATATAGTGCCTTCTATAAAAAAAATTCCATAGCACAATGATCAGAATGACTTTGCTATAATTCTGGGTGTTGTCTAGAGGGATCCTTCTAAAGATACCGTAACTGTCCAGATTAAATGATCTACCTCTGTAAAATCTGCAAATAATAAGCAGTGTTTTATTATGATTTCTTGACATGCAGAACTGGGAATCAAATAACTGGAGAGAAAGACTCTAAGCCCACGTCACTTGCTGGCCAAGATTAGTGATGGAGATGGCAGACCACTCACAGATGCGTTAACTCCCAGTCCTCTCTCCTATGTCCCTCCTGTGGTGATAGGCAGTTGTGTGCAGGCATTTCTACCACCTTCGTTGCAGAGGAGATGCCCTCCTTTCTGTATGGTGTTTAAGTATCTAAAGGACATTTACAATAGTCTTGATACCTTCATGCATATTTAGTTTCTTTATTTTTACCCGGTTTTATCTAGTGTGACAAACATCATTTTAAATCTGAGGAAGAAGGATTTCTCGTAAGAACCTTAAGGGTTCATCATCACTGTGCTTGCTCTGTGTTTATGGTACTTATCACTGTAGTCCATAAACCTTTAAAAGCCTAGGGCTCATAATAATAATTCTAGTGGGACAGGAGCACTTTGCTACCTATTAAAAAAGAGACAGCAAGTGAGCAATCTTCTATCTATGAAAAATGTAATATTAAATGCAAAAATGTGTCATATGAAAGTATCTTTAATGCTGCTGTTGATTTTCTTTTCCTTGGAGGAAATCGTGTAAGAAGTAGTTCTAATTAGTGAGGCAGAAAGTGAGGGGGTGAGTTTTAAAAATGAGCTGAAATTTAAAGTATGCCTGCTGCTGTTGAGGAATGGGGATTCCCATTTTTTAGATGAAAAAAGTCGCTGAAAGTTAGTCATCATGCATAAGTCAACATACACAAATGTATGGATCAAAAGGTTAACAGAATTATGTAGTACGCTCTAGCATCTATACATCATAAGACTAATCCTAAGTAAATTCCAACTGCAAGTACAAGGATGAAGTTCACTAGGCCTTTGAGTTACTTTATGGCTTCATATCTTAATGTACAGATTTACTGATGGCAAGAACAAGCTAGGGTTACAGTATTAAATATGTATGGGTTGTTTATATGAGCTGTTGATACAGATATAACTCCTCAGGTAATTAATTTCTTCACCTTGGTCACCTCTCAGCCTTTAATTCACCTCCATGAGGTAAGATGGGGCTGCTGACCCAACTTCATCGAGGCACTGACTGGATATGGGCTGAATTTTAAAGACAAACCTGAGGCTCTAATGCTGAACATCACCTATTAGGCTTTATGTGCATGCACGGACTTGGAGTTAGTAGCCAAGCTCAGCATGAGCTCCCTTAAGTTGATCTACAGGGCAGGAAGCTACATGACAGTAGTCACTAAGACGATGCAGAGCCGGTGGTGTGTTGTTTCGTGACCTGCTGTAACTGCGCCAGCCTCAATAACTTGCTCGGGGTGATTCAGGAAAAGCAGCAGAGCAGGAATTAAACGAAGATCATCTGCTCAAGTGTCAGCTAGTCCCTTGGGTGTCAACTAGCACCAAAGGCTGCTTTATGTTCTCAGGAACAACTTTCCCACCCAGGAATTTATGCAGAGCTCTCAGGGCCTGGCAGTGCATCTTAGAGATCTCCTGGAAGAGTTTGCTGATGACTTTCCTCCTGCTATAAGAAACTGAGCTTTGTCAGGATAGTAGGGTGGGTTGTCTTTGTGGGCATGGTTGATTCTGACACACACACACACACACACACTCACACACACACACACACACGTGTATATGTATATATATATGTATATATGTAAAAATCAGCAACAGGACAGAAGGCTATGAGGTGTGAGATTTGCCAAGCAGAGCTGTCATGGTGATCGCTGGGTATTTTGGGTTACGTGAATGTAGTGTGCAATGTGATTCATTCCTCCCCCCACATGCTATTCTGCAGCAGTGAGCAGTACTTTCACCTCTACCACCACACTCCCATCTTCTGCAAATGTTTTACAGCTTAAGGTGTCATTTGAAATATAAATTTTTAATGTTCTTCAGAGCCTGATTTCAATTTGCACCTTTTCCCTAGCGTCTGAGTCTTCCAAATTGAAATTCATCCTCATTGTGTAAGTTTATGAATTACGTGTTTTATGTATGATATTTTACCACAAAATTGAACATAGGAATGAATAGAAAAGCTTTTACATAATAAATTAGACAAAACTACATTTTAGAAGATGCAGGAGTGGGAAACCAGCCTATATATTTTATGTCACGTAAGGGAACCAGGATGACTGGCTTGTTGATTCTTTGGCAAAGTGTAGAAATGTTACAGAGTAAGTTTTCTGTTGGTACTTAGCCATCCTGAGAACTCTAGGTTTATTCATGCAAGAGGCATAAATATTATTTCACATAAGATACATTCTTAATTTGGGTAGCTGACAGCTCAGCTGCCGTGTCTTGGATTCCGGACCAGCCCAGACTGCTCATGGTTCCGTTACAACCTACCGGTGGATGTAGCTGTGTGAGTAAAGAGCAGTCTACCACTTAGTCTCTTTACTCACATTGACAATAGCAAAAGGATAAAGAAATCAGTTGGTTGTGCTGTTTCTGTGCTTGAAATTCATTGTCAGGGTGATGGCTGAGGGATTACTTGCACTTTTGTAAATGTATTAATATTACTCTTAGTTTCAGGGATTACCTGAAGCTAATACTCAAATGTGCAAGTAGCTGAATGGATGACCACTGTTTCCAGCCTTTCTTACCATAAAATTTTCTCTGGCATATTGTAAGAAATCATACTTGCCTTTCCAGAGCTTTTTCTGAAATATCTATAGAACACCTTTGATGTTGACAAGATACTATCTTTTTTTTTAAGTCTTTATCCACTGGAAGCTTTCCTAAAGCCTCGTGTTGTGAACTTTGGCATGGGGACCGTGGGACAGTATAGCTATTCAGTTTGTACTGTAAAAGACTATATATCTTTCATCTTCTATTTCTTACACTGCCACTCTAAATCAACTGTAAAATCAATCCCAAAGCACCTATTTCTGATATTTTTAAAATTCCCATTTCAGCTAAACCTTAATGCGTCAGAGCCTTCATACGTTTGTTTACAGTAGCACTGGCAAGTGCAGTTGTGTCCTCCTCCCATATTAAAGACGAAGGCCCCGATACCAAGAGGCCAGGGATACGTCTGTGTGGCTCAGCAGTGCCGCGAGGGGATAGATGGGCCAACAGGACTAGGACATGGTGCCGGGCGCTCCCGGGGCCGAGGCGCAGTCATCGAGTCCCGGTCACTGACCCGCCACCGTCGCAGAAAACAGGACTGCGCTGTGTACGGCATTTTGCTCTGAGCCCAGGAGACTATAAAGTGCTGAGTGGAACTTCCTCGTTTTCAGTTTCTTTGAATCTTGTGTTTAATCTTATCCTAGAAGGCAAATAATTAGCTTGAATAATTTTCAATCCAATTAATCTATTCCTAAGTGGCAAATATTATACCTGGAAACAGATCGATTATGAAATGTTTCCTCTGAGATGTATGTTCCTGTTAATTGTGGAAGGCAATTAATTTCCTTACAGGCACACATAGACCTTCTTATGTAAAGGAAAAACAACAGGCACAGAAGAGAACAAAAGAAGAATATAATAAAATGTTAAGATTATCACAATTTCAATAAATATAATAACGTAAGTACAACCTGCACAGATAAATGCATGTACAAAACATCTGCCAACATCTATAGCAAAGCAGCTTTCAAAAGTTTCAGAAATTAGGGCATCTTAGAATTAATCTTTCATGTATATTCATTAAAAAACAGTTTTACGTACATGAACACATACTATTTTTTCCATAGGATTCTGGGCAGAGGAGTATTTGGCAGACAAGCTCTAACAAGGCTCTATATGGTGCATTTTTCAAAATTACTTGCCCCCTGCCCTGAATCATACAGTTTGGAAATATTTGGGTGGTTTTTCAGATTTTCATATGGGAAACAAAATGGAGATTTGCATTTTGGATGCAAAATCCAAAGGATAGCTGAAAGATACCCGAGTATCCAAAGGATACTTGCCAGATTTTAAGTCTTCTCTTGAAAGCGTAGAGCCAGGATAACATTCTTCTATTTTTTAAATGTTTATCTCCCATTCTAAAAACCTTTTAATATGAACAAATAACGTATTTCTCCAAAATTGTAATGCAAACAGCTATATTGTTAAAATTTTAGCTAGAATTCCCCCAAAATTTAAATTCAGGCAGACTTCTGATGTGGAGATTTATATCTGAACAGATTATTTTTTTCAAAGCTGTCAGCTACTGAGTAGATAGCTCCACAGCAAAGCATTTTGAATGGTCTTATTCTGTAGCTATCAAAAACCACAAGTAATATGTTTCCACACTCCCACTGATACCTATATTTTGTTAGAGACACATGTAAGCACTCAGTATATATATACAGATTATACGCAATTCTTCTTCAATTTTTATAGATTCAATCATGTTTGATTTTATGCACATATAATACCCAAGAACATGTTTTCTCTGAAAGAAAGAGGTTGTGGGTGTGTGCTGCATTTGTTTTATATGTTTTAGTGATGCCCTGACTTAGTCCCTAAGAGTCTCCAAGAGAATTACAATATCTTGATGAAAAATTACTATTTATTCAAAATCAACATTTTATTCTGATAAATGACATGAATAAATTTTGTTTGCAGTGGCTCTAAGCAGCAAATGAT
This sequence comes from Rhea pennata, assembly GCF_028389875.1. Taxonomy (NCBI): domain Eukaryota; kingdom Metazoa; phylum Chordata; class Aves; order Rheiformes; family Rheidae; genus Rhea; species Rhea pennata. The sequence goes on along the minus strand of NC_084679.1, from coordinate 5,994,189 downwards.
CAAGATTTTAGCTGCCTGTAGTGCATGGGGATAAACACATGCTTTCAGAAATGCAGCCTTCAGATCAAGCCTTTGAGATGGTGGGATCAGCAATTGCTTTGTAAAAGCAGTATTTTGCTCTTTACTTTCAGATTCTGTTTCTGGCTCTCTCATTATGCTTATGTAACTCTCTAGTAAAATATCTCCTATTCAGGGGTTTAAAGATTTAAAAATCTTGTTTAGGGAAAGAAATATTTCTTCTACTTCTTAGATAAACCACAAGTAAAGATTTTACTCTATAATTGTAATCATAGCTTGTACACAAATCGAGAGCAGTCCTAATGAACTGCTAATGTTAATTCAGGTGCTTCTTTAAGAAACATAGAAATTATGGAAGAATTAAACTATAAAAGAATGTACAATTATCAGACAGGCAAAGCCAGCTGTTAGGTAGAGGAACTATTTGTGTTGCTTCTGAGCAGTAGAAACAGGCACGCGCAATGCTGTGCTTGCAGGTCTGCTCGCCAACGGTGGTGAAAGATGATGCTGTGGTCCCCCTTTCACTTGAAAGAGTGAGAATTTATTTTTCCACAACAAAGACATACAAAAACCTCAACTTTTAAAAATCGAGAAGGAAGAGTTGTGCTAGGAGCAGAGTAAGGAAAGAGAAGCAAGTGTTTAGATGGAGACTAAGCATTATGCATACGAAAATCTCTATAATGCAAACACATGAAGGACTAAATTGCATTGCAGTGTTGCAACTCTAACATTATTTTAATGTAGTTTTTAAAAATGCATTTTTTTTCTGCATTGCCAGGTAGAGTAGTCTCTAAGTCTTACTAACATTTCTGGCAGTGAGAATTAACATGCTTGACCAAGGGGTGTGAATGCCTGGCTGCTCCATCAGGCTTCCAACGCCTCCAGTGCTGGTGCTGTGGCATCAGGCCCTTCCCACACTTTTAGAGACTTCTTTGAAACTGGGGAGCCAAGAGAGGGATTCCTGTGAGCAGAGGCAGAGGGATGGGAGCTCACTCTCCTGTCTAGGAGCAGAGCAGAAACAATGTGAATCTGAACCTTTTGGGGTCCTTTTTTCTATACTTACCTAGTCTTCTGAGTTGAGTTGCAGGTGGGGCTTACCCAGACACGTGTGCAGGGACTCAAAGCATTGCTAGAATGCTGCCAAGGAGGGAAACTGGGAAGGAAGTTAGTGGCAAGGAAGGAAACATTGCTTTCTGGATAGCCCAGAAGAGATCGAGCAGTGCTGTGTCGGCTGTAGTACTGCAGGGTGTGTGAACCTCTTGGCTGAGCTGCGTGGCGTTAACCTTCCCTGGAAGCAGATAGGCTCTTCAACCCTGCCTGCTGTCTTCTTCAAAAATTAGGGCAATTTCCAGGCTCCGCATGGAGTGCTGCAGGGAAGGTTAGCCAGAGCTATTCTGAACAGTCATCTCCCAAGGAACAAGCAATCCTAAAGACTGTTGTTTAAACATCTGGCTGTGGGGCAGCATTTTTCATGGCAAGTTCTAAGCCACTCAGATGCTATGGGTCTTGGAAGCAAATATCTGTACTCAGACCTAACATAAAAGTAGCATTTCTGCTCTGAGTGTGCAGAACTCTTCTGTTCTAAAATTAGAAAGTCAATTTGTCTGTTAAGCCAGGGGAACAAGAAGCTCCGCGTGCCCTCTGAAATTAGCACTGAAACAAGCTGTATTGAACTCATCTGTAGCTTTACACCTTCGGGGCAGTGGCTGGAGCCAAGACAGACAATATTTCTCCAGGCTGTCGCAGTTTTTTGCAAGAGGAAAAGAGGAGGGGGAGGAAGAGGTTGCCTTGGTTTGATCTCCAAATGAAATAACTGGCTGAACTTAAAATCATTCAGAAGATTAAAGGACATTTCAAACAGTCTACTCTGGCAAGTTTTAAGTTATTCTGCTGAATATGTCTCTTCCTTAATTTTCACCAAACTAAGATATTAAGGCTAACGGACCATGTGCTCTGTTAAAAGGTGCCGTTACTTTAGAAGAAGGTGCTGGTGGAGAACAGCAATGCAGAGGGAGGTCTTTCGTGCAGTGTAGGCCTAGAAAAAAAAGGTATTAAGACAGTAATTTAATCCTTTCGACTTTCTTTGGGCAGTAGCGGGGAAGGATTTAATGTTTTCACGAGTGTGCAAGAATCTGTGTGTGTCTGGTGTTGTAACAGAAGCAAGTGTCATTGCAAGAGGTTGCTCTGAGAGATGACGTGAGTGTGGAGGCACTGACCGTACGCCGCTTGCATTGCCATCAGCCTCAGCAAAAGCTGAGACTGGAGATGTGAGCGTTTGGAAAAAAACTGAATTTTTCAGGGAAAAAAGTTGGTGGTGTTACAAAGGAATACACTCGCCTTTTACTGTTTTTCTTTTTTTTTTTTTTTTTTTTTCTTCTTCAAAAAAGCTGGGTTAAGAAATTTGGAAAGGATTTTTGGAGTGTTTTCTTGTGGAATTGAGAGCACAATGCTTAGAACAAAATTAAACTCAAATCAGTACAGCTACACTTCAAGCCTTAAGAATAATTTCTATGATTAACATAATACAAATTAAGTTATATATATTTATATGTTATTAGAAACATCACCTTAAATTTGTGTTTTGCTTACCACTTCTCAGTGAATATGCATAAAGATATCAAGTTAAATTTTCAAGCTTTTTTTTCATAAAATATGTGATAATTCTGTAGCTTCATTAGGTCTTGATTTACATACAGTTTCTAAACCTTATGGATATTACTGTATTTTTTGTTTACATGTCAACAATATTCATGTTTTCTATTTTTAATGTTATAATATTCCTCCTATTTTAGGGAGATGTCAACAGGCAGAAAATATATATTCAAGTACCTTAGTGTGCTATGCAGATACCTTGCTAATAATAGGTATATATGACAATTTTTTTCAAAAGTAAAGAATTTATGCTTATTTATGTCATAAACACATCTACCAGTGCTTTACATGTGCAAACTAAATAATAAATTTGTCATTTTTAATGAAGTAAATAAAGCAAGTAACTGTAGGTAGGTCAATTTTTGCCAAATTTCATTGTTTTTCTTAGAGAAAAAAGGGAGACTTTAGTGATGTTTCCTGAGGAAATGAGCCTTATCCTATCATGCAGCTTGTGCATGCATGTTTCAAATTTGACAGCATCATAGCTGACTCAAAGGTAATTATATTCTTATGTTTCACGCAAATAAGCAGACCGTAGAGGAAAGAGACCTTAGAGAGTCTCCAGGCAGCTGAATTCTTCAAGAGCTTGTACTTTCTCGGACACCAGAGTTGACCAGCCACGAGGCAGAGCTCTGTAGGCAACCAGCTTCTCCTTGCTCTGTCTTTACGGAGCTTCTTCTTTTCCATGCTTATGTAACAAGCAGAAGATCATTCTTCTATAGCACAGACCTGGCTTCAGCACACGACACTTGACAGGTGATGGTTTGGAGACCACGTGCAGCGTTTGCATTTGCGTGGTGGCAGCCTATGACCTAGATTAATAATAATTACATTTGTGTTTTAATTCAAGTGCCCTCAAATCTTCTAGGCTGTCTATCTGCAGGGTCCCTTTCCAAGCCAGGTAAGGTGTTCTAGAGGGTCATATGTGACATCCCCAGGTGCCACTACGCAGGCCAGAGGTGAGGAAAGGGCAGAAGAGCGGCCAGGAAGTGACCCAGCCTGCAGGAGCTCGGCACGGCATCCACCAGGGCTGCTATGCTGTGTCATGTAGGGACTCCAGAGCTCACAGCTCTGCTCCATACAGGCACTGCAAGCTTAGCCCCTTTCCTGGGCTGTCCCAAGTCTTTGGGGGCAAATGAGAAGAGGTCTTGGCGTGAGGCAGTTAGATATCTTGTTTCAGGATATGAGGGTGGGAGAAGGTCTTTGGAAGCCAGATGTAAAATTCCCATTTACTGGAGTGGAATCAGGAGGCACTTCCAGGGCAATTGGTTCTCCTCTTCAGTGCCAGGACAGATTTTACCAGAAGGCCTGTGCTGTCTCCTGGAGCTAGGCTGTGTTCTCCACTGTATGAGAACATGGCTGCTCTAGGCTAATGACCCCAATTGCAAGAAGGATTGAGCTACCTGGCTGCTGAACGAGAAGCTGCAGCTGCATCCTGACCTGAATAACATATTCAGCACAGCTGCCCTTTTCATCCTCTCCTCATTTTTTCACAAATGAGACTTATTTATAAATACATCTCTCTTCATAGCACTCTCAAAGCTGAGAGCTGATAAAGCATGGATCTATATAATCCAACAGAGGAAAAATGTAAGCCTGGTCAAAACATGTCCCTGGAAGGATGGCAGCTGACCTTAGCTGAAACGGGCCACAGCCCAGGTGCTGGGATCACTCTGGAGGCCTAATTTGTAGGCAACAGGCACAGGAGGCTGAGCTGGGCTGTTGTAAGCTAAAAGATCAGGTCCCCACGCAGAGGATGTTTTTTCCTCATTTGGTTGAAGGTGTTGCTACCTGGTTGGGGCTAGTACATGCTAGTTAAGAAATGCTTATTGGATTGGCTGTGGCATTTATTACCTTGGGCTGGCAGCTGATAGAGCCAACCTACAGATGCTTTATGATTAGAAACCAGTGAGAAATACACAGCTGTAAAGAAGAAGAGATCGTCTGATCAACATGGGGGCTTCCAAAATGCAAGGGACTATCTGGTAGCAGCACTGGGAGAGAGGAGCTTTAGAGGCACTGGCGGCCTTTAAGAGTAGATTAGAGAACATTTTCAAGTTGTAGATGAAGGGATTCGGGACAGAAGAATTGTGCAGAACTAAAATGAGCAGTGTTAATTACCAGCACCTGCTCCTCCAGGGTCAGCACGTTACTTTTTACACCTCCAGCCAAGAAATTTGTTTGCTTCTCCCTCAATTTCTCAGGAGGGTGCAAAGCACAGCTGACTTAGAGCGTGAAGGCAGGCGATGTATCTTGAGCTTGAGAAGCACAGGGTTATAAAATGTCTGATAGGTATAACAGTAATATTTGATCCTGCCTTATAGCAAGGGAAAGGACTAGGTAAGGCAGAAGGAGTCTGGCAGAGGTTAATATTGTTTGAATCCCCCAGTTCCACCTGAGCTCATACCTTCACAGTGTCCGTTGTGAAGAGCACTCAGATGTCCTCCTGGAACACAGGCATGCCTTCTCCCTTAGCCTCCAAGGTCCACACTGTAAATATTCTTGGAGGAAAATGTCTCTTCAGGAAAAATCAAGCCAGATTTTCAAGGTTAAAAAGTTTTGTCTCACCTTTCACATTATTGCTCTCAAGAATTATTTTTGAAAGTTAATAAACCACATGCATTCACCTCATACAGCTATTCCCCTCCCTAAACAAATTGCTTTTATTGTCAAAACTACAAATTTAGGCATTGTGATCAATATCAGCATTTTATGAGCTATCTGTAAAGGGACTTGAAGATGCAGCTTTGCTTGATTGTCTAGGAATAAAGATTGATCAGCCCCTTTGCTTCTCCTGTATAGATCCTCAGTTGATTCACATACAGTATACAAAGCAAAGTGCTATCGCCTCATCCCTCTTCAAAATCGCATAGTCAATAGCTTTTCCTCTGTGCATTTCTGTAAGCACTTGAGAGTACAACCCCAATTAATATGTTAAGAAGGGCATGGAAGAAGAACATGTCTTGCTGTCTGGATCTTTCCCTGATAGAGAAATGTGATTTTAATTCCAAACTTTTCTTGGTTCATTTCACAAAATGTATTGAGCCAAGACAGTTACTTTGTGCTTGTTCATGTTTTGTTTTATCGTTTTTAAAGTGAAGACAGGGAAAACCCAAGTGCAAGATGATAATAAAAGACTGTAGCCCACAACCTAAGCCAAGTATGGCAGAAGCTTGGTTTCCGGAGAACGGTCAAACTTGTGATGCATTTTGGGACAGCAGTCAGTGTCTTATGCTGCATCCATTGCATCGGCCAGAGAAGGCAGGTTGTTTTAAAGGAAAATGAAGTCCTTGTACATATTACTGTCAGAGTGTTTTCTGAACATAATTATTTCCAATGGAAAAAAGGGGTATTGGTTGAAATGAGTTATTTTCGTTGTGTATGTTCAATTACCAGATATAAGTATCATTATATTTACGACACAGGTAACTTAACATGCTTGTGCATGATGCAGATATTATACCGTCCAGAATTTAATTTCTTTACTAACTTAAACTCTATGTGCCTCTGTTCCAGGTTTGGAAAGGGGGGCGTGCTAATCTTCTTAGTCTTTGTCTGCCTTATTTATTACAATTGTGAGCTCTCCAAGGCACAGGTGTCTTACACTGGGACACTTAGATCTTCTAACATAACTGATGATCTCTTTCCAAAGAGACAAGTGAGGCATCGATACACTCATAGCTTATTTTTCACATATAAATGTGGGAACAGTAATATTGTCTAGCTTATAAGACTGGGGTACATATTAAGCACTATATGCTTAGTTTATATAAAGCTTTTCAAAACTCTAGGAGGTATATAAAGCATAAAGAAACCGTGGACATCATTCTCTAGCAAGTCTAACAGTCCTGCACACCACCCTTGTATTTTGCAGAATCTCTTCCTTAGACACATTAACTCCTCTTTTATGGCCTATCAGGAGATACTGTATTTAAGCTTTCTCTGTTCAAGGTTCATTGACCTATAATCTTACTGAAATGGAGTGGAAAGCCCCTGAAAATTTCACTGCATTTGCACTCAAGTGGCATATGGCTGTGGTGTTAATTAAAAAAAAAAAAAGAAAAGTGATAGTCCTCTAGTCTCCATGGAGACTAAGCATACTGAAAGGGGTGGGAGTATAAAATATTTTCAATCTTAGATTGAAATGCAGAGATCATAAGTCATCTGGTTATAATGTTGTACAGATGTCAACATGCCGAGTTGAATGATAAGACAGTGGCAGAGACATTTTGAACGAAGACTTTGCAAAATGGTTTGGATGTGAGATTAAGAGAAAATTTCATGTACTATTTCTAATGGGTTACTGAAATAGATCTGAGGTACATTGTCTGTGCTTTTGTCCAACTTCTACCGCAAAGCATAATCCAAAAAGAATAATATCCATCCTGCCTCGATGGAATTCCTGTTTTACAGGGTAACATTCAAATTCTTTTAGTGGATCGTAAAAACTGAATAAAAGAACATATAGCGGAAATTGAGGTGTTTCACGTGATTAAGATGTCTGGCAAAGAAGCCTGTAAAATAGGCTTTCCTGAACACTTGCCTTAGGAAGGATTGAGGGAGAAAGAGGACTGCAGGAAAGAATGAACTTTCTGTCTTTTTGTTCCCAGGTGAATATAGAATTACTTTACTGGTGACACCCAAATCGGCATGTTTTGCATGTTATTAGCAAAAATGCATGCTAGTGTGGGTTCTGAGGTTGAAAAATCATTAATTTGCCTTGTTGTGTCTCAAATAGTCACATCCTGTAGAATGACACACACATAATGCCTGGAAGTCAGAATGGTGAAAGCATGGTGGTGTACTCTGCCTCTGAAAACAAAACTTGTCCCTTAAGCAGCAGAAGTAAAGAAAAAAGAAACAGTTTGTTAAGGATTTGTGCCCTACGCTTCTTTCTGCCCATGCCCCTCTGCAGAGCTGCCAGCATTACACATCCCCTAACGTCCTGCTCCTTCCCGCGTGCTCTGACCACTAGCTGCACGAGGGGCAGCCTCTCTTCTCAGAGACCAAAAGCGTCTTGGGATGGGACTGACAGACAGACAGACAGACAGGATGTCTCTATGTGATTATTTCCTTTGGAGGAACAGGTTAAAAATGAACCATTTGGCTATTTTTATTGCGCGTGATTAGCAAAGCTGATCAAGTCCTCTATAGCTGATACTTGACAACGTTGGTTTCTTTTATGTTTTGCCTATGTGGATTTGAGGCTCTATATTCTATAAATACAGGCAAAGATGTCTGTATGTTCAGCAGGGTAGAAGGGAAAGAAGAGAAGAATTGAGAAGAAGAGAGGAAGATGTCTGAGAGATTTGTGCAGACAAGTCCTCCTATTATTGATACTGCTGCTACTGGGCTGACTTTGAAGTCATCGTTTATTGAACAAGCACAGTAGGAAGTTAAGTACAAAGTATGAAACACTTTGTTTTCTTGTTTTATTTAGGTCTGATCCAGAATCTACTTGAACATAGATTGTGAGACTGAATCTTATCACTTTGTGATGGAGTTTTGCCAGAGTTATAGCCACAGCAACAGGATCTTATTATATTTTTACAGCGTTATTTCTGAGTCAAGAAAGGCCGTACCATCTTGCTTCCTTTAGATCATAGTTGAACAAATATGTTATTTTTGGAAAACCCCAAAGAAAGGGAAAATATTTGCAAAATGCCAAAATATATTCCATTTAGTGTTGCTCTCTGCCCTGAAATCGGTGTTCTCTCAAAAAACAACTGAGCAGAGGGGAAGGATCTGAAATAAAGGGTAAACATTTCCTAATGAAAATGATTAGTGCTGTTATCCAGAAAGAGAGTTTAAGTAAAGGCAATTTGAATTCAGGCAAATAAAGAAATGTTTGGCTTACAGCGTTGTGCAACATGAATTTTTTTAAAAAAAATGACATCGTTGAATTTAGTTTTATGAAATGTAGCAAACTGGAAATGAGAGCGAGAAAGAACATTTCATAATATAGGTGCAGATCTTGTTTGCTAGCTGTACCAAAAATGTAGATGCTTTTAATGGCTGTTAATGTGTCTCAGCAACCAGTGCAGCATTTTCCTTGTTGTGTTTTATGCGGAAATATCGCTAATGGCCTGGCTTGCCTCACCTGTTAGTTTTGTTCCCTAGAATCAAACCCACAGAAGATTACCCAAGTTTTGCTTGGAATAATTTAGTAACAAGCATTTTTTTCCCATCATGGATCCTGTTCCATATTTCTCTGACCCTGTAATGGACTGACAGCGAGACATGATTCAAAGCTAGGGCCCAAACTTTGCAAGCATCACTTTTGAAGGCAATTCTTTATTTCCCAGGGGTTGAAAAAGTACATGCACTTTTTCAATACCTTTTTATTTGGTGGTGTATTTATATTGAATCTGTCCTTTAAACTCCCTTTAATAATATCTAGTCTTGTAATTAATTTGAAAACAGCAGCAGGGTCAAAGGAATTATTTCGTGCCACCTCACAGGTAGCAGGAATTAAGGCATTTAATTTTGAAGACTATTGTGTATGCAGGCATTTTGCATTTCAAAAAGAATAATTAGTGCTATTGTTAAATTAAGTGGGTTTATCTTTGGTCAGCTCTGCATTCCAGAATAGTTGAAGAAACAGAATAGTTAGAACCTTTTCGTTTCTTAAGCACTCTGAACATAATAATAGCTGCTCAGTTTTGGTGCAGAGGCGTTCTCTGGATCAATAATAGTCCAGTTTATTTTTTGTGCTTAGCCTACTTTTAAAATGAAAACTTCACCTAGCATGCACCTGAAAACACATATATGCATTCAACTACTTATATAGCTTTAGCCATACAGCCAGTTTTTATTAAACTTAATGTATTTTTCCTGTTAAATGTTGGGGCAGATGGAGCGGATTCAAACAGCATATATTTTTAAAATTAAAAGCCCCAAGCAAACATCAGTTGGTGTGATTCTTTTTAAATGTGATTTTGGAATGGGGAAAAGGTTTCTTCCCACAAAACAAAAAGAATCTGTTCATGTGTAGATCAACACACAGTATACTTCAGAAAAATACTGTGCTATGTATTACGTTTGATTGTAACACTAATTTGTTTGCCAAAACTCTGACTGTGCCTATAATTTCCCTTAAAGGACAACATGAATAGGCCCTGGTACTTAATTTAGAATTTATAAAAATTCTCACTTCTTTTAAAAAAATACTTGTGAATGAAGCATCTTTTATATGTAAAGAAATTTGTGGTTTCCAACCCATTTACAGTTATATTTTATTTAGACATTCTATTTCCTCTTCTCTGAATTCTATGTCAGGTAATTAGCTTGATTAGATATATCAGATTAAAATATTTGAACATTTTTGGTTGGAGAAACAGCATTTAATCTGATAATCCAGTGTGCATCATCTCAGTGGGAGGCTGATGCCCATTTTCTGCTTGTCCAGAATTGGAGAAGCTTTTGCAAGATCTTATTGTAGATGTGTTGCTGATGTGGGCATTTATATCGTCATATTGCTGTATGCATAGGAGGCTCCTTATGGCTCTAATCTGGTAAATTTTTTTCACCCTTTCACTTGTTTTCGATGTTTTAGGGAGTTTAGTACTGAATGAGCAACACTGAAATGTCAACTCGTAGCATGCTATGGAGAGTGTGTTGATTTGTTGTGGTGATGCCTGTCCCTTGGGCGATAAGAAGTTGGTCTCTTTTCTGGGGCTGCAAGGGCTGTTCCACTGCCATTTGGCTGCCAGAAGTTGTATAGAAGGAATTAAACAACTACTCTGCTGTGGAAAATTGGTAGATGAAGACGCGAGCAGTGCAGAAGAGCAGTGCTCTTGCATCAAGGGGTGTTGACCACAGTCACCCACCTCCTTAGGAGCCTGGGGATTCTTTTGGGGGAGAATGAAAGAGGAGCAAACAGTGGAGGTAGTCAGTTGGTACAGCATTGGCTGCTTCCAGGACTGAGAGTAATGTTTTATAAGAATTGAAATGCTTCCATGTGCCATTTTCATTTTCCTGAAACACGGAAAAATTCCTTTTAAAACCTAAGCACAAAGAAGTGTGCAACCTGAGGCTGTGATGCGTGCCCAGAAACCACGAATCACACACTTGAGTTCCACGAGATGCTTTAGCTGCTGCCACTGCAGAGGCTAGAGAAAAGTCATTACACGGATTAAACAGCCAGGAATGAACTCGTGGAAGAGAAGGCTAACCAGAACTACGTTGTCAATGCCAAAGATGACAGGAGTGACACCGCTCTTGGAAATGCATGCTGTTCCACTGCTCACACCTGAGCAGAAATTTGGCTGGTCTGTTATATACATATTGATTTTACAGTTTTCCTTACAATTAACAGATAAGATGCTTTTCTACCTTCACTCAGCATGTTATTTTTCCTTTCTAGACAAGGGTTATTACATGCTGTCTGTTTTTCAGGCAAAATTCAATAAATTTTCTGATCTCCGCTGTAAAACTGGGCCAAATGGATAGTGCAGAGGAGTCATCTGTCATGATTCCTTCTTAGTGTCTTGCAGGAAATAAGTGGTGAGGAAGAATATAGCCAGGCTGAGAAATGACAGTTCCTTCTTTTAGCTCGACCCCAAAGAACCCAGTTGCAAACAATAAAGTTTATTTGGTGAAATTCACAGCTTCTTTCTCCCTGTCCCTAGTGCTTTGTTTTAAAGAAATGGAAAGCTCTACAAGCTGTGAAACATTTTATGGAGCTTTAGACAGAAAAACCTGCCACTTCAGTTAGCATCAGCCCTATTTATGTATTTAGTTGCATTTCATCAATACGCCCATACTTAGGCTCCTCTTGGTTACTCTTGCTACAACACAGGAGAAGGTGGGAGATAGTGAGTGAACTAATACTCGTTTTGCAGGCAACAGATAAAACTACCACAAAGCTAAAGAAAGAAGAGTGAGTGCACTTCATAGTACCACAGGCTGATGTGGTTAGCTAAGAAGAGGGACCTCATTTTGCTTTAAAGGAAGTTCTAGAAGTGCAGATTTCATCGTGTCTTTTTGGCAATTTACCTCTACAAGGCTGATCTACAGCACATGTTACAGCTTTTCTCTAGCCCCGGATTCACTGAAGGATTTAAGCATAGTCTTAAGTATTATTGCCTTCAATAGGACTTGAACATTTCCTTGAAGTTCACCAATGATACTTGCCTGAAATATTTACTTAAAATTGATCTGTTAGAGGGGTGGGCTTAAGAACATGTTTCCAATTAAGAAGGGGACAAATTGAAAAAAAAAAGAAGTATGAAATGCAAGCTATGGAACACAGACTTTATGTCAAGAGATACTGTCAACATCTCCAGCTAGTGTAAGTCATCGGACATTCATTGCTTAGTAGGATAAATATTTTGCAGTAAAGGCTGGATACAGTATAAATTACATCAATAGACTCCCCTAGGCTTGCCTATGCTTTGGATCAGACGGCTGCTGAGACTAGTGCGGTTTGGACCTACAGCCGTGGAGCACTGTAATAATGCAGGGTCCTACAATACATATGGCAAAGATTTTCCAAGGTAAGTAGTTATTTTGGTTGTATGAAGTTTAGAGTTCGCAACCTAAAATCTCAATGGAGATCTGCTTCTCGGGAATGTTTGAATGCTATCTTCTGAGGAAGAAAAAATAATCTGGTCACAGTGTCCTCAGTTAGGCATGTATTTCATTAGTTTCTTTAAAAATCTTGACCATATGCAACTGAAATCTTTCTCCCTTTTTTCCATGCTTTGCTCATTTTTTCCTTTCACCACTGTTCAGCAAAGGTGACACAGAACAGACAAAGAGAAGAAAATGTTCCTCCAATTTCTCATCTGGTTCCAGAGTGTCCAGTAATAGATAAATCTGTCGAGTCTTAGGCTGGACTGTTGTGGCATTTCTCTCACTAAGGAAATAATACCTCTGGGATCAAAGCAGATCAGTCAACTTCAAAGTTGTGAAGTGACAGCTTTCTCGGCGATTCTCAGAGGTTACCGCTTGGCAGGTTACCTGCGGCTGCTTCTGAGTTAATGGACACAGAAGCTTTCAACATGCAAATGTGGATGGGGAAAAAAAAATCTTGCCCACAATTATTTAAAAGTGAGCAAGCAGAGAGTTTTCATTCGTGAAGGTCACCAGTACTGGCTGAAATGCTTGACAACAGTAATTCTCCATTTCTGAGGATTAACTTGCTTTAGATTCAAACTGATAGTTAGATAATGCTGCATTCAACATATTGGGGGTATTTGCAGTATTTTAATAGTAAGCTCGATAACTCTGGCATTTATTTCATAAAGAACCTTTATGCCAGTCCAGTCTAACAGCCAGGCGAGCTGATTAAAGTTTGGCAGACCCTATTGACATCTCTAATAAAGAAATCACTACCACAGCATTTTTCCTACTTAAAGCAACAAGAGCAGGAATGGTGAAGAAATAAAACCTTTAGAGGAAGAAAGAAACCGTTGACAGCAGCTTTTAATTTCCTACTTTTAATCGCTAGTGCTCAGCTTCTCCACCACTATAACATATAAAACAATAATGCTGATAATATATTCATTACCAGTCATTTACTTGAGTGCCCGGAAATTAGGAACGTGCAGAGGCTAACTTATGCATAATGTTATAAGGAAAAAAGGATAAGCAGTCTGTGTAGAGTACCATGCCGCTGTCACAATAAAATAATTTCTTGGCATATTTATTCTAGACCTTCTAATTGGCTTATTGACTTAGATTTTCCTGGTCTTATTCATGTTGCAGATTTCCCAGCGAGAGGCTCATTATTTGTGTCCTTTGTGTTTTACTTCCTGTGTAAATGTGTTTGTACAAACCCTCACCCACACTGACTGAGTATATACAATGGTCCTTAACCTCAAAGCTTGCTGTTAAGCTGCATGGACATGTTTTAACTCTGATGGGCCCCAATATTCCAAGCTGACTGAGCATGGATGAATACTGGCGTTGACTTCTACCATCTAGAGCTGAAAGGATACTCTATGTCCATATCTCTAGGTAAATTTAATATAGACTTCAGGGGTCATTTAGTTAATTCATGTCATATTCTAATGAAAATGGTATAATTAATTGAAGAATAATGTTAATTCTGACCCCTTTTATAATGCTTTTCATTTGAGCTTTTCCAAGTGTTTTGTTACTGCAAAGAAATGAAATAAATACAAATGAGCCATTATTTAACAATAAACCATGTTTGTCCAGCATATTTTTGTTTAATACTGTGAGGACGTAATGCCAATTCCTTGGTTTGCTAGCTGTGACAGCTACATAATGTATCAGAAGACTTGAGGAACAATTTTCCAGTGATCAGGAAACAATATGGCACCATGTCTTACATCTGAAAGTGTTTCTGAGTTGCGGGAAGAGGATCTATCTTGTATGTAGCTTTAACTCTGAATAGGAAAAAATAGATATGATAGTCTTATTTTAAGTCCAAATAGCATGAATAAAGCAAAGAAACAGATGCAATATACCTAAGCGGGTACAGAAAAGTACTTTTTCCATTGTAATTCCATCTTCAGTAACCAGTTTTAAGCATTGGACATTCTGTGCATAGTAATTAAAGGATCTAGAGTTTCAAATAGCCTTAACACTTGTTTAGCTATAAAAGATAAATCAGCATTCAGATTTTTAAAAGATGTTTTCGTGCCTTCCTCTGCCTTTGCGTACTTTAGGAGAGCCGTTGCGATATTTATTTGGCTAGTGAGGCCATCTTATGGTGACCACTTCTTAGCTTTTTGGGAGATGCTTTTAGGTTTTCTCTAATGTTATCCTCCAGATTTAAAAGGAATTTTGGAGAATATTGCAAAGTCATGTCATTGTTCTCCTTAAAGCCTCTTGTTAAAAACTCTCCAAGCTTAGGTAGCTTGTGTCTGTCTAGACCAGTGCCTCTCCTCCTACCCGCTCTCATTCCTATGCTTCCCTAGTTGGCTGTCTCGCTCTGTTCTTCTATAATTGCAGCGCAGGCTCCTGGGGTCAGAAGCCATCTGTCACAATGTTTGCTACAGCACCTAGTACAATCTGCTGTCTGTGTCATATTCTGCATGACCTCTGCTAAAAAAAAATGAATAATTAAGTGTTTGTGCGTCTGGTAGTACAGATCAGAGTTAACCGTGCCACTTGGGTGTCCTCCTGGAGCATTCATTGAAGATAAAATTTTTATGAGCAATATTCATCAGATGCTTTGCACTGTTTCTGATCTTGCTGTAGTGAGTGAAGATATTTGGTGTTAGATTTGCCTTTTGGATTTTTTGTATTTATTCATCACTTCCTATGTCTTAATATGCCTTAATAAAAATGACGTAGAAATGAAAGGCCAAAGAGGACAGGCTAGATTTGTAAACTGTAGCAGTTTCCCTCTCTTATGTCAATCTTCCCTCTCCTCTAAAGCTGTGCAGGGACTAGGGGTAGGTGGAAAACAATGTATGAATACTCCAAAAGTCCATCACCCACATGATGCTTACTTCTATCCAAGCCAACCCTTGGCTGTATTTTCTGCTGCTGTGTATTTATGATCAAAGAGCACTTCAATCATTTCTGGATAACTTCATAACAGAGTTGTACTGTCCAAATGCTCTATGTAACGCACAAACGATTTATGTACCTTAGATGTGCATGCGGCAGACAGGCAGAAGTATCCTTGAAAATCTTACCATTAAAATATATACCTTTGGCAAATACCTGTGTCAGTAAAGGTTAAAGAACTGGCAGATCTTATATTTGAAGTCTCTTTACATCTACAGGTGCCTCAGCTTTCTGTGCCAGTGACCTCTTCCTTTGGATGAACTACTGTGCGCGCACGCTATGGGTAGCTTAGACTACAGAGTGATTTGTGATGTGCGTGGTTCAGCAACCTGTAACAAATCTCCTACTTTGGAAAATGAGTTGTTACAACAGATTCAAAATCAAATCTAAAAATATATCCGAGTGTCAGACTAAATTAAAATTCATACCTCATTAAATGGGTGCAGTGCAAATAAAAGAGGCCTTGGTACATTTTCATTTGTGAGTAGAGCTGCTGCTTCTGTTTAACATCTTAGCAAACTAAGACTCTGGAGCTTTTAGGCTCCTTTCAAATACTGAGTATAAGGGAACAGTATGGTTAACGCCTGTATTGTTTTAGTGAAGTTCCTAGTTTGCCAGAATACGTGATTTTGCTTCTACAACAGTCATAGTAGCAAATCTTGAAACTGAATTTAGGTTTTATACATTCCCTAAATAGTGAACCATTTGTCTTCTTATCATGAGTAAAAATCTATGCCAGATGCTGTAGCACACCTGTGATTTGCAAACTGTAACTCTCACATGTTGTGTAAAGTACAACTTTGGTCAGCTGCTGTGTATAATGTGAACATACACAGCATATGTAGCTTTTGTAAGTGGGTAGATTCAGTGTAGGTATAGTGGCTCCCATATATGTCTGTGTTGAGTCTTTCCTACTCTTTCAGATTTATTATTGATCCCTAAGTTAGAGAGGGTTTTCAGAGAAACAGATTTTTGATATCAGAGGGTAAGAGCCTTCTATTCAGATAAGGAATCTTTAGCACAGCCCCAATGTGTTCCTGTGCCCTGGGGAAGTACTGTAGATGAACGTTGAACACTACCTGTTTTGTGCTGTTTCAGCAGTAGAGATTTCAGGAGATCCAAGTTCAGTTCTGACCTGAGGGCCATCGCCGCTCTCATAAGATCTAACAGTGCTTTCTGAGATAGGCAAGTTGACTTTTGACACAGAAGCATGCACTTCATTCCTCTCCTTTAGGTTTGTGTTTTTGCTTTTCCTTGACTTCTGACATTTTGGAGATATTTTCAAATGAGTGTGATGATAAGCAGGAACAAACTTCATCCAGAGAATCCAGGGTGAACCAGAGAAGAGTGCACATGAGATTCTTCTCTGGAAGGAAAAGGTGATGGAAGCATTCCGACAGGGACATAAAGGACATCTCCAACAGAGAACACAGTGACAGGTTTCAATCCTACGAAGGAATCATAAGATATTTGCATCCCACTGTACTACTCATTAACCTGCACATCCCTGAGCGAAAGTCCACTTTTTCTTTAAAGCACAGGACTTTGGATCAAACCTATAATGTACTTCAACTGGAAAACAAGTCCCAGCTCAGCACAGTAGATGGAATGGACTTTTTTTCTAGTTGGAGATAACTCTCTTATTCCTCATGATAGCTTTGACCCATGAATGTGGATCAAATGTGCTATGTAGATATCTTTCCGTATCTCTTTGTGCCCTTTCAGCTCTGCTAACTCTTGGACTGTGGTATTGGAGCTCTCTGGGAGAAGAGCTGCAAGGATTAATCACACCGCGATTCTCTGTAGTAATTACCTGACTCATTACAGTGACTATAAAATGCAGGAAAAGCCAAGGAAAGCTTCTCTTCAGTGGTGAAAGCGTATTTTACTCCTCAGTGCATAGACAGGATGGTTACTGGTGAACAGGCACTCTGGATATGTTCCTACTTGGGAACAGCTGTGAGGCCGTATTTTATTGCTCTGGTGAATGCCAACATGCATTGTCACTGCACTTTGTGAAATATTGCTGCTGGCTGAGGCCAGGGCAGGTTTTCCATGGAAAATGATAATGTTCTTCTTGCCTTATTTTAATTAGTGTTTTAGTGGAAGTGAGAAATTTGCTGATTTATGTAACTCTTTAAAACAGGGCAGCAAACTTAAGAGTAATTTATTTCATATCATATATATCTGAACACTTTTTGCAGCAGTTTGCAGTCTTTTTCCACAGAGCAAATGTTCATCTCAAGAGCGGAATTTCACAAAGTCATCACTGGTTTATGCACTTCACAGTTATTTATTTTTTCAGCCTCATTTGTGAATTCTTACTATTTGTCTTCATGTAACTTGTTAATTTTTATCTACTGCACTCAATATTTAGGTGGATTGTTTTAAGAATATTTCTTAAAAGACCTACTAGTGAATATATTCCACCTACCAGTATCTTTTATATTAATTGTGTTCTCAGGAGTAACTGTACAATTCCAAGCATTTGCATGAAAGCCATTTGGAGACTAATCTACTACCCTCATGCTTTGCTGTCAAATTTTCAGGTACATGGTCTTTGCCTTAAAAGACATAACAGTTGTCTCTCATCACTGTTAGCTTGCACCCTCGGCGCACGGCAGTGGGAGTTAGGTGAGGAGCCCAACAGAAGTGTGCCTGCTTCTGTAAGCAGCACCAGCCTCCTCTCTGCAGCTTCAGGTGCTTTGAATAACTGTGGCTGCACCAACACATACTTTCCCTCCCACCACTCAGAGCTTGACACTGATAAAGGAGGTATTAACATTGAAATACAATAAAGAAATTGTAAAACAAGTAGTTTGCCATGAACATAAATTTCCATTAGTCTAACGAGAAATTCAAATGCTTGTAGTCAGCTGTCTGCCTCAGTCCTCTCTCTTCTGACTGTTCTTTAATGTTCGTTGTTGGGCTTTACTTACTCTTGTTTTTCTGTGTGTAGATAGATACATTTTTTATTATAAATGTAAAGCTTGTACGAGAAAAGGAGCTCAGAAGTGATCTTTAATAATCATAAAGATTGAAAGCAGAAGGCAAGTTAAGAAGGGTATGAGGGCAGTTTATATATCACCACAGCAGTGGCAGAGTGATGCTAAAGAATAGCTGACAAGAATGTATGGAAGATATTCCTTGTTCAGGTATAATATCAGATTTTAAATGGCCTTGAAATACGAATGTCAGAGAAGGATCCAACTTTCCCCATCACTGTTGTTATTGTAACTGCAATAAGGACTTGGTGGCCCAACTGGGGACTTAGCTGTGAAAGGGAATACACTGGCTCAGTCCCAAAGGTGGTACCTTGGGGTACCTGGGTATCTGAGCTGCTGCTGGATGAGGTAACAGTGCAACTTGAAGAAATGTAACTATGGCAGAGTAATGCTAAACAGTCTTTCTAATTTCCCGTCACGTATGTTCCTCTCCAGTTTCCCATACTGAAGAGTTTCTCTTTTGTGAATGATGCAATTACTTAAGGCAGAACCCAGAACCCAAAATTCCTGATCTACGGATTCCTAGACTTAATCCCTCCTTCAAAAACAGTTCTGCTTTACAAACTGACCCTCTAGCTTTAGCTTTCCAGGAATCCTAGAATTTCTTTTCCAGGAATATTTCCTGATGGGTTACTAGCTCCATTTTCAAGGCTGAAAATTGTTTTTAAGTGAAAGAGAACAGGCCATATTATGGATAGAACTGTGATAGAGCTAATGAGTAGTACAACAGGTGAATTTGACCAATTATATTTTGCAGGTCATGGGCAAGATATTAAGCATGTGATTTTAAATAACAGCATTCTAGAAGACTGCATTCATAATGCCTTCATTATGGTGACGGAGGCAGCAGAGACCAGTCAAAAAGATCTTGGGTATCATAGATTTGTTATTCAGTTAGAGTCTTCGTCTTATACATGTCCAATTTATCTCATTCTTCCATCACCATAGATGTGCTGCCACGAATGGGAAATTAGGAGGCAGAGTTCCCTCCAGTGTGCAGTTGCCGCAGGAGGCAGAGCCAATAACTGTTTTGCAGACTTCCTATGCATTGCTTTGTGAAAACACAATTCTGTGGTACGCAGATGCTGGCTTCATCATCCTATCCTCTCTCTCAATAAATTAGCCTGTAGGTGCCTTCTCTGATGATGTCCTGTATCTAGCTTGATGTCTTCTGCTGTTCATGAGGATACATTTTCTCCAGAAGGGGCATCAACAAAGCTCGTGCCAGTGACGAGGTTTAAAAGATAGCCCCGCAGCCACTGTGTCCCGAAATGTTGCCGTGGGACGAGGCAGGGAGCTGTATTTAGGTGTGCCCGGTCCTAGGCTGCGACGCCGCAGTTCTCTTCTGGGGCAGCATCAGGCATCGCCCTGTTCTGCAGGTAGGAATACTGAGAAGCAGAAAGCTTCCTGATTACAGTCTCTCATCAGTGTAATTCGTTGGTGACTTCAGCAAACTGAGCCTAGCTTCAGTGCTCTTAACTCATGCTTGTCTTTACACACAACTCCAGTGTAAAAATGTGCTTAACCATAGGCATGTGCTTTTCCAAATGGAGATGAATTTAAGTATGTAATTTAAAGTATTTTGTGCGTTAATGCTTTCTTAAATTGAAACTATTTGCATGCTTAAATACAGTTTAAAATCATTGCTGTCTTGGGGCTTTTCTGCGTAGCAAGTGGGAGAAGAATTTGACATCAAGCAATTTGTTCAAGGTGACACACAAGGTCCGTGGCGGAGCCTGGAGCAAAACCCGCTTCTGCTGACTCACATTCCCCTACTTAGGCACCATTTCCTCTTCTTCACAGAGGCAAGAGCAAACCTGGCATCTCGTCAGTGCAGAGTGCTGCACTTCCCTGCACTGGCACACGAACAAGTCTAAATAGTGAACAGCTGACCTCCTTCCAGACTGTGCTAATAATAACACTTCTTCTCTACAGCAACAACAGCAGTCGGCCAAGACTTGTAAGCACTTGTGCATCGCCTTGTGCTGACAGGTAATGAAGTCTCTCTGGGCTTCAGCAAATTCTCCTCTGCATTTGCTGCTTCCTCTTTTGTCCTTTCCTTTCAGTCCCTGATCTGAACTGATCCCGGACATCCCCACCTGAAGCTCATTTTGTCCTGCGCAGGTTTGCTGCTATTGCTGTCTGCTGAGGCAGATAGAGGTTAAGCAGACAGACTGCTCTATCTGGCATAGCCTAAAACTGTTCCCAAAATAAAATCACTGTACTGGAAAAAGTTTTGGGGAGCTTGACTGTGCTTATTTTAAGGCTTTGTTAGTATAAAACATCATAAAAATGAAGTCTCCAATGACTTTAATGCAGTAAACAAACAAACAAAACAGCACAGGGTTCCTGGTGTGGATTTGGCATTGATTGGCTGTTGGTGCTTTGTAGAGTAAAAAATATAACAACAAATAATCCCTCCATGAACAGAATCCCAAACCAAAACCCCAGTGTACTTAATTGAGAGGAAATACTTTAAACTAAAAATACGTCTACAGATTCAAGGCTGGCAGTTGGCCGATCTTTTTGTGCGGCTCAGATTGGAAAGGAGCTCAGGTTGCAATAATCTACCCTAGTGTTCCGCACTGTCGTAGAGGTTAACGTGCATTTCAGACACAACGATGAGAATGTATTTTACAGGGCTGCATCATTTCTCGAATTTGTTGTTCAGCGACTGTAGTCTGTGCCACCTTGACAGAAGGCACCCGTGCTGCTAGGGAGCTCCTCCTCTGGCTGTGCCCAGTTGCATGTAAACCCCGCAAAAGCCCATCTATGGGAGGGCTTGTGAAAGGGCTGTGCATTAACTGCTTCTATCCTGGATTTCTACTGTCCCTTTCTCTCTCATTATGATTGTTTTATAAGTTTGATTTTGCAAATAGCTGAGAGCTGTATATCTTTCGGGAATATTTTCCTGAACAGTTAGACAGTAAGGATGTTCCCTCTGGGTAGTCTTGGCAGTCTCTTGGGGAACATTACGTTGCTTTGCTTGCAGTGTAGGAGGGAAAATAGTTGCACAGCAGGAGATGTGCCACGTATAGTGGTGTTATCTCAAAAGAGGCTTCAGGAAGATTGATCTAGGGTTTCACCCTCAAGGTGAGAGTAATTCCTCTTATAAGGTAAAAACAACTCCGCAGTAGGATCGTTTATGAAAGAGTCTGCATTCGTTCTGTATGCATGGATGTGCTCGTGCTGCTTAGTTGTCATCCGAGATTGAACTCACCCTGCTCATATTCTTTCATCTAGGATTGTTATTAACTTGGTTTATTAAAGAGACAGGAAAAAAAGCAGATATGCATCCTAAGCATTTATAAGCCAACCATCTCCAGGCTGGCTGTAGGCTATAGCACCGTATATATTATGGATCTCCCAGGAGGGATCACCTTTTGAAGGAGGACCAGTGTTGCTAAGAAAAGCTTCAAATGGCAGATAAGACTAATTTTTCACAATATAGCCAAAGTTTCCTACTCAAAAAAGTCTGGCTAAAACCATCCTAATGTGAAGCACACTTCAGGGCATCTTACTTGTGTAAAAGTCATTTTTCCCTTCACCTTTACATGAATTCTTCTTCATCACTCTTCAAACCAATGGACATATTTTGAATTATAGCACTTGACAGTGTACCTGTTTTCTCTTTCCCCCAGCCCTGCTAAAAGATCTGGTTACTGTACGATCAGGAACTTTTACCTTGATTTCAAAGTCTCTGAAAACATTTCGAAAACAAAAGCCCCACACATCCGCTGCCCTCAGAATGATTAAGTTTTGCAGCCCAGCAATGCCGAAGGCGCCTGTGTATAACCCTCACTAAAGGCTTGACAGCTCCTCTTAAGGATTTTGGTGTCTGTAGAAAGGATTCTGGTTGCTCTTAGTGCTTGACAGGGAGAAATGGCAGTATAGGCTGCAGGTTTCAGAGGGGTGTACCCCTTGGTCCAACAAACCAGAACGCTGAGGCCCGCGCTGAGTATCCTCTGATACAACATGAGGCACTTTGTACATATCGATACACCACTGAGGTTCAACACCTGTGAATACCCGGGAAGAATCTTCACAAATTAACCCAAGAAACCTTTTCAGACAACTGAATACCTTACCAAACCTGCATACACCAAGCAAAGGGAATGTCATGTAAATGCATCGCATGCTGATATTTTGCCAGTTGCCCTTTGGTTCCTGTAATTTACAGTGATGTCCATGTTATCAGTGATGTTTCATATTATGCTACTAATAAAAATCATGCATTTTATAAAAATAAGTGAATCTTAACAGTCTAAGACTTTAGTTCAGTGTTTGTAGTTTGCCATATGCCGGAGGCCAGGACATCAGGCAAATTATGAGGTTTACACAGGGTGTTGTTTAGCAGAGTGCAGTTCAGCGATGTTTCGCTATATGTTAATAAAATCTGATGGTTGCACATTGTTTTTTTTTTTGATGTCAGTGACAATTTACCACCACAAATTATTGAAAGTGATAATTCACTGGAGTGCTTCGTCTCCAGCATGTTCTTGTGCTCAGGGAGGGAAAGAGTAGCTCTCATGTTGTTTAGCTGCTGGCACTAAATGACTAGCAATTGTCAGAAAGCATTTATTTTTCTCTCTTGACATTTCTTCTGAGCATGTAGTATATACATTTCCTATAAATTCTGGGGCTTTTTTTTTTCCCTTTCCTCCTCCAATTCTTTGCGAGGCAGCAGTAAAATATTAAGTACAGGAAAAAGCACACGCAAGCATGGAGCAGACTTATGACCCTCAAGGCCTGCAGGGGAATTCCCTCTGTGAACCCACAAGACACAGCATTTTAAAAGCGTTCAGATTTAACTCATTCATCTGCTCTTACCAGTAGCTTTGAAGGGGATTAAAGAGCTTCCAAGAGTTTTAAAATAGCACTTCAGAAGACAGGAATGCAAACAAAGCAAGCCTTGAAACTGAAACAAATAGCACCTCTTATACCTGAGTGGTTTTTTAAATCTCTCTCCATTAAAATTGAGTAATTTGCAAGAGAAAAACAGAAAAGCAAAAGCAAGAATATTAATAAATTGACCGTATTTTTTTTGGTGATATTACATAAAAAAGGTGAAGTCAAAGATGTGTATATGTGCATGCATGTATGTATTTAAGTCATACATTATTTAAATTGAGTGTATAACTGATGTCTTGGGGAGCTGGATAACTAGATGAGGCGGCTTCACTTTAATGTTACTATTTAAAATCAGTTCCATAAATTGTTCTTTGTTTCCTGGGGTATCAAAAGTATATTAGGTATTTTTAAACATATTCTTAATTCTGAGGACCTCACAGATTGAAAGCTAAACAGACAACTAAGTAGAGTTTAGTGGGGAAGAAGAGGATTGCTACAGAATTTGTAAATACAAGCTGAATCATGTCACTGTTACACAGCACAGCAAAACAGTTGCTGAGGAAGCCTTGGGTGAAGGCAGGAAAGGTGAGTGTTTGTCACAGGAGTGTGAGGAGTGTGCTTTGGGGTTTGGCTACCCTAGTCCCCACAATGGAAATGATTCAGAGATGGTTTCCATTTCGACAGGATCAATATTTGAGGCAGGCATGGAACCAGAAGGATTTAACAAAGGTTGTAGCTGAATCCCAAATGTATCCATACATCCTTGCTGTCCATGTCACTGAAAATCAGTGCTATCTTCCAACGGTCTTGGCATCGTGAATACAGTCTACCTTGCTGCAGAGGGTGGCCTGGAGAAGACCTGGAGGCCAAAGTGACCACCTGCCTGTACTGGTCCTAGCAGGAGCACTTTTCTGGCATTACTTTGCTAACATCCTTAGGGAGGACCCTCAGATGCAGCAGTATCAGGAGACCTCTCCAAAGCATATTTATCTGCAAAGAAAATGGCTTCACAACCCAGGTAGCCTCCAGCTATCCTGTCTACTGCCACAGAGGTGACATTGAGTAGAAGAGATTGGCATCATCCTTGCAGAGGCCCTGGGTATTTTTTTGAAAGAACATTGATATTGTCTTTCTCAAGAGCAAATGGATTCTGGTGAGCACAGGTTAGCTACAAGGGCATCCTGTGCTGGGTCTTATGAGCAGTCCAGAATTTAATTTTCCTGTCTCCCACAGTCCTGCTACAGTCCAAAAAATCAGTCATACTATAAGGAATTTGGGCAGTGATTGGCATTTTGCGACAATATGGGATCTTGCAGTCTGTAGTTGCTCTGAAGAGCAGCAGTAAGGAAACTGGCCCTGGACAGTATGGCTTTAGCATCTTTCAGGCTGTAGCCCTGCAAAAGTAGGGTAATGTGCATGAATTACACCCTTCCAGCTTGCAGGCAACCTTTCAGGCTCCAGTGTGACTAGGACTACGGCAGAAAATGATTTTTGGCACTCTAGATCTTATTCATCAGCAACCTGTACAATACTTCCGGATGTACAGACTGCATCCAGAGAAGCCTCAGGGCGCTGCTGGGCACGTCCTCGTGTGCCTTTCAGTGCGCGAGAAGGGAACGTACGCAAAAGGCTTGGTCGAAGCTTACCCCAAGGTTGCAAGGCAACCAGGGTTAAAGACAAAAGCATTTTGGTGAACGGCAAGGCTTACCAAAAGGGATACTAGCCCCGTATGATTTCAGTTGAAATTTATTCCTGGGTCCTAGATGAAATAAGATTGCTGAAGCCAGTTCCATTCCTCAGCCACTAGAACTATTAAAGTTCTTGTGTATAATTTATATCTCTTTTTTCCTGAAAACTTATTACCTATTTCTTTCTGAAAGATGTTGCTTTTGACATCTAGGCTGGGGCTAACTTTTCACCCTTCCAGAAGAATCTGGGGATATTTTCAGACTTTTGAACATAGATTACTTCTTTACCTATTATAGAAGGAATAAAGAACAAACAAGCAGTCATACTGCAGGCTTAACTCTCCTGAAGGGCTACCCAACCAGAAGGCTTAGTGGCAGGGACTAACTTTCGGTGGACAGGTTGATACCAGCATAAAACAGAGTTGGAAGACATGCCCTGAATTCATGCGAAAAATGAAAAGAAACAGGTATAAGATGAAAATATTATAATGGTTATGGACATTCTTATAATGATTCACTACAATCTTTTAAAACGATATCTTGATCTAAATGTTTAGGTTTTGCAATACTGCCCTCTTTGCTTTTTCACCATATAGTTAAGTAGTAGTTGCACAACACTTGCCTAAAACTTCACTCACCTCTCACCGCATTAGACTCAGATTGAACCAAATTGCTCTTTAATTTTAAAGATGTCAAAGTATGTAAAACTGTCTTCTGAAGCTCCTAACGCTCAGCAGGGTCGTGGGCTTATGTACTGCCTTTTGAGCTTTTTTTTATTTATTTCTATGCTGAATACATACAGCAGCAGTTCTACAGCAGTAGAACCCTGATGAAGCTGATATCCTCTTTGGCTAGCATCCATGACCAGAAAGTACTTTTTATTTTACTTTATGGACTTCTTATCATCATTGTGTTTCCTCTTCCTTTTTTTTTTTTTTTTTTTTTTTTTTTTTTTTTACTTTTCTTCATATTCCACTCTGTTCAAATGTAGAAAGCAGCATTTATTTAATTTGTGTAATTCATTTGTGTCCATTTGAAGTCAAGTCTTCTCTAAGTATAACTTGGTGTGCCTATATCTGTTTTTTGTTTTCTTTTTTTTTCTTTAAGCTGTGTGTGTGCTTTTTTCAGGGGAAACTAGCAAAAGACAGTTACTTAAGCAACAAAGGGATTTTCTTGTCCATTTATTCTCACTGACTTTTTTGCAGTGTGTACTTGTAACTTGTGGAAATTCCCAAATAGGGTTCTTAAAATTTTCAACAGAGGATATAAAGAAAATAGACTTCGCATCTGTTGCGTACAGTGTCAAGAACTCTCCCTGTAAACAGGAGTTTAATTCTCCCAAATAGCACTGCCACCTCAGCCAGTCCATCTCATTCCTAACATACTGTTCACTCTGTGCTGGCTGCAACATTTGGAAGTGAGCTGAGTGGGTATAGGAGATTTTCTATCTCTTGCTTGGAGAAAAGGTATTGCTCATTTTATGAGCTGTTAGTAACTACTCCATCAATTGCACCTCGAATGCGAGTGTAGATATATACTGTAGCAGTAACCCACATTTTGATCTTCTAAGCTGAGGTATACAGTTGATAGCCTGAGGTCTTTAATGCTAGTGTATTTCAGGAATACTTGCTTAAAACCTAAGCTTTTAAGAAAATCTCATTTGTCTGCCATGTTAATGCACTTGACTTGTAGATCTCTGTGGGGATTAAGAGGCTCTGAATCTTGGCAGATGAGATATCCAGGCACAGGCACTGAAAAATCTAAAGACTGCCTCGATCTCCTGAGTGTTTTGCAGAAATCACAGAATCACGCAGAATCAGAGAATAGTTGAGGTTAGAAGGGACCTCTGGAGATCATCTAATCCAACCCCTCTGCTTAAACAAGGTGACCTAGAGCACATAAGACAGAATTGCATCCAGGCAGATTTTGAGTATCTCCAGAGAAGGAGTGAAATGGAGTGAAACTTGAATTTCTTATAATTGCATTCTAGATCTGATATCAACTCTTCCAAGTAGAAGGAAAAAGAAACAAAAAGAATTAGAGTTTTTGCATCCTACAGGAATTTTTGAAGGTGTGGACAAATTCCATTCCACATTCAGGTGACATGAACGGTCTTTTTTGAAATATTCCTGAGGAATCACAAAGAGACTTCAGTAGATCAGTACATGAACAAAGAGATCAGGAGATGCGAGTTAACAACTGGATACCTTAATAACCAGTAGTTAGTAGGGTAGTATTAATTTCTGCTTTTCTATTTTTAGTCTTTCAAGCTAATTAAAGATGAGTTTAGCCGGGGATTGTCATGTCAACCCAGTGATTGAGATATTTGTATTATCTAAAGCTTTGGAAGGAGTAATCCAGCAGACAGTCTTGCCCAGCAGGATGTTTCCCAGCATGCAGGGACAGGGCATGTTTTCACCTTGCAGGATTCAGTGCATTTCTGGAGGCTAGTGCTCGACTCAGTCTCACAATTTTCAGGTCTGCTTTTCAATCTCTCCCCTCTCATATAAACATAGGCTAACACATGCATACCAAAAAACCCTGAACAGAATCCTGCCAAAGCCAAGCACCCTTTGTACAAGTCCATAGCGATCTTCCTTTGGGAATGTATGACTGAGGTTGTAGGAAAGCAAGCTATGGGCAAACAGTATCAGTTACTACACCTGCTATGCTACTGGAGGACATTCAGATATCCCCAGTAGCACATGTGATGAGTAACCCTATTAAAATAAAAAATAGATGTCTTATTCTCTGTGCAGCAGTTTTTCTTTTGGGTATTAACATTTCGCCGACAGAAGAATCAGTTTGTCATTTTACTCAATATTTTTCAATCAAATGTGACCCAGTTTCTGAGGCTTTAGCGCACACTTGTCTCAAACTTTCACGTTTTTCTCCACAGCCAAAGTACTGAGAGTTTGCTTAGTTTTTTCCACAAAGTCTGACATTACGACCTAGTTGTATTCCTCAGACGCTGGAGTTCTTCTGACTGATGTGTGTTTGTGAACCGCTTGGCTCCCGTATTAGCCAAATTTTTCTACAGCTCTCAGTGGCAGAGGCCGTGACGCAGAGGCTCTGCTCAAGAACTTCGGTGCTGAAATGGATAAACTCTGCAGGTGTGAAAGTTTTGTGCCCCACTGGCCCTGTCACTTTTTGGAATACAGGAGCCCTGCAGCGCTGGGAAGCTCTGCCTGGGCTTAGCTCAAACCTGGCGGAGCTCGGGGGCTCCAAAGAGGTTTCTGATTATCCCTTTTCAGCTCGGACAAAAACTTACTGCATCATCTCAGAAAAGCTTTCTGGTAGAAAAGGCAGCTGGAAAAGAGAGAAGAGTTCATGACGGGGGAAAGGATAATTTTAGGTATAATTCGCTACAGCTTTATTCAGTTTCTTGCTAGAGTATCTCCACTGATCTCCAGTGGGGACCTTCTTTACTTAAAGCAGATGGCAAACTTGCAAAAATACATTTGCTTTTGTGAAATGATACATGTTTTTGCAAACTGATAGTTAATTGACTTGGAGGTATAAGGAGAAAAGAATGAAATACAAAGGGTGAGAGAGATGGAATTGAGTTGGTGGGTGTTGTATGTCTGGAAATGACCAAAGGAATATTTCCAGAATATTAAGAATTGAGATGAAATCACAGAGCACTGGACCTGTTTTTCTTTAGGGTGACAGTGAGTTCAAACTTCATCCTCAGTGCCACTGCAGCATGGTCTGATGGATATGACAGTAGTCCAGGGAGTCAAGACCATTCTGGTGGAAACAGCATCTCCATCAAAATGGTAAAACTCCCGTTTATTTCAGCAGGGACTGGTTTTTACCTCTGTGCCTCACTCTTTCAGTAATCTGCTCTGGCACCTCTATTCCACAAAATGGATTGCACAGCCTCCCAGGCCAGCAGCAGTCAAGCTGATAGATCAACACAACACCACGCAGAGCCACTAACTTCTGGCTCCAGCAGAGCTGTGCTAGCGCCTCGCCGTGCAGGGCTAGGCTTGCATGTCGATGCTGTCTCAGCTCCTGGAGGTGGACAGGCGCCAGCAGCACAGGGGTCTCTGCGCTGCACCATGCTCCACCGCAGTCTAGAGAGGTCTCCAAATACTCTTGCACAAGTTGCTGCATGTCCATGTTTTCTAGTTTTGTGATGTGTAAAATGTCTGTCAAGACACCTGCATCTTCATAAAAGGCTTTAAGATCTCTGCAGGAAAGACACTAGAGAGATCTCAGTGTTATGATTGTTATTACTACCATAAAAATATGTTCTCTAAAAAATTTTCAAGCTCATATGTCAAGGTCCCCAAACATATGGGTAGAATTTCAATTGCTGCATTATGGCTAACTTGTTTTTTTTCCCTCTCTCTCTCTCTCTCTCCCCCCTTCGGTGTTTGAAATAACAATCGCTCCTGCAAAATTCAGAGGATGAGGCTGCAGCTGGCATGTATGGAGAGTCCTTTTGCTCCCACAGTGGGGTGTATAATTGACAGTAATGGCTGCAAAATCCAGAGCTCGGGGGCTAGGGTTTTTTTTTAAAGCCATTGCTCTGGAAAATACACAGTTTGATCAATGGCTGAGCCAATCAGACTGGTATTAATAAATGTAGAATGTTAAAGATCCACTTCAAAAATATATCATCTCTTTCAGTTTATAATCCTGTTATTTAAAAAAAGAAAGAAGAGTAATAATGAAAACAAATTGCCTTTGATTTAAATATTAATCTTAATGGTAATTGTGCCTGAATAAATATTTCAGTTGCGGAGAGTGGATTGTATTGTCAAACATTGGAAACTGCGCTGTGACCGAATTCAGTGTCCTGTGTTTGCGCTTCATAAAGAAGAGCTGAAATGCCTTGAAAGCTTTCTCCGGCTCTGCCCGTTCCGTGGGTGTCACTGCACATTACGGCGTGCCTCCCTGAGTGATGTACGCTAGCTGAAGGAAGGAGAGGACGTCAGACTGGCACAGACTCCTCACTGGGGTTGCTTCAGCCAGATCAAAATGATATATCTGTTCATAAAGCCAGCAGCATTCACAGCGCTCGGGGCTTTGTATTGCCTAGGAACGTGAAGCACGGCTAAAAATTCTCTGTCGCGGTTTCAGGAGGAACTGGTGTAGCTGATACTGTGAGTTAGTGCTACTAACCTGGTCTGGTTATGAAATAAGGTGCCATTGAGCTTCTCTTCTTTAGACAGCTTCAGTCGGCATTCATTTAGAAAACTGCAGTCATCAGCTTCTGCTTTCCTTTATCTTCAGCTTTTCTTTGCCATGCTGAATGTTACGGCACTGCACTGCACTGGTGAACACCTGAAGTACCACCTGAACAGTCCCAAATCTGAAAGTTAGATTTGCAGTCTAACTTTCCTTGTACACACTCCCGTGGACTTTTTAGCTCACAGAGACCAGCAGGGTGTCGAATAGAAAAACTGGCCATTCTTGGGATGTTCCACACTGAAGTGTGCAAACAGTAAGGATTCTAAATGATTAAATATGATAATAAAAGGTAGAGATATATTTAGTAGCTCTTTTTCTTTCGATATTCTAAGAGAGAAGCATGATTCATTTTGGTTTCAAACCATTTTTTTAATTATTACTGCACGTTTTAACTATGAAAAGACATAATTCTTTTCCTTTCCCTAAATATCAGAGGAACTGTTATTCATCATGTGTCCTAGGGCAATGTGATACGGAAAGCAATCCATATTGCCTTTTAAATTCACCTTAGCAGTGCTACTGATCTAGATCAATCCAATCAGTTATGAACTGTGCTGTGTGCCGGGAAGTTTGGTAGCAGGAGGAAGAGTCGTTGGTTCAGGGCAACGTTCTGAGCTTTGGTTTCCTGCGTTGCCTGTATAGTTAGGGTGTCTGGGAGCAGAAATATGTCCTAATCTTAATTCTGTGGGAGACCAGTTGCAAGGGTGCTGTATTCCTACAGGGGTCATTTACACGCAACGCTGAGCAAGGGTGCGGAGTAATTCTCTCCACATATAATTTAGTGAATTTACTGAATTAAATTGGTGATTTTGCTGATAAATGAGAACCTAACTCAGTGGAGTATTTAAATTCATTCCTATTTAGCAGAGTACTTAAACATATGCTTAACTTACAAAATACATTTGAGCCCCAGAGGACTGAAAGAGCTTGCTTCAGTGGTTTACTGAGTAGGGGGGGGTCAACATCTGAACTGCAACTTTAAAGAAAATCAGGGAAATCTGTAAAAGTTAAGGACAATTCCAGTGAGCAGCAGAAGCTCAGAAGCCTGGATTTTATGCATTTGCTTCTTAGGAAGGAGGGTGGATGTGGATTCTTGGGGGTGTGCTGCATCCTTTCTGTCGGAGGGGTTGATCACCGGCTCTCTTCTCTCCTGGCTGCCACAAACCTCAATAATTCTTAGCCTCTATCTCTATCCTGCTGTCAAGTTTTGTTGAAAATGGTCTAAAATTCGGGGGGGGGGGGGCATTATTTCTTTCTAAGCATTTTATCCTATATGATCTTAAACCTTTCCAGTTATGGTGTCTGCCACTTCATTTTGAGACTCTTTAGCTGTCCTTTAGCTTTGAATTTGGCCCATATTTCCTATTGTTTCTAGTTATACTCCCCTTCCTGCCTGCTTTAGCAATTTTTTCTCCGTGATGCTTAAAGCCTTGAAGTACTTGTGGAAAGTTAGCACTTAAAACTCACCTATAGACTTTCAGAAAATCACCTACCTTCCTACCTTCAGCTCCTCTTGAGCAGTATTACAAATTCAGGCTCTCTGGAGGTCTAGCAGATTATTTCTTCTACTGTTTTTAGGAAAAAAAAGCATTCTTTTTGATTGTTGTGGCTCTTACTTCTGCAGCATCCTGCTATGCACTGAAAGCAGAACTGAAATCAAGCAGCTTGAGTAAGGGAGAAGGAGAGCCAGGCCTAATCTTCTGAGTTACATTCAGAAATTGTAGTGATAATTTTAGCAGCACTAATGTTTTAATTATTCATGTCATTCAGATGCTTTTATTATTCGTAACAACTGCCCACTGGATTTCTCTTTATATATTCCAGGAATCATGCTAGCTATGTTGACTGGAATATGTGACCTATCTGAATTTTCCAGCTTACTTGTTTGGAGGAGATATATTTAAGTTTACCTTCTGTTGCTTGTTGTTTGTTCACCCCCAAGGATTTTACCTTGCCATGAGAGAAGAGTATCGTGTGTATTTGCAGTGGTTTGGTGTTAGCCTTACAAAGAAGGAGATTATGGATTCAGTTAAGACAATAAAGACTCAGAATTGAACTATGAACTTACAGTGCAACAGCAGTAAGCGTACAAAACAAAGAAAAGTCAAAGATTTTCAGCAATCTAATGTTTTAGGTAGCTGACAGTAAATGAAATCCTGCTTGTGTTTTGATAACTGACTTCTTCACCTCTGGGCTCATTGTCATCTTCTTGTCAAGCGGTGCTATTCGTGAAAGAAATCTGATTCACAAATTTCAATAAGAGTGGCAAATTTTGCAACACCTCTGAGTGAAAATCGATCTTCACTTGCCACTTCTCACTGTTTCGTGAATGATTTATGAGCCTGTAGAAACTCATAATGATTACCAGCATTACTGAATTCATAATTCTAATAATTAGGGCCACTCTTGCCTTGCTTCCAGTTCAATAGGATCAATATTTCTTTCTAAAGGGATAGATATACAGCTTTCCATTGTTAGTTATAAAGATTTTTAAGTAGAGTCCTGAGATTCTCCCAAGTAGGAGCAATGCAATTTGTGCTGCTGCCCAGCCTCCAAGGTTCGTGATTGTTTCCCGAAGAATCTTCTTTTAAGATCCAAACTTACTATCTTCAAACATGTTGATAAAAAGTGGTTTTAAACCCAAATGACACTAAATGAAGTTTGCCATATAGTAAGGAAACTTATGTGACGTGATGCTTACGTGACATAGACCGTGTCCGACCCCGAAGATGGGGTGGTTCACACACAGCAGAGATGGTGCCTGCCCCAGAACCTTGATCTCAGTGATTGATCTAGTGTTGATTTTCTTTAAGAAAGTTTGCCAGCAATATGAATTATCATAGTAATTATTTGATTTCTTAAAAGGGTAACCTTAACATCTGTGGTATCAAGGTACATCTGGAAGGAAATACCAGAAGTTCAGGAGAATATTAATGAAGTCGAGTTGATTTATCTCAGGAAAAATGGGTAAGATTTCAACCACTGTAAGCACCCAAATAACCTATAGTGTGCCCATCACCATTGTGCCTGGGTGTCATTTCATGTGCTATGCTATCTGATGGTAAAGATATAGCATGGATTACAATATTGAGAAGATTACAGTCATTGTGTAGGCAAAAGTATGTTCTTGGAGAAGGTGTTATGGAAATGTCAAACAGTCATCGTTATGCTCTGATGGAAAGTGTTGCCTAAGGCAGTGGGGGCCTACCTAGGTCGCTGAGTATTCAAACTCCTCTTAAGTTTGTCTGCAGAAGTGTGGTTCTCTTGTTTGCAATGGTATCAGGGCAGGGATGGAATAGTATGGCTGGAGGCAGTTTGAGGACACAGAAATGTGGAAGGAATAATTGTGAATGAGGCAGCTCCTATCAGCTGTTATGTATTTCCGAGAGGTCTGCAGAGTTATATTTTCCTGCGAACACTTGCTGTAGGAAATGGAGCTGCATTTGGCCACAGTACTTATGTGGGTGTCTGCAGTGGGCTAGGATCTGGTCATTCTGAGCAGAGGCTCCTCCAAGGCTTGAGTTCCAGCCAGGGTGGCTCCTCTGACTGCTTAATCTTCAGAATAATCAGGTTCTGAGAAAGCCTTTCAGGAGAGCGGAGGGGTTAAAAATCTCTAAGTGCTTTTTAAATGGAGCTTGATAAGTTTATGAAGAGATTATATGACATGGTGGTTGCAGTAGAAGGGAACTACCCATATTGACCAAGATCTGTTCTTATCCAGACCAACACATGTGTAAGTGCAGGTCTATCCTCATTCTTGTGCTGACATTCTCTAGAATGAGTTATCATGGCTTTCATATAGGCAACTGGTTGTTGTGTTTGCTTTAGTGACCGTTTGCACAAATAAGATTATGATTGCTTGATGCATGATTCCTGATAATCAGATACAGAGGACAAACCTCAGCAAAGGACGATGGCCGAGTATACTGATCTCTATAACTCAATGCAGAATATTGCTGCTGTCTGGTCACACTTTCACAAACTCTTGTGGGAGTAGTTTGCTGGTTTCAGTACGCCTTCTGGTGGATAACTCACTGCAGCATAATAGCCACCATCATAACTTACACTTATTATTTTCCTTACTGCAGTTCTTCAGAGGATATCCAAGGGTTGCCAGGACATGCATGCTCCCTCATATCTCACCAGTCCTCCTCAGCTCAGGTGCAGCTCAGACTCAGGCTCTAAGCGTCGAAAAGTCAGATGTGTCAAGGCTGCCTGTGATGAGACCCAAAACAGCTATATTTAATGGAATCACTGACACTAATGAGCACATGAGTGCTGTGAGCTTTTGAACTCCCACAATTCTTAGTATCGCAAGATATCAAAAGGTATGATTTGACTTGATAGGGTCTTGGATAAAGTGCAGACCTATATCATTATCCTCTCTTTGAGTTTTCATCATGGCTATCAGATTATCCTGAGGTGTTCAGCGAGAGGGCAAACATCTGCTCAAGTACTAAAAAACCTACGCTATGGCTGGAGGAGGGGAGAGGGTACTGTAGCGTAGCGTGGTCACTGCGGCCAAAGCAATCTAGGGGTTGACTTAATCTGCCTTTTCGTACCTTATGCTGTGTACATCGTGCTCCTCCCATCCTTACTTCTAGGAAAACATCCAGGGACAGTGAGCTGTGCCTGTGACATGAACAAGCCTCGGTGCTTGTGTCAGGCTGTACCATGCCTGTGTGCCTATGAAATTATTTCAAAACTCACTGCAGCTCCCAGTAACGATCTGAAACCCCCGGTTAGTGCACAAAGGACAAGTTGGCCTCAAAAGAGAGATGAGAATTTCACAACTCTACCTCTCAGCCTGTAGGTCAGAGTTGAAATACACTGACAAAGTAAAACAAATATTCCTATTGTACTGTATGCCAGAGATGCTCATTCAATACTGCTTACTTTAGCATATACAATATACCAAACACTGGTAAGTATCGCATATGTACTTACAGTCATCTTTAGCCAGAAAAAATGTATAGGGAACTGCTTAAGTCATCGAAACTTTACAGGTTCATGGCAGCCAGGAATCTGGCTTTCTGTATGTCCATGTTGCTCCCAGAAGAGTTCTACATCTTACTACGTTTGTAACATTCTAACTCCCAGTCAGATCTTTATGCCATTTCTGTATTGTATGCTTTTTCTCGTGAGGGTCTCATTTCCCCTTAAAATGCAGCAGATACTAATGACGTTGATGAAATAGATGCTGCATTTCAGACAGCTCGCTAGTGCTGAAGCTCCCTAGCGCTGCGCAGCTAGAAAATGGGATTGTGAAAGGGAATAGATGAAAAGTAGAGGTGGCACTTTCCCATTTAGTGCCGCTGATCAGATACTATTGGTTTTGCTGTAGGGCAGACAGTCTTGGAAATAGCCTTGCAGAACATGGTGTTATTTAATTTTCAGTTTTTAGTAAATGTAGTCTTGTGATATCACCTTTTTAGCTTACCTCCAGACCCATTATTTTCAGCAGAAGAATTTTGTACATGCCAAGTTTTTTTATCACTGCATACTAATACTTTCTTTCAACTAAACTTTGACAGAGAGTTTGTAAAATCACTTGTGCTGCAAAAGCATAGAAGGCTAACAGACGGCTAGATAACTCGTAATTTCTTGATCATGACCAAATTTCAAATCTTTAAGAGTCGATGGAAGAAGGTAATGCTCCATTCCTAAGGCCTGCCTGTGTCCGTACCTGTGGGCGATGCCGTGTGAGGTGCAGCGGCGTAAGCGCTTAGGCTATCCCCACGTTTCCTTAAGACCACAGAAAGGATTCAAAATAATGTGCTCCTTTGAAAAAACAGTTGAGCTTTGAAAAACCATTCTAAATTAATCCAACTTAGAAATTGGCCCTGCTTTGAGAAAGGTGTTAGACCAGGTGGCTTTCTGAGGTCCCTTCCAGTCTAAATTAGGCTATAATTCTGCTATTTAAAAATGTATTTCAGCCCCAAGTTTTTTTGTCAAAAAATGTAGATATTCTCTCTCCAGTTTATTTTTCATATCATTGCTTAAAAATAACAAAGAAAAGAGTTTCTGGAAGCTTCTTTCACTTTAATGATAGGGAAGCTGGAGATCTTTTTTTTTTATTTTAATTCTAGGCTTAACAGATACTGAACATTTGGGGAAGGAAAACATAGTTTTTTCCTAGTTGAAAAAGTCTTTGCACTTTTGCAAGGTTTTGGTGTTCAGCAGAAATACTTGATGAATAGTTTGCAGCAGAGGGAGTTCCTATAGTGAAGATCTAGTCTCTCCTGTATTGAATGCACCCTGGCAGATGTCCCTAAAAAAGCCACTAAATTTGAAATATATTGAGACCTTGAGTCTTGTGAAATGTAGTGCTACTTCTATATATAATTTCATTTGTTGAACCAGTGTGGACACTAATAAGCAAGGAGCGTAAAGAGGATGTATTATAGATCTCACCTTGGAGACATGAAAGGCCTGTGTGCTAATACCCTGGATCCTCCGCTCTGGATTTAAGACTACAATTAAATTTAAAAATAAAAAAGGGAGGGGAGATAATTTTAAAATCATACTAGATTCCAAAGTTAAATGGACATCAGTGAGAGTAGCTGATGTTTCAGACATGCATCATAAAGCAGCAAAATGCTGCATCTTTAATGTGAATGTTGAAATAGTAACTTAGCCTAGTAAAGCATCACTCCGCATACAGATCACCTTTTAGACCAGTGTCACAACTTTCTCAGACCGGTCACTCCTTGCTTGAAATTTTTAAATGTGTTACATTCACTAGAAATATAAGAATAAACACGGCATCAGTGGTAACCATGAGAAGCTCATGTAAGAGATTTATTAGGTATATATTTCAAACATTGACCAGGAGCAAGCAATCGTGAAAGGCAGTAACAGGTGGGATAAGCAGGGTTAGAGGTCCACTCTTCGGTGCTTCGCTGCTCCTTTGATTGCTGCGATCACTGCCTGGGAAGTGTTGCTGGAGACCCTGTGAGGTATGTTTTAAGATGAGCACTCAGTAAAGGGCAGAGTTAAGGCTGTTTATACGTAACCTGAATGTTCCCCTTTGCAGAGAGGTGGATCTCGCGGGACCAGAGTCAGTGACTAGACTCTCCTTTGGGTCAGCTCAGCTTTGCCTAACTGTCACTGAGTTGCTTGGGCAACAGATTGATGTGTTGGTCTCCAGCACTGCGTATGCCTCCTGCTTGGCACTTTGGTCGACGTGAGCCCAGGACCTGCCGTGGGCCCACTGCGTGGGGTTGTCACAGAAACAGTGTCTTCTTGCCTTGGTTAAACTAAATTCTTACTGAAGTTAAGGGAAGCTTTCTTGTATAGTATATATGGAGATAGCTTGGTCTATATGGCTGCCTTTCAGGGATGAATAGTTATTAAAAACACTTAACCTGAATTCAGCAAGTTTGATCCCACCTATACCTATGTACGTGTACAGATTTGCTGTTTGAATATGTAAGGGTTTTCAGGCAGATACATCCGTGTAGGATGAGGACCACATTTGGCTGCAGGGTGCTGTACTGAGCGTGATGCCTGCTGTCGTGATTTAGTCCACTGGGATTACTCAACAGCAAATATCCGTAGTGCTGGCCTGGAGTTTCTGACCACGAAAACATTGGGTCTCATTCTTGCCAGCAGACCAGCGGTGTGTTGATGTGACTCCTCCCTTTCAGGGGCAGGTTGCTCTCATTTTCAGGTGACAGTGGCAATGAGGTGACATTATTAACTGTCTGGGGAATTGTAATACCAAAGACGTGTCTAAGACTTTTCTTAGGAATACTCAAGACTGCTATTGATGTAAAGGCTTAGGCCTGGGGTCATGATGTAGGAATCAAATTCCTCATTCTGCCATTTTTGGCCAAACCAAGAATCTGGAATCAATATATCACTCTTGTGTTTCCTTAAGTGTTGTTTAATTTGGGCTTTTATCTCCTCATACTTGATTCTATCTATAAAATGACTATTTGGTCATCTTTCTCCTAGTAATTGCTTTTGTCAGTTAAGACAGCAATCAGCACCTGGTCTG
Organism: Rhea pennata; assembly: GCF_028389875.1. Classification (NCBI taxonomy): domain Eukaryota; kingdom Metazoa; phylum Chordata; class Aves; order Rheiformes; family Rheidae; genus Rhea; species Rhea pennata. Next base: position 5,956,282 of record NC_084679.1, on the reverse strand, counting down.
TGTAAGTGTCTAGTACAGTGTGCCTTAGATGTGCTCTCTACAAACTCGCCAATATGGACAGTAATGATCATTTGTGATTGTATGCCTGGTTTGCTCTTCTGCAATTTCATCAGTTATATGTGAGCTCTGCTATATTTATCATTATTTTTACTCTGAGAACAACAGAAAACAACAGGTAGAGAAACATGGGTTGTCAATGTATCCATAGCGTTTTATTCGACTTAGTATTGTCAGTAAAATTATGTTTCCTTGGCCCTGCAGTTCAGTCCCACCTGCACAGTAAGTGCAGTTTTTCTGCTGTTGCCCTGTGATTGGGCTACTTCAAAAGTACTTGATGTTTACTGACTACTGCGTTGAATAATTTACTGGATGATTATTAGACTGGATGTAATAAAGTTAATGCTTATTTATTATTCCCTTTGCATAACATGGTAAAAGATTACTAGATTTATTATTTCAAGAGATGCTCAGAATGTGGTTCTGAACAGCAATGCTGACTTGCTGAGGAACCATCCTGTAAATTTATATTATATTAAATGATTTGCTAATTTTTACCCACTTTCGAATAGTTTGAGTTATTTGGGAAAATTGCTGTCAATAGTTGGAAAATTGTATAGTGAATAATTTATTTGAAAATAGCAAAAAAAAAAATCAAATAAATAATTCAGCAAATATTTCTTGACCAGCACTGCTCGTGTCATGTTCCAAAGGGGTGGATCCATTTTTTTATTTATTCTTTTTTACATGATTAGCAGACTCATTTTTTTGTGATTTTTCTTGCCAGTTGGTTCTTTTCATGCACTGATTCCTGAAAAAAAAATGACTTTTCAGCCTATCCATCACTGAATTTTTAATAGTAAGATGACAATGAATAAAATTAAATTTTAATGTACTGCTGTATGTATCACCTTATCTTGATATATCAGTGGTGATTAATGATCGTCTCTATAATACAATGGACTAGATTGTACAGCTACTGTTCTTTTTAGACCTCCATCTCCGACCTTGGGAAAGTCTTTAAGCCTGTGCCTCAATTTCCCATCTAAATTAAGAGTATTTTTCTTTCTTGCTATTTGTTGAGACTGGGATTGGGGACTGATGTATGAAGTGAGTTTATACCCGTTTGGTGGCAACGTTTGGTGCGGGTACAGTGGTAGGTTTGTTTGGTTCTGTCCTAATATTCTAACTCTTTTTGCAAACTCTAGCATTTTATTTTCAGTTGCTAAGAAGGGGTGGAAATCCTGTTAGCCTTGCTAGTTCAACTCACACCTACCGAGTGCATGTGGGGGAACCAGCGTTCGTTACGCTGAGCTCCCGTCCGGGAGCCAAGCCAGCTCCGCAGCTGCCCTAATGTAACAGTTAACTTGTGACACTTAATGTCAACGCTTGTAATATTGGGGTTTTTTGCATTAAATCCTCGTTGTAGGAATGAAATGGTTTACTGAAATTCTGCAATCTTTATCCTACATAGCCGCAAGAAAAGCTTGAAAATGTTCATTGATTGTGCACTGATGGCTCAGAAACTGGAAGGAAAAGAAAATCAGATTCATTCAGATAAATACTGGCTTTTTACCTGCATAATTGTTTTGAGGGCCCTTAGCTTACGATTTTTGTGCATGTGGGATTGGTAGAAGAACCCCAGCCTGGCGACTGCAGGGCTCCGCGCGTCGGGCGCCGCGAGCAGAAGGCTTTTCTCAGCAGTGTCGTCCCACGTTGCGTTGGGAAGTTCTCATCTTGCCTGAAGCTGACATGCCTGGGCGTATTATTTTAGGGTAGCTCTGCACAGGAAACTAAAGGTAGCACATTTTGATTGCTGAGGTTAAAAAAAAAAAAAAAAGGAGAATCAGATGAAATGTGAAATGTGTGGAAGTTTACACCCGACATCACCTCTTACAGAGAGGTTTTTAAATCAGCACTGCCTGAATCAAACAAAGTCAGCGGCGTTTACAGAGCAACATCTTACTGTGTGGAGATGAGCACCACGGAAAAGCCCACGTACGTTAGCTGGCCCTAACACACAGCACGCTCTTCTCTTCATTCGGGGCTTTTCCTTCGCTCAGATGTCCGTGTTATAGTCTCCTTGCTGGCTGAGTCCACATTTTTGACTTATATATCCAATACACATCATTTCTAGTACTCTGTCAAACATGCCAAGCAGAATAGTTTATTGCATTGCAAATACCTGCATATGCAGAAGAGATGTGATCTCTGTCCCTCCGGCAGCTATGGAGAGGAATACAAATGTGTCCCCCTGCCACAACAGGTTGACTCTCATGTAAAGGTTTCTTCAAAACACACACGCACACACAAAAACCCAAACAAAAGAACACACACAAAAAGAAAATGCTGCCCCTTCCTGAAACCAAAATTGTGACTATTTGTTAAGAATTCATCAAAGACTAGAAACATCTTTTCTTGATTAAGATAAACTAACAGATTATCAGGACCCTTTCTCCAACTAGTTTAAATATTGGTGGAAGGACGGGTTCATAAAGAATAAGGTTTGAACCTGGGCTTTCTGTTCTGGCCCTTGGCTGGACTAGCAGCACGAGCCCTTTCTCTGAAGCTGTGTTTCCTCTTCGTGTTGATCTTTTAGGTCGCAGAGCACCTGCACACTCCAAGCCTCCTGCTTTGTTTTTCTATCCTTCTTCCTTCATCTACATTTCTCTGAAGTTCATTTTCTACCTTTCTCTCATCCTTCTGCAACAGGTCATTCTTCCGTTTCTCTTGGTTATTTTTTACTTTGTTTTTTCCACTTTCCTCTTCCTGTTGTTGCCACCCAAAACCCGTCTAGGGGGGAAGCCAATACGTCACTCAGTTACACGCTCTCAGTAGCGCGGCAAAGCCGATAAAGATGACGGGCTTGTGGGGCTGCTAGGAGCGTGCTGCTGTCGGGGAGCGTGGGTGAGACGCTTGTGCGCCCGGGGGAGCGCGGAGGTTGCCAGGCAGGGGGGAAGCAAGTGCCGAAGGGAAGCGATCTTCCCAAACGCTCCTTGAGTTCCCCGTGACCCGTCGGCGGTTGGAGAGGAAACGAGTACAGCTAGAACACGCTTTAGTCAGGCTAATAGGAGTAATGGCTTATAGTTACAACTGGAGATGGAAAGAAAAAAATTGTGAAGCTGTTTTCAGAGAAGTTGTTTACATTTTAAAGAAAATTGCACAGAAGGAGCTTTTCAAAAAACTATCAGAAATAAATTGTTTCAGAAAATTATGGAGTTTTTTTTTTTTTTTTTTACAAAATGATAGTGTTTTGTTTTCTGTCCCCTTTGTTATGCCTTTATTCTGCATTTCATATCATTTTACGTTGTTTCCTAACACCCGGGGAAGAATTTGTATTTAACACGTGCTGCCACTGCGGACTCGGCACCGCGGCAGGACAGATGACAGCAAGCCTTTCCGGAGCCCAGCCGACGGAGCTGGGAAGAGCTGGCACACTGTTTTTATCTCGTGTGACAACATAACGTATTATCTTACTTTCACCCAAAGATTTGTACTTATTTTTAAATCAATTTATTTCTGAAATCACTGAGGACAGCTGCCACTTTGTGGAAGATAAATCATCTTACCCCTTTTTTATAGGCAAGTCATTTTCAGTTTAATTCTCTCTCCTGTAAAACGGGGATAAAGGTACTCACAGCAGCCCCTGGGTCTCGAAGGGTCAGCTGGGGTGATGACTGCCTTCTTTCATGCTGGAAAGTTTTCCCAGTTTTCCCTGGCAATATTTCTTCTGTTTCTGAGCGCCATCGAAGCAGCTCTCAGCCTGGCCGGTGCGGTGTTTCAGGCACGCGATGCGCTGGGGACTGGGCTACGTGCGCGGAGGTGAAAAAGAATCATGCTTTCCTTACTTTGTTCTCCCCTCTCCCCAAGGCTCCTTGATTAACATTCCTATTATATATCTTATTTAGTGTATTCACAGCTTTAGGCTTCTTGCGTCGGCCATAGTCTTCTAAAGACAGCGCTAAAACTTTATACATTGTATTATGAGAAACATTAAATGCCCAGTCATTTTAGTAGGTTCAGAATGAATCTTGTTGTGTTGTCTTTATGTACAGCCCACAGCTGATAGAGCAGGTAGCAAAAGCAGGACTGGGATGCTTGAACCAAGTGCCACTGCCAACAGCCCGTGGCTATGCTGGTATTTGTAGGATCTCTACTGGGAAACGATGTGTTGCAGGGCAAGCCAGCCTGAAAGACCTAGAAGAGCGGCTGGTTCTTTCCTTAAACAAACTTGCCATAACAGCATAGGTGTCAGGAGTTGGCCAAGGACCCTGGTGTCAGGCTGCCTGTTTTAACAGGACTCCCAGGCTTTTTTTTTTTTAATACATATATATATATATTTTTTTTTGTCTCAGTCAGGGATCTATCAGAAGAAATAGGTGCCGAGTGGCTCTCTGGATGCAGGAACTACTCCCCTAGAGGGAGGTCAGCGTTTCCCATTGATCATTGTTTGTCAGAGCTGCTTGATCTTCTGTTGGGCAGGAAATAAAACTTGGTTAAAGAATGTGATACAAATGTTCTTGTCATGTTCCTGGTCCTGGCTGGTGGGAGGAAAGACCAGCTTACATCATTGCAGCCAAGTTTTCTTTTTTTTTCTTCAGATTCTTCCCTGTCTACAGGTTGTAGTTGGGGCTGAGACTCTTTAGAAGTGTGTCTACACAGCACGGAGCTCAGCAGGGCTCTGTTCATGATGAGTGTTAATTGGCACCATCGTGAACTCTATTACAGTTTAACTCTCAACTCTAAACAATAAATTACAGATGTAGCAAAACCCTGTGTGATGGACCTGACTTTAAATTAGCATCAAGAACAGATTCACTTTGAATGGGTGTTGTGAACCTTTGGATTTGCGCATGCAAACTTTCTAATTGCATGGCCTCCCATATTGTAACTACCGGCGTTGCTGTACTCCCGGCAGCAATCGTGGTTTTAGTGTCAGTGAAAACTGGCTGCCAACATGCTATTGCGTTGTAGTCACCATGAAGCGTATGCCTACGTAGAGGAGGATTAGGCAGTAGGACATTTCAAGCAGCAGTGGCTGGTTACCCAGCAGAAATTTTACTGTTGGAAACTGAGTGTGCTAAAACATGCTCATGAAGACTGATGTTAGCAAACATGAAATGCGCAGAAGGTGAAAGTGTTGTTAACAAGCAGGATCTATGCCCATTGTACCAAGTAGCCTTGACCTAAAAGAAAAACCACAAATGCACTGATATTTCTGATGTGACTAAATTCTAATAATGATTTCTATTTGTGCAAATTTCTCCATTTACACTTTTTATACTGTATTTTCTGACGAGTAAGTAATGGTATTTCACAGATATGCAAAAAATAAGAGACTAATTTCCCCCACACACGTTATCAGTTCATATTAACTCCCACTGAAGCTTGGACAGTTTTCTGGTTCTTCTGCCATGCTGGGAATCGATAGATGGCATTTCTGTCTTCAGCTACCCAAGAGACACCGCACTCTCTAGGCAAAGCCTTTGGGATGTTTTGCAAGCTCTTTTGCAGATGTGACATCCTTTCCCTGCCTGTCCCCTTCTTCCTGTTTATTCACATGGGTAACTTTTTGGCTTAGTTCTGTATTGAGAGATACCAGTTGCTAAGAATAGCTTAGGAAGGCCTTTATCACTGTAAGCTGGGAAAAAAAAATCCATGGGAATTGTACACGGAAGGATCTCCAGAGTAGTGATGAGTAAAGTTCAAATAATGTAGTTAAACAGAAGTTCCTGACCTGGTGTTGACAGCCTGGGTCTGATTGTAGGTCATGGAATACTTCAGTATTTTTCTGTACACCTTCGGTAGCAGTAATGAGATTCTTACTGATTTTGAGGTGCTTTGTAACCTTGTCAGTTAGAGGTATCTAGTATTGCTAAGATGAATGGGTTGAAATACTTTCAATCAAAATCATTTTTAGTAGCAAGGTGCCTTTTTTTGCCACAAGACATGCTTCATTAAAGCACCAACTTTAAAAGAAAGATTAAAAGAAAGCTCTTCCAGTGTTTTGGAGATGCAGTAGCTCTAGCTGTGCTGTATGGGAGCTGTAGTTCAAGAAAATGAGGACCATGTTCATGTTTATGGGTCTGTGGGTCCCAATTAGATTGCATCTCCAAGGCAAACTATGACTAGAGACTTCCATAAAGCACTTCCTTCCCTCCCCAAGACGGGAGCCCAGGTGTGTCGCTGGAGATGCCCTTCCAGGTGCTTGGAAGGAGAATGAGAACATGAAGCATCTGAACTACCTCTCCCATAGGTCATTGCTACAATCCCTCCAAAGAGAAATATAAAAATGGGTCACCAAAACATTTTGGGTTCAGCAAAAATATGTCACTATTCAAATTTCTTCCTAAAATTCTAAAATTCCTTTTTTTTTTTTGTTTGGTATCAGCTCTCTTAACACACCAAAATAAATCTCTTACATTGCTTCCTCAGGTACAACTGTTTGTTTTTAGCTGGTCTTGATGCTGTGGCAATTCAGAGCAGTGTCAGAAGAAAGGGGATGTACTTGGAATAAAAAAAAATGTAAAGGAATAGAGGAAGGCAAAAATTTCTGTCCGTCCACTCCAGCTCTAACCATCTCTTTCCACTTCACTCTCCCTGTCTTTCCCATTCCCTTTCACTCCGCTTTCATTTTGCTAGGTTCTAAGCACTTTTCACTTTTTCTCCTAACCCCAACATTCCTGGCAAAGTTTAAGTCGATTCCCTTTTCCAGCAGTTATTTTGCAGCTGTCTTCCCTGTGGTCTGCTTGGGCACAGCAGTGCCTCCTGCCTGTGCCAGGACCCATTGCTGGTGCCAGCACCAATCCTGCAGGGCCAAGGGCTGGCAGGAGCAGACCCCATGGTAGTGATAGGCTGCAGAAAGGAACCCTGTAAAGAAGCACAAAGCCAAGGATCATTATATAAAGATTAAATTATTTCTCTAAACACAGAAACCATGATAGTTTATACTGTAAAAACAGAATCCCTGCCAGATATTTAAAGGTAATGCATTGCCTGTTCCTGTTCAAACAGTGAAGGCAACTGAGTTTCAATAGTCGCAGCAGTTTTCTGATCCTACCTAGGATGAAATAAGGCTGCATCAGTGCTAGTACAGAAGTTGGGCTCTTTTTTTCCTGACATGAAGAAATGCAAAAATAAACACAGTGTGTTCCATATTGGTTCCTTTTAAATTCTATCTAGGATAGCCAGGACTAAATACATCCATTAAAATCCAAACCTTAAAGATGATCAGATTAAACTTCTCAAGCAGCAGCCTTGGATGAAGCATTGGATTTAGCTCGAATGATAAAATGTCTGGGTATTTTGGGAGAAATTACAAACTGAGGCTGTTGTCATAATTGATCATTGTAAAAAATTCGCCTAGCTTTAGCAATTTTTCCACATCAGCTAGGAAAATCTGAGGAGGTTTGGGCATATTTTCCTGATTCTCTAATCGATTGCCAGCGATGTGTTCTCTTTCTACTAGCTGTGCTCGCCAACACAAGTGACCCTTCTGCGTTGTGCCATTCCTTCTCTGTCGGGGAATTATTCCCCATCTCCACACCCCAAAGGAAATTCCGCTTTTCCTTTCCCCTCCCTACAAACACTGAAGATCTTTTTGGCCTTCATCACTTCCAAAGTAAAAGCATTGCCATTCTCAATGTCCCCTGAATTTCTGCACTACTAGAGAATTCTGCACTCCTCGACAACTTAACAGTATATCAGAAAGTATTTTGGTGTCTCTATAAATGTCCTGGACTATAGAGTTCCCTTTGCCAAGATACACAGTAGAAACTTTACTGCATTACTTCTTATGCAGTAGATGATTTTATAACAAATTTTACAAGAATTGCACCTTTGAGCCCCTTTCTAACTTTCTCTTTTTAAATTTCTGCTTTATTCATGTATTCATGTTCCCATTTGACTGTGGTTTACTTGCTCAGTAAATTCCAGCCTCACAAAAAGCATGACATATAAAGGCAAAGCAGTATTAATACAGTATCAGTAAACCTATTATTGCCGCAGTATCCTGGAAAATCGCACATAGTAACATTTCATTCTTTTCTAACGTTTTTTACCCAAAGATCCTGGCTGGTTTGGCCCATATTAAGTAATCCAATTATGTAACTCTCCTTTCCCTCAACAGACTAAAAATATTATTCGCAGTTTTAATGAAAACAAAACTGAGCTTCATTCGCAGTAAGGTAGCAGCATCTCTAAAGACTGATTCCAGGTTTCCTCATCCTGCCCTGCTTCACTGACCCCAGCCTGAGCTTGACATCTGTTCCATGACTCTCTTTTTAAAAAGCAGATGATGCTTTTAATGCAGTCATTTCACATTTCAAGGGGTGAGTCTCTTTAGATTTGCTCATATGTTGCTTTGACAGGGAAGAACTAGTTTACTCAGTAATAAGAGAGGCTTGGAGTCAGATTTTTTAAGCTGTGCAGTTAACTCGCATGTAGCTTTACCCTTAGCTTTACCTTGATCTGCTTTCCTTTCTCTATCTGTAAAATGTTGCAGTACTTAGCAATCCGTTTCACAGTGTGTTACTAAGCCACTTGAATGTATGGGAAGTGCCCTGAGATCTTAAGATAAGTGCAAATGATTAATTCATTATTAAATTCATCATCCCACCAAATCGTCTCTTTGGAAGAGTCTTAATCCGATGTTTTATTAATATAAAAGCAGTTTTATTTCTAGCTCATCACTCATGTGAATGGAACCTTTCTTTTTCTTTCTTTCTTGTAGTGCGGATGGTCCTTCCTCTGAAATCATGCAGATTGATTTTGAAATTGAAGATCTTACTGACCTGCCTGAGACCCAGCTCATCACATGGCAGGTAGAATATCCTGGAGATACAACATCTGATCTAGGAATCTCCAAGATCTACGTAAGCCAGAAGGACTTGGTAGGAGTTCTCCCTTTGGCTATGGTAAGAAATTATCTGGTGTTCTGCAAGTTTTTAATATTGCATTACAGCTCTGGAGTCTGAGAGATGCAAGTGATCTGCCTGAAGGAGAGGGGGGCAGTTCCAGCACTGCGAGCAAATAGATTCTAACTTCTGAAGTTTTGTCCTATTTATTGATGAGTGTGTGCATGAGAGCAAACTACAGGTACTCAGGAAAGGCCCAGTCATGCTTTCTTTGACCAGTATAATGACTTCATGGGGGCAGAGACCACTTTTGTGCATATTTTGTATTCGGACCTCACTCCTGATGTTGCATGAAGTGGTATCCTTGGACACATAGTTCAGTGTAGTATTTGTCTTACTTGAATCACAAATAGTTTTACATTTTGTCTAGTATTTAAGCATTTCCTGAATCCAGTTGCTTTTGAATTCTGACTCTATTCAGCTAAGAGTAAAAGAAGAAATAAAAGTCATGGCATGACTTTTGAATAATTTTTAATTACCTGAGGAACAAAAAATACATATAGCCAACTATCTATTTTACACAACTGCATTTTAGTGGGTTACTTCACCATCACAGTACAAGCTCCAGGGCTTGAAAAGCACCTGATCCTTCATTCAGTCTTGGTCTTTTCTAAAAAATGGTTCCAGACTCCAATTAGAAATATTTTTTCTTGAGTTTTCTCTTCTCTCCCCTTCACATTTCTTCATTTTCAGGAGTGAAGTATAGTTGTCTGAGTTCTGACTGCCCCATTTTTGCTCTTGGGCCATCTATTAGAAAATATTGACAAATTATTTAGCACTGAAAGCAAAACAAAAATCAATCCCAGATCATTTTTAAAAATGTAACTTGGATGGTTGCCTAGTGATTACCAGTTAATTATGCCCTTACTGAAGGTGGTTCTCTGCACTTCCAAACTATGCAGAGCTGATAAGAGCTATTATTGTACTTTACCAACTTTAGAACTACTCAGATGTTACAATGCTTTATTTCACTGGAAAGTATTTCATCATTTTTTAATGGCTCTAGCTTCACTACTGGTGCGTATATCACAATTAAACAGGTGTCTCCTTTTGAAATTGTGGACATCTAACAGACCAGTGCTGTGTTTTCAGCGCCTTTGCTTTGCTTTGCTGTTTTCATGGACTAGTTCTCGCTATTGAACAGTGCGTGATCTCCGCTGGTGTGTTGGAAGAGAGGAGGCTTTTGGGTGTGCAGATTGGACCCTGCTGTGCAGTTGCACAAGTTCTGGGATGTGGAAGGCTGAGGTGCTAGAAGTGAGCTGATTTACATAACCTGCATTCTTGGTTTTTGTTTCACTCCATCCTTTAATGAGGAGATCAAACTATTTTCCTAATGATTGCAATGGTTGCAGAAAACACTGGTTCATCTCCCACGATCCTGCTAAGCAATGTAGTTGCCAAACAGTCCTTAAGAATAAAGAGAAATTCTCCTGGCAGTTGCTACAGATCAGTTCACTCTCTTCATTTCCTTTAAAAGATGTAAAAATCAGTCCATTTTTTGAGAAGCACAGAATTCTGCACTCAAAGGTCATATAAAGCCTATAAAGTTGTCAGCTGGTGACATTTTACAAGGCAACAGGTGTTGGGATAATGGGTAACAGAGAAAGCAAAGATGAATGACAGGGGTCCCCTAATCACTGACAGACTGGGAATAGTTTTAACCTTCCCTGCATTAACTGGAGTGACAGGGAAAGAACTCCAGGGTATCACAAATCTCCAGATCTTTGCAGTACCTCACTTTATACTTAGTAAATGATGATTCAGGTGCAGACCTTTCAATATGTGTAACTTTTATTAGTGTGGTACTTCAGATTTCCCTGTGACCTTATCGAAGCCAATTTGTAATTCCCAAATTTAAAATTTTTTAAGTGAAAAATACTCTTTAGCCTAGGAAGAACTACAATGAAATCGGTGTTATGTTGCTTGTCCAGAGATTGGGCTTAATTTGGGTTAGTGTTGCTGGCTTCTTTGTGGAACATGTAGTTTCATGTTTAGAAGCACCAAACAGAATTGCTGTTGAATATTTCAATTACAAGTTAAATTTTAAAAAGAACAACTTTACTGCTTTAACATTAGACAGAGCTCTGTTTTCTGATAGACTCACACATACCACCTCTGCCCCATTTTTTGTATTCTGTAGTCTTCCGTGATAACAATCAGGGATTTGTAAATTGCAAAGCAGAATATTGGTCATTTTAGAGCTTCTAATGTCTTTTTTTAAGTTACAAAATACTGCAATGGAAAAGGATGTAGATATCAATGTGAAGATGCTCTGGCAATGCAGCAGAATGTAGCTTCTGCTGAAATTATTAGGATACTTGATGCAATCACCTTACCCTTCTCCAGTGCATAATTTCTTCCTATGGCATATTCGTATTCCAGCTTTTGAGACTCCTTCAGGGCTCTCCACAAATACCAGCAGCACCAAGCCACAGCAGAGCACTCTAGGATGCTGATGAGAAAATCTGTACGATGTATTTTGTGGATGTGTGGGTACCACAAAGACTGATATTTCTGTCACTTTAATAACCCCTATTCTAATTTCAAAGTGTAACACAACCCCTCTTGGTAAACCGCGCATGGGCCCCAAGCCTGCCTTTGATAGCAGAATGGGAATGCCTGGGAGAAGCCTTAATTTGAGAACATAGTAAGATCCTTGCTTTTAGCACCTGTTTGGATATTGGCAACGCATGATCCTTTCCCTTAATCCTGATGAAATACAGGCAACGATGTTTATCCAGGGTTATAAAAAGTTATTGACTTTTACCACGATTGCTTTGCAGTGTTTCTTTCAGCCACATAGACATGTCTTACCTTGTTGGCAGAAACCAAAACACTCACTAAACCACAGTGGATGATGTAGATATTTGTACGAGGTATTATTCTTGGCCAGCATAGCTCCTGCTGTCTCTCGCGTGTCCCTCGCACAGCCGCCTATCTAACCCCCTCCCATGCCACAGCCAGCCCTGCCACCAAGGGGTCTGCATCCATCCGTGCTGCGTGGTAAAGGTCCTGGGCGAGGACATGCAGGGTGACCCAGGGCCTCTGCAAACAATGGGGGCTTTATCTGGAGAGAGAAGCCTGGACACGGGAGGCTCCACAGCAAGTATTGAATATTTGGTCTCGGCTTTGGGGGGAAGGAAAAAAAGTCCCAAGTGAATAGAGAAAAATCTTTTATATCTTTCATGTTTTGTAGTCAACTAATACCCATTAATTCCCTTTAAACTTAATTCTCTTGAAATTCATCAGTAATAAGATATCTGTTGAGGCACAAAACCCAGAAACCTCTTAAGACCTTTGAAACATGACATGAAAAGCATACAGACCATTTGTTCCTTACCTGCCAAGAGCATGGCAAACTGCTGAGGTTTCTGAGCTGAGGACTGGCACAGTAGTGTGACAGCCAGTGAGAATACCCGCATGAATTTTCTAGACATATGACATTATTTTTTATTGTCATACTAAAGAATCAGTTTTCAATTCTTACTTGACTTCTTCCTGGCATTTCTTCGCTATTTTATTTCCCTCTTGTTTCGTTAAGTAATGAGTGGCACAAGTTTAATCACTCAAATTGTACATTTGCTGTTATTGATTATCGTTGCTTTTTACACATTCTGTCAGCTCTTTCATAATTGTGGTGTTCACCTTTTGTTGAACCTTAATGATTAGGTGAGCATGAGAGACACAAGAGCTCCGTAGCCATCTGTGTACATACAAGATAATCCCTATTGAGAAAGGCAGAGGGCAGATCTGACATACTGGTAAATGGATAAGCAGAAATCTGTTCTGTAAATAATAACAAAAATGGTGAATAATAAAATACCTGTGATGGTTCTTAACCAGATCTTAATCTCTAAATCATCTGTGTATATGCCTGAAACCTTTTCTGTCTGTGCCCTCTCTTTATTTAATAATGTAGTAAGGCATCAGGGCAAAATGCCAGTTGTATAAACCCTATAGATGGAGGTGTTGCTCCAAAGATTGAAAAAATCTCTTACTAGAGTAGTCCTTTGTCTAGAAAATATACTGTGTTAACTTTACTTTCCTCCAAAATACAAACCTAAAACATCTGCAGCATGCTCAGTGTCCCTTCAGAAATTTCTTGGAAAGGTTGCAGGTTCCTGACCTTCAGTTTTTTGTTTAGCTGTTGTCCTACGTAAGTATTTTAGACTTACAACCCCAGAAGTTAAATTTAAAGCCAGCCTGACGCAGTTAGACAACTATAGTTGCCCTGATGTCCAAGGCATTATTCAGTTTAAAGTAGTGGCTATGGACCAAATATTTCAGGTGGTGGCAGGACACAGGAAGCAGATGAAGAAGCTGGGTGGGTGGATGATGAGTTGCCTTGAGTCTGTGAATCTGGGTTGCTTTCTTGAAAGACTCCCCAGGCCTCATGAACAGGTCTTAATGCTAGTTGTGATAGACTGCCTGCATGGCCTATGCAGCTAGGAGACAACAGAAAAGTTTTGCCTTCCAAAGCATGAAACCATAAGCACTTCCAAGTCCATCATAGCAGGGGCTGAGTAGTCCTTGATTACCTTGTGCAATTGTGGTATTAATGTTTCAGAGTTGATAATTCAGCTTTGTTTCTGACCAGAGAATCTCACTAATTAATCTCACTGGCAGGCAGAGCAGCTTGCTGGGCACTAGGGCCAAATTAGCAGGTTTCACCTTTCTCAGGAGCTAGAAGCCCCTGGTTGGGCCTTCATCAGCTTTATGCCCATACATTCACTGGGTGTTTGTCTGTCCTTCCTTTTGAGAGCATGTTTGCAATCTAGTCAAGATCAACCTAAAAGTTAATTGTATTATTAGCAAAGTGAAATGGGCAGGAAGAAATGATGGGTTTTGAAATACGGCTCACAGAGCAGCAGGGAGGTTGCAGCCTGGCAGAGGCAAGAACTCTGAAGACGGCCCCTGTCCCTGCCAGCCATGTGGTAGCTGGCAAAGGGGGACAGCGAGCAGTGAGTTGCAGACTTGTATTAGCAACTGAGCTTCCATGATCTCTCTGGTTTTGGCCCACTATTTATGATACTCCAGTGGAGCAACATCAGCCTCCAAGCGAGTCAAGTGAGCTGTAAGGCAGAGCGAGATTTAAATCAAACATAAAAAGAAATTCTGAGAGGAGACTCCAAATTTATGACAACTTTACAGCAACCAAAGTCCAGCTCATTACTTCACAGCAACCAGGTCGTGACAAGGGTGAAGAGTTATTCCTATTCATCTGATGCCACCAAGGAGTTCCAACCGGGAGAACCATCGCTGCCCTCAGAAACATGTGCACAAACACTCCACTCTCTTTTTGCAGGGGAAAACTGCTTCCATGCAATCAAGCTGACCTATTTTTAAGTTGTCATAAAGGTGATTTAAGCGAACTTGGGTGAGCTGTCATGAAGTAGGCAATGTGTGGGGTTAGTAAACTCCCTTTCCTTCTAAACTAGCACCACCGTTTTTGCAACGTTTGTGTCGCTACAGCTATACCGTTGTACAAAACATAACTGGAATATTTATTTTACAAGGTTAAGTGAATAAAATAGATGTAAAAAAGTAAGTATTGCCTTTATTTTTCAGGCAGAAGTATTTTCTGCCTAGCATGTCTAGCATGAAGTCTAGAACATGCTAGAAGTCTAGCATGTTGCAAACTTCGTATATAAGTTAACATTTTGTGAATAGATCTGTTTTGGTATATCTTAGGACAGCTATCACAGCATCATTGACTGCAAACCTATGCTCCTATTGTAGATGATCATGTTCGTGTCCTCAAACCCATTGGACCCATTTTGGCTTCTGAGCAGTTATGTTTATAGCAGTCATATTAAATTATATCTGAAACCCAAACAACAGTATAACATTATACCTTTTAGATAATTTATTGTTTTGACTTGTTCCTGATGTTCTTTATAAAAATTTAACAAAAATGTTGACAGGAAGTAAACTGTTCTACATAGCATCAGCATAAGAAGCTGGAGAAATAAAACAAATAAGTAAATAAATCGCTACTGCAGAGAGGATATCTATTATACAGAAAGTGTTCCATTATTAAAATAATTTCTAATAATTACAGGAATCAGCTGCCATGGCAGTGCTAGTCACTGCAGGATTTTTAAAATGCTTAAGGTATTAATGCCCTTATGAATAAATTTATCTGAATCATTTCATTTTTATTTAGTGCTGTTTGTGTTCTGGTAGAGCCTAGATATCTAGCTCAATGAAATTCTCTCCATAATTGGACTTTGCACTGTATATTACTGCGTTTCATTCTGTTTCTATTTCCTGAATCTTTTGTTTTATCTGGTTCTTCTTATTTAATAATCCAAACCTCAGTTTTGCCAGTGCTTCCCAAACTGATATCATTTGCAAATTTCAGAAGTAGTCTCTTGCTTCTTGTTCGTTTTTGAAAGCAGTAAATAAAATTTGACCCGAGGCGAGCTCTAGAACATGGTTGCATCAGCTCAGACAAACAGGCTATCTTACTAACTGTCAATCTCCTAGTTCTGGCTGTCTCCAAAACCCAGCGATTTGGATTGGTTCTCTGTGATTCGAGCAACTTCAGCAGCAAGGACTTTGTATTTAGAGGGCAGTCAGTAATTCTTTTTGTGATGCATGTCACCAGATTAGATTCTGATTCACATTCTAATGACTGTAACGAGCCTGTACAGCTAAAAGACGAAAATGTTTCAGCCAGTAAAGTAAACGCAAAATAAATAACCTGTTATGCTTCAAAAACTAATTGAATCACAGGTATCTGAACCTGAGACATTTGTCTCATCTATAGATGTCAATTATTTATCCTTTTCAGGGTATTAGATATTGGCATCTATCTGTGACCACATCAGTCTGGAGCAGGCACGTGAGTATGGCAATTCTGGTATTCCTACATGACTGTGTTCAAGAAGAAAATTACTCAATTACAAGGAGGCTGATTATATGAAGTGATTTTCCAATTAGACTTGCCCTTTGAAAATGGCTTGGTTTGGTCTTCAATTTACTATTGTATTATTGTTATTCTTTTTATTGTTCTAAACTCTGGCCTTGCTCTGTCAGGCTTCTGTTGTCTAAATACCAACAAATTGACAGACGTGTGAGTCACTAGCAGAGCATTTTGTTTTACATACAGAGAATGAAATGTGAAAATAATACATGCACTGGGCAATCAAAGATGCTTTCTGCCTTATCTCCATAATCCAACAAATAGCCTTTTCCCCAGATTTTTCATTCCAGAATTAATGAAGAAACTGGTGGTTTTCACATTTGAAATAACAAGTAATAGCTCTTATACCTTTAGAATTAGACATTTCATTGACCTGTTGAGCAAGCAATGAAATAGCAATTGCAGTCGCTGCAATGTCAATGCAGACATTTTGCTACTTGAATTTGCAAGCAAAAAAAACCAACAAAAGCAGGTTTGTCACTTTAATACATTTTTTTTTCTTCTCATAGTTACTATGGTGTCATGGAAAAGGATCTTGATGTTTTTGTTGTTCGCAGTGTTTAAGACAGGAGGTTAGAAATCTTGTTTTTGTATTTGGAGCTGTGGTACTAGCTGAATAACACTGTAATCACCTGTAGGTAACAGTCGCCTGGTTTTTGTCTGAGTCAGGGAATGAGTAATGAGGACTTGGACCGGCTGCCAGCAAAGCTGCTGACAGCCACACAATTTGATGTGGACCATCGAAAATTGGGTCCCCTAGAGGAGAAAGAACAAACACAAGGATATTTTTCTTATGAATTAAAGCCTAAGAAAAATGGCTTTGCATAACAGCTGCTGTTCTCTCATAAGTGTGAGCTACGTACAGTTTTCTGGACAAGATGCATGCAAGTTTGCATGAGACAAGTGCAAACCTTTAGTCCTGTCAGGTTTTCTGTGTTGCTTTGAAGCTGTTGTGATGAGGTATCGAAGGACCAGGGAAAGCACTGCAGATACTGACTTTAGAGCAAGTTCCATGTAGAACTAGTCCCTGCTTCAGTGGACACAAGGTTTGAAAGGCCTGGCTCAGCCATCATTATTCTACTCCAGTTTCATATTATGGTAAAGCTGTTGGTATTAAAAATGTTGTGAGTTTATAAAAGGAGTATTTTGGTGGTGATCTGAGTTCTCAGAATCAAGTTTTTGTAAATATTTGATCATTTAGATGCCTTTTTGGCTGGCTCAGTTTAAGGCAGCTGAAAGGGACCCCATTTTAGTAGTTAAATGCTTTGCATAATTTTAAGAGCAAGACGTTTTAAGATGTCTCACATTGTGTACCCAGAATCACTAGTAATCGCTGAAAATCTTGCCTCTAATTTTGGTTATTTTTCCAATACTCATACATCCATTATTAACCAGAGTTGGTTACTATTAAAGATGTTTCAAAAGGTTTCTTTTTATCCCCCCTTTTTAGCCATGGATGATGTTGCTTACTTATATTGAAATACGGTCAGACTGGGTTTATAGAAAACAGATTAGTGCCTTCTGTTCTTCTTTTGTTTTATGTCAACTTTCATTCGCAGAATTTTGTTAACACATTGTTGCCATACAAAGATAGTAAATATTGCAAAGAAATCTTTAATTCTCACAGCTAAATGGTTTTCACTGAAATAAATTTTTAAAAAAAGATCACAGGAAGTTTTCTTCCTTAGTAGTGCTTAGTTTTGGCAAAGGTGGTTGCATCAGGATTCAGGTTACAGTGATTTAAAAGCATTCCTTGAAATGCATGGTCATTAAAGCGTGCCCCTGTGTCCCTTCCTCTCCCTTCCTTTTTCATCAGAGAATCTTTCTAAAGAGTAGTTAGGATCATTGGATAATTTAGGTTGGAAGGCACCTCTAGAGGGTATCTTGTCCAGCTCCCTGCTCAGAGATCAGGTTGCTCAGGGCCGTATCCATTTGAGTCTTAAATACCTCCAACGATGAAGATCCCACAACCTCTCTAGTCAACCTGTTCCAGTATTTGACCACTCTCACAGTAAAATGGTTTTTCCTTGTATCTAACTGGAATTTCCCATGTTCTAAATTTTGTCGCTTGCCTCTCATCCCATTGCCATGCATCTCCAAGAAGGGTCTCGCTCCATCTTCTCTGCATCCTCTGATCCCGTAGCTGTAGATGGCAGTGAGGACTCCTCTTTGCCTTCTCTTCTTGAGGCTGAACAGGTTTAGCTCTCCTCACCTTCCCTCAGATGTCCTGGGCTCCAGCCCTCAGCTGGCTTGGTGGCCCTTCGCTGGATTTCCAGCAGCATATTACTACCCTTGGCTTGAGCTACAGGCTTGGTTCACTTCCCATTTCTTTATAGTTGGGGTTTTACACTTTTGGCTTAATGAAAGGAATGTGGCCTTGATTAGTTCCCTTCAGATTAGTGATCTGAATAAAATGTAGCTGAAAAAGAAGCAGCAAGTATCATGTTTCTGAACTAGATCCATCACCATCACAATGCTGCTTGAGCAAAGCAGGCGATTATCCTTCTTTTCCATTTCTTGATTTTTTTTCTTTTTTTGTGTGTTCTGTGATTTTTAGGTGCTGTTTAGGGGTTGGGATTTTTTAAGGATTAAAGCTTTTGAAATTATTTATTTACAAGCTATGAAAATCTCCCCAAAACGGATTTTAACAAGTGTGTAATTGGATAATTTGACAACTGGTAAGCTGAAGCCCCAGAGATCACGAATTACACTTCACTGCAGAATAGTCGTTCTTCATGTAGAATTAATTTGATTTCCTCCAGATTACAAGCAGTAAGAAGAGTAGTCAATTAAGAGAATTATTCTCTGTGTTTCCCATCCTGCTTTTAATTGCCAGCCAGGGGTATTAAGAATTCCTTTTCCTTGTGAGATGTCCTAGAGGCAGGAAGCCAGAGAGGGGATGAGGGACTCTGGATTAAATGCTGGCGCAGGATTCAGGAGAAATGACCACGGACTTTGAGGGGGGCTTAGGCTCTACTTTCGGAGCACTGGTTATCCATGGGGCCTGCAAGCTGCCGAGTTTGCTGGAGGCAGACAGCAAAAGCCACGTCTTCCAGTGGCATCGCCAAATGGAGCAGCGCTTCCTCCTTCTCCCCCAGTCCTGCTCTCAGCCAGACTGGTGCAAAGGTCTGTATGGCTGCAGATGAGCTGGGCTGGGCTGAGGAAACACCCCGGAGTTTCGAGCTGCTGGGGAAATACCTGGGTGTTTTGTGCAGAGCCGCTCTGAGCCCAGCTCAGTGCCCCGCTTTACTTCACCACCCGCCTGTGCGAAGAGGAGCAGCGGCATGGTCAAAGGAGGGCTGAGAAGTGGCAGCAGGAGCAAGGCCTGGCTCCGCCGGCGAGCTCAGCGGGGCAGCTTCAACCTCCGCCGGGCGCGGGAGCCCCACGGACAGCCGGAGGGGGCTGCGAGTCCCTCTCCAAGAGCTGCAGCTGAGGCTTCCAGGGACTGAGGCGTCAGCTTTGCCAGCTCTGGAGGAGATGACGCCTGTAAGCGGGACGTTGGCCGTTTTGCTCTGCGCTGGGGCTGCGGAGAATGAGTCTGACGAACTGGATTCATACAGAGGATGTTTCCGAGCCTGTTCATGTGAAAACTGCCTAATTAAGGGCAGGCGTCCCCAGAGGTCTTTGGCCCGGCACCCCCTCTTTCTCCTTTCTTTCCCACCCGCTGCCTGCGATAACTGAGTGTGGGGCTGGGCACAGAAAAGAGGGGGGCTCTGGAGCTCCTCCGCGTGCGAGGCAGCTCCCGCTGGGCCGTGGAGGAAACGGGGGCCCTGGACCCCATGCGGAGGGACAGAGGGTTGTGGTCGGCTGTGCAGCAGCCGGAGCCACGGGAGCAGCGGGAACACGCGTGGCTCGTGCCCCTCGCCCTGCAACGACAGGGGCCCGAGACACCTGCCGAAAGGTAGATCAAACAGGCCCAAAGTGCCCCAGATTAAAGTCTCCTGGTTGCATATTTACTGAATGCAAAGGAAAGAAATTTATAAGGGGACATTTGCTTCAGTTTTGTTTTGACCTTGGAAAAAGAAGAAAAAAAGTGAAACTGGGAATCTATACCGTGACGCTCACAGAACACTGAGCGCGTCGTTTGGCAGTCACCGGTCTCATCTCTAATTGTAAGGAGATCAGAAAAAAACAACAACATAAACTGGGAAACGTGTTGGTTTTAAAAAGCTTGACATTTACAGAGACTAAATTGGAGGCATATAAGAAATGTAAATGTGAAATAGAAAAAAATCTGGTTCTTTTTCATACCACTTACTAGTAGCTCTATCATAAAATAACAGAATCGCTACCCTGGAGTCAGATTCTGCAAAATTACTACCCTGGAGATACAGTAGTTCAAAGTGACTTTTTTCCACAGTGCTAAACTTCTATTTCCCAAATCCGTCAGCCCCAAACAGTGTGAAAGTAAGTATTTAAACCACTCTGTACCTTGCATGCAAATCAGTCCTAACAAATTGAAAATAGATTGTAGGGCTGTCAGATGTTCAAAATCAACAGTAAAAAAATAGTGTTAAAAATATATAGAAAAGCAGTGGAGTTTCGTAAAAGATAGAAATACACGATAATGATAAGTCTTTTCATTGTAATTCATGCTAAAAATGTCAAATTCCGCTTGTAGTATTTGTAAGGCAAATCTCTGTCAAATTTAAAAATAATTCTCTCAACTTCGGTGGAATAAAGGTACATTGTTTTCACATATGGGTTTTCTCTTTGATCTTAAAAAGATGTCAGATAAGGTAGTGCTACATTTCTGTTCATAACTGGGTACAATCTAATATATGTGTTTAATATGTATATAGCTCTTTGCTGATTTGGTGATAACAGGAACAATCAAAAGAAGTAAAAAGCTTGGACATGAGAGAAAACCAAAATATTTTATCATTTAAAACAGGCAGTAAGAAACCTGAACATATGTAAAAACATGTAAAGTATACGCCTAATTTTGTCATAAAACCAGAAGAGAACAGAGCAGTAGTGCGGCTAGCACAGCAGAAAACAAACTCTTTGGGGATTTGGTTGAGTGATGCAGTAAAAGCTAATTTCAAATTTTGTAACTTAGGGATGTACTTTGTTGTATGGTCCATTAACCGATCTGTAAATTTCTTATTGAAAAAAAAGTTAATTCTTTTAACTCACCTTTTGAAGTAGTCTTCAACTTTTTTTCTTTTTTTTTTTTTTTTTTTTTTTTTTTGTCCCTGGCTTCATCTGTGTTCCTCTGACTTCTAGATGACTAGAAAATCTGTAGGAGAAAGCAGAAGTACAGTTCCGGCTGTCTTTGTTTGTTGTGTATCTTTTCCATAGTAAACTGCAAAGATAAACATAAAGAAAGAAAAAGGCCATGTCTGGCTGGGCCCGGGTATAGCTGGACCAGTCTCTGAGCCTGAAGATGACCCCTTTCCTTGCTTCTCCTTCTCTTTCCCTGTGTCCTGCAGCCTTATCAAATAATTTGCTTTCTGGGACAGAGGCTGCCTTAAATACATTATTTGTACAGTGTACGTAACAGCATGGCCCTGATTTCAGCTGGGTTAAGCTGGGTGGCAATATAATGCTAATGATAGTACGTGAAGAAGCCCGAGCAACGGAGACTGTCTGTCCACTCAGTTTTTGCGCGGGGCTTGAGGAAGTAATGGAGGACTCTGTGACCGTAATGCCCGGTGAACGGAACTTGCTGTTAGGATTAGAAGCAACAGATTATGTCTGGAGAACAAACGGACCAACCTTCAGTCCTTTAAAACAAAAACCCAGCGTTTTCTCATTGTCTGACGCAGAAATGCGGCGATATCCAGGCTGACAATCTTTTCTGTTTTGCTTTTGCAAAATTCTGGTGCTCAGATTGCTCTGGTTCTCCTTATCCTGGTCCAGCACAACCCTATTCTGTATTGTCTGCTGGTATCAGTACTATAAAAAGAAAATATAACATGATTAATCCTTAAGCAGGGATTTTACCTTTTTATTTCGGGAGGAAGATCTGCCAAGTTAGTGCGGTTTTTGTGACATTTGTGTTTAGGCATGGAATACAGAAAAAAGAAAGATCCTAACTGGAAGAAGTGATTCTTCTTCCAGGATGGTCGCCTGAGGCGGAGGAAAGCAATATTTTGACACAGCAAGCTAAGATGCCAATTTCTGGTATCCCAGCAGCTGAGAATGGAGTTGAACCTGATATAAGCTCAGTTTCTGTTAATATTTGGGACTGTGAGTCTTAAAGAAGTGAGCTAGTAACTGGAAAAGATTGGGAACCCTTGCACAAAATCTTTTCCTCTGAGTGCATTATATCCTAGTAATCCAGATTAACAAAATAGGAAGCAGCACCATTAGACATCCTTTAGGAGTTCAAGGGGACAGATTGTACTGCCTCATACATGTCTCTGATGGATTCTTATAGGCCAGAAGACTTCAAAGTTTAATGTCAAAGGATGCGCTTTCCTGTTTCTTTTGATGCAATTGTGTGGGGACATCGCTGAAGAAAGTAATCTGCTGTGAAACTCCAAAAATTCCAGAGCAAGGGAAGAACTGAATATTTCTTTCCTACTTTTGCTGCTTGCCAGGTGCACTGAGGCTTCTGTCTGGAGCTTTCTCTCCTTTCCCACCACACAACTTGATAGCCAGGTGTTCTTCCACTTTTGTTTTGCCAGCAAAACTCTTCATATGGTTATGACACCGAATAGTCCAGCAAGCCCATGGAAACAGCTGGACTGATATCACCTCTGCAAGATTCGGCTGGCCAAGAAGTGTTCTTACTTCCTTTTGAGCTGGGATTGATCCTGTGTTGGTGCTCCAATGCATTGCTGGATTTCTGTTTATACCCTTTTAGGATTTACAGAATTTCTTGTTGCTCTCTGGAGTATCCAGTCTGCAGGCACATTAAATTGCAATGAGCTTATAATAGTGTTTTGCTTCTCTTTCCAGTAGGGACTTCGTTGAGCACATCTTAATTATAAGACTTCGTGCTGGTGACATCTGACAGCAGTTAGTATACGTGAATCTTTGAAAAGGAGACTGAACAACCAGCCAAACTATCTGCAGTACCAGTGGCATGTTGTGAAAAGGTGTCTGTAAATACATGGGCTATTTGTTTATGCCTGTAACACTTGCAGTTTAACACAGCTGTAACAGCAGAGGCTCCATTCGCTATTCTCCCAGGTGAGAAAGAAGCTTTGTCATTAAAAAGCAGCTTGGCCACACAAACACAGTGGTGGTTTCTGCTGGTAGAGAAGTGCCTTGTTGCTTGTCATACCCCTGCGCAGCGTATCTGGCAGAAGCCTGTTGCGTAGGTCTGTGCTTCAGACTCCTACCATGAGCCGTTCTTGGAGGAAGTAACAACCCAGTTACCCTGAAAATAAGCGTGATATTTATGTGCAGTCACAACAGTACTAAGCATATAGAAGAAGTAATACACAGCATCTAAAACCTGAATTGCAAATGATATGTAGTAGTGTAAAAGTGCAGGATGTCATCTCTCAGAAACTACCTGATAGTGATTAGTGATAATCAATAATTTCAGGTAGTTTCTGAGAGATGACATCCTGCACTTATTGATTATCACTAATTTTTAGACCAGACCAATTAGACAGTGTCCTTTGAGACTGGCTTTCTAAGTGCATGTGGGTCATTTCATTAAAGTATAGTAATTTCTAAAACCAGTTAACCCCTCTATGCATCTGCTTCCTCATCTGTAACACAAGGATAATGTGTGTGCAGGGGTTGTTTCTCTTTTCTAGACGTCCGTACATTTTAGTCAAATAACATTTGTTATGTGGTTTGAGTTCCTGTGGTAGAAACTGTTGTAAATGCTGATGGGAGGAAGGATCTGTATGCATGATAAACTGAATACACTAATTGTTTTAACTTCGTATCTATCTTCCCACTGCCCTCTGCTGGATAGCTTATCTAACCTTCTCATCGCACTTCAGTATTTACAACACACCTGTGAATAGCTGCTCGGTCACTTTCTGCAACCTGTTCGCTTTGCGCTCTTCCTAGTAGAGAAAAGGCCGTTAGCAGGGAACAGCCTTTCCCTTTCAAAAGTCACTGCATGTGCTCAGAGCCGTATATTTGCATGATTCCTTTAGTAGCAGGACTAATTAAGAGTTGTTTCATGGACGAATGGCTCAAAGAAAGCATTTAACTTATTTCCTCTTTTTAAAAATCTTAACACTAAGAAACGCTAAAGAATACTTGCAATAAGGGCTTGGAGGACCTTAACAGAATGTAATGTTACATTTGCTTATTGGCTATACGGCAGACAGCACTTCTGCAGCCTTTGATGGGGCTTCACAATGTTAATGATGATTGCACCAGTGCTGCTGTAATGGTATCACCGGATGAAATTCTTAGTGTGAGAGATTCTCCCTAATGCAATGTGTGCATCCGCACTACACAACCAGCACTTCCTACCTTTCCTTTCTTTCCACTGGTTTGATTTACGGGGGAGCCCTGTAAACCTTGGCTGGTCAGCAGAAGTGCGCTGCAGGGGAGTGCCAGCCCATCCAGGAGAAGGGATGAGCAAGCACCTGAGAGCGGCACCTTGGAAAGCAGCTGGTAGAACTGGTCCTCCCAAGCCCCCACCCAGAGAGGAGGGTCCTCAACCCTTTCCTTTACCTAGTCCTTTACTGGAGAAATCACCCCCCATTTTGTTGGACGTAGGCAGAAAAAGCTGAGGTAATTTGTAGGTAGGCCTGGACAGTGGTAATATATAGAGGCTGGTGCTGCCCTAAAACGTGGAAGATTTTGGATCAGCATCTTTGGTTCGGGCTGTTGTTTCATGCTTTGTTGTGGAGACTTGACAAATAACTACAAATGGTGATCTGAGAAAAACTGCTGGAGAAAGCAAGTGTCAGTCCAGCTGCATCTAATGTGAGTACTTTAACTTGTCACTATATCCTTTAGGGCTATGAAAGAAGGAAATTCTTAATAGGCTGCAATTGGTTTTATTTAAAGTAAGAAAGATCTCTTTGTGGCCAAAGAGCAGCTCTTGTTTTGTTACCTCTTTTTATTTCTCTCCCGTTAGCCTTCCACAGACACTTTCTGCTGTTTATTTGAAACTCAGGAAAGAAAGACGAAGAAGTGGACATTGTAGACCTTGCCTGTCCAAGCGGTGCATATTGTTGAAAAAATTTCCACCACTGAGCAAATGTAATTATTTATGTAAGAGGAGATCCGCAGAAGCTGCACTACTGTGTGTCTACAATTCTCTAGGGCTGCACAAATTACTTGCAGCTGCCCTGCCCTAAGCTGTTCGTGTGGCATTAGAGAGAAGAATTGATTTTCAGAATTCACTGGAAGGAAATGAAAATTAGTTTGTTAATAAGGATATCAGCAGAAGAGCTCTAAGCCATGGGTCTTTGACCCATGTTCCCCCCAGTTCAATATATCAGAGAGACTTTCAGCTTATTTTCTGTCTCTTATACAGAGTTAGAAGCATTCCTGCAATTTCAGGAGTGTCCTGGTGAAGAAAATGTTGCCTGTCTTCTTTACTGGATACCTGTGTAGAAGAGTCTGAAAAGATCATCAAGCGATCTCCAAAATATATTTAAAATAATTTTCCATTTGTAAAATGGCTACTGTTCCTGGCCACAGACCATGTTCATCTGGACCCTAACCCATGGACTGACTTCCCAGCTTGACCCTGGACCTGCCTCTTCCTCATAAACTTGCCTAATGATCTGGACACTTGGCTAAACGTAGCTACCATCTCCAGGTCTGCCCTGCTCACCTCAGCTGAGTGCTCTGTGGGGACCCTGGCCGGCAAAGTGCTGCCTTGCCAGCTGTGTTACCGTGCTGGGCTCCCGGCTTCCTGTCCCGTAGGGCCCAGCTGGCCCTCACTGCTCTCTGATACTGCCTGCCCTGTCTCTGTTAATACATCATGAAGAATAGATTGGTACAAAATCAGTTGAGTTGAATACACATGATTATTGTTGTTTTACTAACCTCACATCATGTCCTGATCATACCTTGTCAAAAGCAAAGTGAAGTTGGATTAAGTGATTTATTTTAGCATTTCTAAAGACTGTTTCAAAATAGCTTGTTATGGTGAGAGTGAATTTAGATGTGAGTTTATCTAAATCCTAGGTCTGGTGGACCTCCAGACCTAGGACTCTCCAGGGCAAGAGGAACCTTTCTTGATAACCCCAAGTTAGAATTTCACAAGCTGCAGGGAAAAGGGGATTAAGAATTAGGTGGGGAGGATCATACGTTGATAACAAGCGAATCAGAAAGCAACATCAGGCAGAAAAGCTTTGAGAGAGGAAAGGTGTGATGGATCATAGTTGGCTAAAGAGATACTACACAAGGTCCAGTGTCTTCTAACTTGTTCTGATGTGATATTGGGTGTCTAGGTCCAATTCAAACTCCTTGGGTCAGGCCTAACCCACTTCACTGAAACAGAAAACATGAACTGAAAGTTTTGCCCTTCACTTCAGACCTGTGTTCAAAAACTGCCCTTGTGATAGTGATTTTCAAGGAACCAACATCCCTCACAAGCCCCCAAACCCACAACAGATCATTCCTCCTTTCTCCACTCCTTATTTTTTTCAAGTGTGAACTTCCTGCTTTTAGAAGTTATGTGCTTTTTTCCTTGTGCTAGTGGTTGAAGGCATCTGAGAGAGTCTTCTGGTCTTGGAGGCACAGATTATACTGCATGGATGGGAAACTCTCTCCATCTTCAGGTGACCTTGTCTGGAAGAGTTACTTGGCTTGGTCACAGCTACATTTTGAAGCCACGTTAATAGTTTCGCAAAGCTCCTTTTTAGCACTTTGTATGACACATTTTATTTAAGCTGTGTAAACATGTCCATTTGAACATTGTTTTTAAAATGAATTGTTTTTTGCATGATTCAAATTTTCAAAGTAAGAAGTGAGGCCAGAGAGAATACTTAATAGTTGTGGCATTTAGCACAAACGGTGGAAGCTATACGTTCAGCTTTTTTTCTATCTACAAGTGCTCTTTCCTTTAGCATTTTGAGAGGATTGCATAGCTTGATTTTGATAAGCATGGCTAACTTACCTGCAGTGATGAAAACAGCTGTTAAGGACATCTGAATGAGACATAATGACCATAGCTTTTCCATTGCTAGTATAATGGATAAAAATATGGTTTCTAGTGTGCAAGAAAATTGTAGCTATATAAATAGTAGAGGCTGGATGTGTTAGATGGAAGAACAAAATGATTTTAAAAGATTGAGGGTACTCCTGGAAGTAGCATTTGTTTTGTTTGCTGCCAGTGGCATTTCAAATGAAAACACTAATTGAGCTTCAGAGGTATCTATATATTTTGTTGAGTATTTATTAGTATTTCTGAGACAAAAATGTAATAGTACTTAATGTTTCTCTTAACATGTTGGTAAAGCACAAAAACTGTAATCCAGCCCTGGCTTGAGGAAGGTTTGCTGCTGAGGTCTTTGTGTCACAACTGAAAGAGAGGGGGAGCGTGAGGAGAAAAGGATGGCTAAGGAAAGAAATACATTTGCCTGTATTGATACTGAAAGACCTAGAGGGTACACAAAGGAGAAGGCATATAGCCGCCTATTAGATTTACCCCGGTGGGCTAGAAAAGGATGAATAGTAGAAAGGGGAAGCGAAAAGAAACTCAATCCTTCCCACCCGTAAAATTACTTATATCTTTGTAGCACTGATTGTAATTGCTCACCAGAGGCAACACTGATGCTAGTGCATTGGCCATTAAAATGTCCATACACCATTTACGCACTAGTTAGGTATTTAATATAGTCTTGCTGTCATACAAGTTTGAGTTTTACTGTTCCTCTTCTTGTCAACTATATATCTCAACAAGCAGGTATTGTTTCTTGTAGAGTGTTTCTTCTCATTTCCTTACAAATTTGGATCATTATATCTGTTTTGAGTTACACGGCATGCTTTATTTTTATAATCAGCTTTAGTAACAGTTTCAGGCAGTTGTAGTCAGCACTGGCAAGAGGTCCTCTGGGATCAGCATTTTTGTAGGTGAGGTTTCTGTGACAGTGCTTGTGGGATGTCATTAAAGGGTTCAAAAGAACCTGATTAGTGAAGTACTGCAGAGTTTAGTGCAGCCAGTCACTGCTGTTTGGCATATACAGAAGTGGCTGAATGCACATATTGAAGAGGTGGAGGACAGGCATTGTGACCTGAAAACACTCTTACTGTTTAAATATATCTCTTTGCACCTTTATTTTAAAGGGCAAAAATGAACACGTGGAATGTTTCTCTTGAGCATAGCTGGAGCATAGATCAGAGGGTTCAGAGCCCGTGAAATCCATTGCTTGAGTGTAGTGGCAGATGCACTGTTCTTTCTCTGGATTTTACATGGACCTTACTGGAAGACTGCATCAATAAAATCCTGCATTTGTGCAGGCAGAACAGTTAATTACACCCTGCAATGCCTGTTTGAGGGCACAGGTACCCATTGCACAAATCCTAATTAGCCTATGCAAATGCTGAGTGTGAGGAAAAATACAGCATCCTTTGAAAATTGATCCCTTTAGACCAAATTCTGTCCTTGAGTATAGACACACAATTCCCATTACATGAATACATTTGACGGGGGAATTTCATGCTTAGAATTCTCTCTCTTTATTCTGACTTCCTGCTTCATTCTTACATTAAGTTTTTATTTTCTCTTCGTTCAGCTGAGTACACTTTTCTGAGTTAATTTACTGTTTAAAATCATTATTCTTGAAAATCACCTAAATGAGATGCCAATCATAAAAAATATATAAAATAAAGACATAGTTTTATTTCATTCGCTGTGCATTTGGCAGAGATCTGATACAACAGTTTTAGAAACTAACAATTGTGTCCACGTACAGGTACAAGTGAAAGGAACATCTTGTCATTCTGGACATAGAAGTGGAGCACAGAAAATCTGCCTAAAGTCTCTAGCTATAAGCAGACAACCCTTATATGATTCTGGACATCAACTTTTTCGCTTTGTCAACCACTGAAACTGCGTATTAGGCTCTACTCAGCTAAGGAGAAATAGCCTGTGACTTAGGTGGAAAAAAATCAGCTGGAGCCAGCTGGCAGAGTAAAAGGCATTGATTTTTTTAACCACTGAGTCCCACGGGTGTGATTTGATGCTGCCCCCCGTCCAGCAAGGCTTACAATCTTGTTAGACTTCCCAGTTTTTGATGAACATTTCGATCAACAACTGCTGCCCTTCTGCTGCCAGTGTTAGTGCCTGTTTCCAACCCAGTTTCTCTTTGTAAGGTGGCCACGTGAAGGGGGTGGCCAGCTCTCTCTTGCACTGGGGGGCAGTGGGGTAAGCAGAGCCCGTCCCTGTAACTGTGTAGGCTGGGAAGGTATTTTCTTGCTTTCATTTTCACTTCACTGTATCTACAGATAAGCAAATCTTACTGCAAAGGTAACTGTTACTAATGACCAATCTGTAAGTGGCACCATTTAAAGTCATAAAGCTAGAAGACCTTTAATACTGAAGTATTTTGCCATCAGTCCTGCCTTCTCTTTCAGTACGGGGGAAGCAAAAAGGGAAAGGAGCGGTTTCCCATCGCAGTTTTGACTAATATTTTAATACTTCAATTAAAAACCTAATTATCAGTGCTTATCAGTTCTATGACTGATAACCAAAAGTCCTTGCCTTGTTTAATAGCTTCCTACTCTGTAATAAATGTTCCTTTTAACCTCGCTTTTACTGTTTCTTTTCCATCCCAGTCTTTCCTTGCTAAATTTCACCTCTGTTCTTGGATGTAGGCAGCAATGAAGATCTCAGACCGCATTGCCAAGTCCTTGGCTTTTTCAGAAGCTTTTTGTTAGTAATATAAATTTTGCCTATAGCCTGGGAGAGGTTGCATGTCTGAAAGTTGTCTGCTTTTTCCCCTGTGCATGAAGCCAGATCTGAAGGTAGCATCCAGCTGTCCTTCGGTATATAGGCTCAGTGCAGGAGGGGAGTCTCATACTGTGGCCGCTTCCTTCCCATTTAAGTAAATGGCAAATTCCCTATAGACGTCAGTGCTGCAGCATTGGGCACTCCGCCTATTTTCTGTAACAACACATCTAACATTGTAATGAATATTTATGTATCTATATGCTCTTCAGAATGTGTATGCAGGAACAGCTTGTAAAATACTCCTCTGATCTAATCCTGTTTCTAATTGGAGTATTACGAAAGCAGATTTTTTTAAATGCATCAATTATGATAAGTGAATCCAAAAATTCCATGTTATACAGCAAATATGGAAATGCCTCATTTATTTGCTGATGTAAGATTTTCAGGGGATACCAGCACTGTATTGTTATTGTCATTACAAAACCTCAACTGGGAATAATCACAGAGTTTCACTCTCTGTGGCAGTTTTTGGAAAGTAGTTTGTGATTGACTATTTAATGAAGCAGAACGTGGAGTTAGGTTTGTATTATAGGAGAACAGTGAAATGAAATGAAATCTCATCCTCGAAAGGAAACCCCCCTAAATTTCTAACTCCTCTTCTGCTTCAGATGTCTTCATTTAAATGCAAATAGCAGCTTCATCCACAGTGAAATAAAGAAAGACTCCTTTTTTGTTTTTTTTCTATGGGAAACAATAATGAGGGTAAATTTAAGTCATTTCATTTTTGTAATAAGATAATCCTTTTCAATGCTCATGGTAATATTATGATAAAGGTTGAATTAAAAATTATTATTTTTTGGATGAGGATGTACTTTCGGCTTTCTAATTCAGAGCATAGAAGGAGGAATTCTGAATTTGCTATAACTCTAGCCAGGCACTGCTTTGGGGGCCAGTAAGTTCAAGGATCTGCTCTGGACTCTGCTGGGCACAAAGGGCAGATATCCCATAACATTACCTGCAACTAGATATCGTCCCAAGAAGTCACCTACACTTTTTCTGGGTTGATGAACATGACAGTATGGTGCTTGTGGGAGTTTCTCTTGGCATTTGTGCGTGAGCAGATTTAATCTACCAGAGACTGGTTGCACTTGTCTAATTTATTGGCTGTAGCGACAGTAAAGGAGATGACACTATGTCAGGATGGTGAGGAGGTTCTTAAACAAGCACTGTGACTAATCATAAACCTTCCCTGAACATCTAGCTGAGTCTGGCCCAGGCCATACAAAGGATGCCCAAGTGCTGCTGGTGTCAGGAAAAGAAAACTATTTTGTCCACTATGTTTTCTGGCACTAAAATTCTTTATCTTGTTATATAGCTCATTTGAATCAATGTTGAGTTTTTTTCCTATCTTTTATATAAAGATCCTGCAAGTATATCTTAGTGCATGCATGTATGTTCTTTGTATTTTCTTGGTTCACTTGACTTGGAATTTTTGAACTGTTCCATCAAAGTTAATGCATTACTCCTTAAATGGTGCATTGTAACCCTGGCAGGCAGTGTGCTTGTCTGTTTATGTATGTATTCAACTGCAGTTGTTATATATCTGATAGCATAAGCATTCAACAACTTTATCTGTCAGTTCTCCTTAAAACAACTTACCCAAATCTTACTTTCTCTCTCCAAACTCCAAACAGCTTCAAACTACTTTATTTTTCCTTAAAATAATCCAACATAGAAACATTTCTCCTTCTCTAGTCTGAAGTGAAGTCCGGAGCAGATAATATACAGTGTTAGAAAGAAGTTAGAGGTTGCTGAGAAAAATGAAGATGAACTTTATACAACAGTTTAATATTCAGATCTCAAAGTCTTTGTGTTTGGCTGTGGAAAGTCCAAGTATATTAGGATATCACAGCATATACATAGAAAACAGGATCTTTCCAGAGGTTCAACAATCAAAACATGCCTTTATGTTTGGTTCCTTTGTAGTTGTTTATCAAGGGTCAGATGATTAATGTAACTATTATTGGACAGCAGAATATCTACTGGGAAGAATAAAAGGGCTGCTGCTCATTTCAAGTGACTGGGCAGACTTTCCCCACGTGCCCTTAGCTGTTTCGGGGTCCTTTGGCCT
Organism: Rhea pennata; assembly: GCF_028389875.1. Classification (NCBI taxonomy): domain Eukaryota; kingdom Metazoa; phylum Chordata; class Aves; order Rheiformes; family Rheidae; genus Rhea; species Rhea pennata. The sequence goes on along the minus strand of NC_084679.1, from coordinate 5,924,531 downwards.
AAGTACCAACCTTCCAGCCATATAATAGATCTAAAGCAAATGAGTGGGAAGATTTTAAAATTGGCAGAGATTGCTTTGTGTGACTGATATTATGAACATTAGTATTATCAGTACTAATAATATTATTAGTAATATATATAAGGTTTACTTGGATATACCTAACCTTTCTTTCACTGTGAATACACATCTTTAAGGATATTTCCTGTTCCTGTCAGGTGTTGATTGCTTCTTCAAACAGTGCTGTTTGAGTTTTCTGTCATGCATTTTGAAGCCCCTTTTGGCACAGCAAGAGGACAACACTTACAGCTGGCCAAGATGGTCATTGCAGTATACTATGGATATATATTATCTGCATTTTGCTTTTCTTTCTTTTGCATAATTTTACATTGTTAGACTATAATTAGCACATTAAATACAATAGTTTCCCTTTATGAAGCCAGAAGGGTTTTCTTTGCAGTGAAAATGAGTGGTTCAATTACCGTCCTACTAATGGATAAAACGTAATTAACATTATCTTGAGGCTAATTTTCATTTATGCTGCCATTCTCCATAAGCTAAACATCATTCTCTGGAAAAAGTCAATGTGTCACTTTTATTAGCCCAGTTTGCACTTTAACACTGAGAAAATTAATTCAAGATACATTAGCGTACTTAACTTCAGATACAATGAAATGATCTGATGATAGAAGGTAGCTCTAACAGGTCCTTTAGAAGTCGGGCAGTTTGGATGTGGGTGTGCTTGATAAATGGGGTTGTATTTATATGTGGGCACTTTATGGAAAGGACAGAATGTAAAAGCATTTCCAAGCCAGCTGCTGTTCATAAACTTGCCAGAGTTTACATCCTTCACATGTGAATACTAGCCAGAAAACCTTTTTCAGTTTGACTTTCTTTCCGTCAGCTACCCTGTCTTCAAAGGCTACAGCTGTGCAATTGCCAATAAGATTTTAGGCCTGAAAAATATTGATGAGATCTCTTCCATTCTTGTAGTACTATTGCAGAATCCTTTGAATTAGAATTTGGGGCCTGTTTCCTTAGAAGCCATAAACCCCTCCACACACACACACAAATACATGCAGTGGACCAGAGCCTTAAATGACTTGTTCTGCTCTGCAGGTTCATAAACATGTAGTCCACACCGGCGTGAACGAGCCAACTGGGACTTCACTGCTTTCACATTGAGATGCTACTCTTGAGGAATTGTTAGGAAATGTTTCCTACATTTAGTCTACATTTTGCTTATCCCACATTAATACCTCCTTGTTATAGTCCTTTAAACAATTCCCTTTTTTCCTTTTCCTTCCCTTTATTTGGGTCTAGCACTAAGAGACTTGTTCCCTGTACTGGAAAATACTATGAAAGAAATACATAGCTGTTGAAGTGCTATTACAGAATTTTTCTTGCAACTCTTCTGGTTGCTGCTGTTGACAGTGTTCTGTTGTTGACAGTGGTTAACCTGCTGCTGAGCTAATTGTTGAACATATTTCTCTGTAAACGCAACAATGTGGAGAGATAGCGAACCTCCCTTCACCTTGAACCACTCTGCTCCCAAAACAAGGAGCGATACAGCAGACCTCTTTTCCAGAAGTTACTCCCTGATGCTTTAATATTTGGATTTGCAAAAGTAGAAACGTGTATGTAGAAGTCGTGTTTTGGGTTTTTTTTTTTTTTTTTTTTTTTTTTTAGTTTTTAAATATCTTCCACTGAAAACCTTTAGTACCTGGAAATCTGAAACAGAAATAGCCACGGTGATGAAGAGGGACTGTAGTGTGATTATAGTTTTGGTTTGCCCTCTGTTGGGAGCACCTTTTTACAGCAGTAAAACCTCTCCATATAACAATGTAGAAATAACAGTGAGATAGGACTAAGGCATACCAGGTGTGCAGAGGGAGATAAACTCTAATAGCACTACATTATGACAGGTTATTGCAGAAATACTCACCTTTGGAAGATACCAGACATTTCTGCAATCAAGCGCTCAGCAATTGTACTTCAGTGTGCACCAGAGACTCCAAAGCAGGTGCGAGGAGGGAGGCAGAGCCCCAAATGGTCACCATTGTAGCCCTCTGTTTCTGAGTGCCCCACTACAGGAATGGCGCTAGCCCTAGGGAAAACAGGAGCTCATGGGTCCCCTTGCTCTTTTGGCTTTCCAGGAACAGGTTCTGGCATCCCTTCCACAACATGAGCATGAATCCAGTTTGATATTGAGAGTGAATTTAAGTCATCCCTTTGAGCTTGGCATTTAGGAATAGTATTGCATCCCTCCCATGCCTCTAGGGCCAGGAAACCAAAAATAATCATATATCTACTGAACGTGCCAAAACAAGTGTTATTGATGAACTTTTCCTTTTCAACATACCTTCAAGTCCACTTTTCCTTGGATATTTATCCCAGAAAAGAAGGCTTAGAAGCTCCAGGATGAGATAATTTTAATTCAGGCCAAGAGACCATTCTTGGACTAGTTGATTGCTTGCTATAATCAACTAAGGGTCTGATTTCAGGTTGCTTTCTATAACATCAAGCTGCAGATGGGTCATCAAAAGTTAATCAGTGCAACAATGATTAATAGCTGAATTAAATGTGAAAAGGCCAGGAAGGGTATATCTAATGCAATGTGTTTCTTCAGTCGACTTCTTCACAAGTTGTATAGGAGCATGAATGCCTTACCTTTCTAAATGGATTCATTCTTTCAGTGTGGTTCTATTATAGATAAGGGTAGCGTCTTCTGAAGCTTGACAGTGGTAGGTAGAGCTATAGGAGTCAGCCAGATTAATCCTGGCTTTTCAGTGAGAACTTTGGAAAATCACTCTGGAAATCTCTCTTTCTCAATATAGGGTGTTTTCAAAGTCATGTTGCAGGTGTGGACACTCAGCAGTGTACCAATGCTCTCAGCAGAGAGCGTTTCATCTCCCAACTTGCAGGTCTGCTCTAAAGTCTACTGAATTCATCTGAGGATGAACGAAAACTTTCTGAGGATCTTGGCACTGAGCTGAGGGTTGGGGATGAGATCTGGCACTAAAGCCCAGACCTCTCCTTCACCAGAGAAGAAAGAGTAGGAAAGAGGTGCATTAAGACTTAAATGTTGTAGAACAGCAATGGAATACAGTCACTATCACCCAGCACTAGCCCAAACAGCCAGAGGCAAGAATTTATTTATGAAGACAAGATCCTGTTTGGAATCAGATCAAATCCACCGGTAAAACCCCAAGGCACCTGCAGATGAGAGGCAGAAGAACTGCCTTGTAATGGACACTCTAAATCATTTTCAGCTAAAAGACAGCTAGAATCTTGTGCTGTAGCAGATGAAGCCTCTCAAGCCGTTTCCATTGTGTGGAAGGTAAACTCACAGGTTTAGAAGCAGTGAATCACTGGGGGCATGTACAATTTTGTCTCCATCTGGTTCTCAGCTGGGTCTCCGCAACTGGCCCTGCACCCCGGGCTGCGAGCCTGGCAGTTGCAGAGGAGCAGCTCGTGGACTTGCTGCCATCCAAGTGAGCGAGCCGTGCTGTGGTAACTTCGTAATTAAATTCACGCCAAAAAAGTTCCCTATCCATTAGAAGTGTGTCATAGAGTAGAAGTTGCTCTATTTTCAGTATGTTTTCAGTGGATCTAGCCATATATTTTTAGTTGACATGTGCTTTACTGAATTAAGCGCCAGAACATGAAATTTATGAAGAAAAAGAGCAAAAGCAAGTAACACCAGAGGTAAGACACAGTTTGCACCAAAGCAACAGTTTTCTCCTCTGCTTTTAAATATAATTAGGAAAAGAAATACGTTCCAAAAATATCCAATCATTATGGCATTAAAATATACATATATCTTAGTCACAAGGCTGTAAGAGGCCTGGCTGATAAAGTTAACATGAGAAGATACTTTTTTTTTTTTTTCCCTGTAAGGCACAGCCTGGCCCTGTGTACAGATTGTGTTAAAAAACAATTTCAAAAGACACATTTGCTGCTTAGGATCTAATCTCAACAGGGCTTCTCAGCCCACCTGCCCATTATTGCTCTCATTAAATCAGCGCACTCAGCCTCGGTGTATTTAAGGGTCTGTCAGCATTTTCGTTTAATAACCATCACATGTAATGCATTGGCCTCTTTCTTTGTATTGTGCAGAGGTTATCAGTACACTGTGGACACTATTGTATTTTATAATATATTTAAGGAACAGCAGGATTTAAATTTGATTGAATGGTTTTACCTGAGATGCTGGATTAGCATTTCAAATACTTTTTGGTGCTAACCTCTTGGGTAAGCCCTAATTATTTAAAAGTAAAACCCTTTCAGAAATAGATGGCATTGCTAATTGAAACAGTCACAAATGAAAAAATAATGTACATGCTGCAATTTAACCAAAACAATTTGGCTGCCTATAGGGGCCATTACAGCAATCAGAGGTAGATTAACTGTAGGGAGGAATAGAGGGGATTAAGAAGTCTGCAGCAACATATACTAACTAGGATCCAATACACATTTGTTACAAAAATTGTCCATGCAGTTTTTCTATGTTTTTTGATATTGTGTAGCATTACTGAATATTATGGGAATGCTAGATAATTTCATAATCATATTTCTAGAAAATTATATTCCATTTTCCTCTTTTTTTAAAAAAGATAACACTAAGATTGAAAAGAAAATGAATATCTTTAGACAGCAAATTCTACTTGATTTTATCTAGTACTTTCCAGATGAAGAATTATTTTGATCCCTCCATTCAAACTGGAGTTTGAAAATTATCTGTTGAATGGGCAGAGTAGTATCCGACTGGTTTTAGGATTCAGGATGGCTCTGTTTATCCCAGTTTGCATTAGGATGCAAAGCTGCTAACGTAGCAATGACCATAGTCACTGAGACACTAGTATAGTGTCTGAAAATCTCAACCTCAGTTTCTTCCTCCTGTTTCTTATTCCAAGAAATGTACAGTTCATGGTGTTTTTAGATGTCTCATTTGAACTACAACTTGAATATAAAACATGGTTCATAATTCCTATGTTACACTGGACCACAGTTCATGAGGTCTCCACTTAAACGGATTTTGCAGTCTGCATCTGGGTGAGCAGGGAGGTTACTTCCCTGTAAATTTGATCTCCAAGATGAAGGGTACACTTGAGCAACGTATTTCAAGAGGAATATACGACCTGTATACTCAAGGAAAATGATACTGTTTATTCTCCCCCAGCAGCATTAAGAAGTTGAATTCCTTATGGATTGTAAGACTGCTAAACAAATGAAGTAGGAATAGCCATAGTTCGACTCTGTGCTAAATAAGCTAGTACAGGGAACACTGCTAGAAAGACAGCTGACAAATAGCATAGCTTATGGCAGCTAAATCCACTGGAGAAGGTCAGTACACCCCTTAACAGGGGACTAGGATAACTCCAGATGCACTCTGCCTCTGCTCTATCTGATGGGAAGAGTAGCAGTCCATATCTCTGGGATTCTCTGAAATCTCAGAACTGAAATTGTGTTTTTTGCGGTATTTTGGACATTAGGAATTGCTCAGAAATAAGTGAAAAAAAGTTATGGGCCATACTATTGAACTCTGTTCATCCTAATGCAGTTTCAGAGCAAATCTCTCCATTCCATGTAAGCAGAGCATTAAAAGAAACAGCACTCAACGTGATGCCATAAAATGTGCTTTAATACCACAAGCATTTATTATGTTTGTATTATATCTTTCATAATAATAATGAATTTGAAAGCAAACATTTATGCAATGTAAACCTAGCTTAAGGCAGACTTTAGAGTGTAGAAAGCTCCAAATGCTGCTCAGAGTCTCTCACAGGAGCTCAAAAAACTCTTAAATTCTCAATGTAGGATTTTATTCAATTAAATCCCTTCCTTTCTCCTCTGCTTCCCCTGCCAGGGTGCATCTTTCTCATTTTAGTTTACAGTGCAGGCTGGAGCTATTATTCCATGACTGCTTCCATAGCTCCAAACCAATCTTTGAAGTTTGTGCCTTTCCCACTATCCAAAGCCATCATCTCTCACCCCACCAGGGTAGGTACCTTCATTGCTGAGTTTTGAGGGCAGACTACAGAAGAATGGTTGGAGAGTGGAGGAAGTCACTGCACCAGGCATTAGGAAAAGCCTGTACTGTCCAGGACAGAGTTTAACCTCCTGTTGCATTTAAAGAGGTTGAATACTGGAGGTTCAGTAAAAGAAACCTTATTCTCCCTTGCCAGCCTTATGTGGTGAGCCAAGTCCTCTCCCCAGCTGTGTGATCTACCAGTGAACGTGTGGTGGATGCCCTGTCTGAGCCTGGCCTGTGCATGGTACTTGTTAGTGCTGGGGCTAGAGAACAAGGCTGTAGGTTGTAGTGTTGGAGATCTCTAGTTCTGTAGTAATTTTGTTGGTTATTATAGTGACCCTCACACAAATTCCTCTGCTAAGTCGGTCTCGAATAACTGAAAGCAGTGTTTATCCTAGAATCCATGGCAACTGGAAAGCATGAAGAATCCTGTACCCAACTGATCCATTCATTGTATTCATGCTACTCTAGTCCTTATTCTGGCAAGGCAGCATACCTAGCAAGATGTGCCTGGTAGGAGTTTTGCCTGAAAATGCCCTGCAGGACCAGGACTACAGTTTATAGAATGTTTGGATTAGAAAGCAGCTGTGTAAATTTAAAAATTCATGTGCAGTTTCCAACTCCCACTTGACTTCCTGGGGCTTCGGCAAGATTCTTCTGAGGCTGGAGAGAAGTGAAGACATAGACAATTTTCCCCTCATCAAGTTGCTGAAAGAATATGTCACCACGAAGCTATTTTGACAATTAGCAAACCCCCTGCCTCTCCCATATCAAGTCTCATTCAGCTGAATGGCAATGGATTGTATTTTGTATAATGAGGCATGATCTATCCTAAGTATTTAGCATAATGGGAGAATAATAAATCATTCTGGAGCTGTCAGCATAATACTTGGGTGTTTTACATTAGGTAAATAAACAGTGTGTCATTATGCTCAGGGGTTTGTGTGAAATCAGGAGGCAGAAATTGTGTTATTGTGTTTTTAGACAATAAATTGTTGATAATTATTTTAAACCTTTGGTGTGAATGGGTTGTAATTAATTTGTACCTCCCTTTTGTCTGGTGTTGAAGAAGACTTGAGAAATAGCCACGCTTGTAAGCACTGCTGTGTGCCTGGCACTGATAAATGTATCAAACTCTAGCATGACTTTATCTAGGAAACAGATTTTGATAGCTTGCTAGGATTTAGGTCATTGGATAATTCAGTCCAAACTGCAAATCTTAATGCTATTGACAAAAGAGAGAGCACAAATAGGCAGCACATTCTATAAATCCCAGACCTGTAAGTATCTCTTTTTCACAGATTTATAGTAAATGTCCTTGAAAGCGATCCAAAAAAAAGTGAGCACGCTGGGTCTGGATTGACAGATTGGCTTTCGAGATTCATTGTATCCGTGTTTGCCCTGTAAGGCTTGTTGTAAAAGACCTGCTCTACAGCGGCATGTGAACCTGCGCAGAATAAGAACTTTCTAGGAGCTGATTCAGATCTAACATCCTCCGATATAACCAGTGGAACTCCTCTGAAATTGCTACCGCCACATGCTACCAGACTAATCTGTCTGGGACTTGAGTAAGGTCCCTCTTCTCATCTTTTTAAATGTTAAAATCCTAACGTGAGTGCCTGAGATGCACATCAGAAACTCAGGAGCCTAGCTGATTTGTGTGCAGAAAAAAAGAGGAGACAAAAAAATGTCAAAAAGTCAAAAAGAAAAAGTAAAATTAGATGAAATGAAATACACTTTCCTGTAACAAGCCTTGATTCTATTCAGCTTTATTAAAAAAAAAAAAAAAAAAAAAAAAAAAAAAAAAAACTAAAGAGAAAAAACATAGGCAGCAACTGTCCCTCAAACACAGATAGACCAGGTCTGTTCATATTCTGAATGTTCATTTCCTGAGTCTTTGTTTCAGGCTGGTAATCTTTTCCATGCTAGCAGTAGGTTTTAAAGGTAATGCATATGGTTATAAAGTTTATTTCCTTTTCCTTTTCAGAAATTCAGGTCTAGGCTATACTATGAAACACTCTATGACAACGGAAAAATAGTATATATCACACCTAAAAAGAGAGTGGAGACTGAGTGACAGACAGTGATTATGCTCAGATTAATCTAAATACTGGTTTCTAATATGTTTTATTTAACACCAATTTAATTCGGTAACACAGAAAAAAAAATCTTTGTCAAATTTGGCACCCAGCTCTTTCAGCTGTAAAATTTCACAACACAGACATTATGAGGTTTGTCACTAAAGCACATCTCTTGGGGCTTTATGTCATTTTAGTGAAAATCAAGAGGATGGATAAACATTTGACAATACTTTTGTTCCTGTGACCTCTGGAGATAGAATTTGGGACCTGTGGATTCATAAAGCAAGCTCTACTCAATAATCTGGAGATTTACATCTCTTAGCTTAGCAGACACTTGGAGAATATTTGGAGAAAAATATCTTTAGTATGTATTATAGTTTTTATTGGGGAAAATAGTGTCGGAAGTGGATCCATGTTTCTTAAGGAATAAATATATTTTCAGGTGAACTCAGGAAAATTGTTCTGTACTGCTATCCTCCCTCAAAGGGTAGCTGGAGCTCTGAAAATCCTATTCTACCTGTTTTAAAAGCTCACAGTGGGAGTCTTAACTTCAAAATAGGACTCTGAACATACAGAAGTGGGAAAGCACATACGAGGGGTGGCACTCTGCAGCTCTCAGAGCAGCTTCTGGGATAGAAGCGCAGTGAAGCACCACTTCAGACACCATCAGCAGTTTTGAGTACCTGTAGGTTTTCTCCAAAGGTATCAGTCAAACAAGACCATCTGAGCATGAAGTAACTTATTCTTCCCTCCTGCCTCTTGTTCCAAAGCTACTTAAAACAGCTGCTTTTCAGGCAAATGCACTAAAGACCTTTCCCTAAAACATGTTAGAACAATGGCATATCCTTAAAATATATATATATATATTATCTGTATATATTTTTATATATAGATAAAAATATAAAGGAGAGGCTTAGAGCCCTCTCCTTCAGTGGAAGGAAGAGCTGGGCAACCATGAACATCATTTCCAGATGATGATCTGCTGGGCTGGTGGTGAGTGCATGAGAGGAGGTCTTGGCTCTCTTCTATTGCTCCGTAGGCTGCTCTCCTATGGCTGCCCGACTTCCCTGCTCAGTGGCGCCCGTTGGTCCTGGTCAGGAGTCCCATCGCTGCCCTTCTGGTGGCTCAGCACTGTCGGACCCTAAGCTTAGCCTGACAGCCAGCGTAGGGTGCGACAGGCGCTGGCACGTGTGCCGGAGAGAGCCGAGGGTTGTGGCAGCCAGCGTGGGGGTCCCAGGGAAGGTGTGCTGTGTTATGCTGCCCAGGAGGTAACACAGTACTTGTCCAGCCTGTTAGCTTCTGCTGGAGAAAGTGCTCCCTGGCTTCAGCTCTGCCTGTTCATTGCCATGAACCCTTGGCTCATGTTTCTCTCCCTTTCTCAGCAGGGATCTCAGATGCTTGTTCCTTGTCTAAATCACAAACCATGAGGTTTTAATTCCCCTGTCCTCTGAGCTGCCATGGACCTGATGAAAAATTCTTGCTACAGTGCTGGTGCTCGAGTCAGGAACAAGTCGCACTGTCTGACCCCAGGCAGGGCTCAGCCCTCGCGACAGCTGTCACTTGTGCGCTCTGCAGCACGCGGAGATGTTTCATGAGACTTGGTCCGCTCACAGGGAAACTAAGCTCTGCTGCAGCATCCTCATGGGCAGGTTTCAGAGAGGTTCGTTTCCAATGTGAACATCCCCTTCTCTTTGCAGAGCACTCTCTGAGGGTATATTCAATATACTGCCACTGGACTGTCACTTAATTTGATACAGGCTTCTGTTAGACACTGTAAATGCTTTGTTCCTCTGACTTAATTAAAAGTAGAGTGTATCAGTTCATCATAAACCAGCTTGTGATACTGGCTTTGCTTTCATTCTGGTCTGGGTGGATAGCTTTGCAAATCACCACCTTGCATCTAAACCTACAGCATGACTGCTGTTAATCTTCAGCAACCACAAATACTTCTGTTCCTACACGAACTCTCTGCACACCACCCACACATGGCCTGGTGAAGACCAGGTGATAATGTGAATATAGATGAAATTGTATTTTAGGTATTACTTTTCTGATTGCAATTTCTGGTCCTTCTGATGAAGCGGTCTGTCTGTTTTGTTTCTATTATCAACAGAAACACTTTGGAAATTGCTCTGGTGCTCAGGAGTGAGAACAGAAGGAAAACGTTGCTTTACAGTAAGTGTTTTGAAAGAATGTTTACACCCTGAGCATCAAATTAATTTCCCCAAAGAACAGGCTGAGCTGATCAAAAATGATCATTGGTTTTGCACAAATTTGAATACAAATAATTTCATTTCAAAAAGTCTCTTAAATGCAACAGCCCATGATTATTGCCATATTTCCTCAAGCACAACATAATTATTTTCTTAGGTGCTGTTTTCTTGCTTTTGTTAACCATGGAATAAGTTATAGCACCCTTTTCTCTGGTATCCAGGTGTACTTGGAGGCAGCTCAGTGCCCAGTTAGTATCAGAGCACAGCCTGAGATGTGACATTCCTGATCTCAGTTCATTCAGGTGCCAAGCCGTGGCAGTATAGCAGCCGTACAAGGGTCTTGTGTTTTGCTACAAAGTGTTTGATTCACAGCTGAAGTCATTGGAGAATCCTCATGGAAAGACAGTTGAAAGCTACAAAATCATCTAGAAATTCTAGCAGATCTTTACACTTCCTGAGAAAGTCTTTAGCATTTGGGAGAACTGACTATTACTAGCCACCCCACACTTAATTTTTCATGTGTATATATATACACATGTATATGTATATCTATTTATATGTACCTCATCACACTAGTTAGGGAGAGGTGTTGCAGTTCCTGAATACCTTGTAAGATAGGAAAGTTATGATCCTTCTGTTAAACACAGGGAACTGAGAGGCTTAGTTAGAAGCTGCGATTGTTCTTCTGGCTTTTCAGGAGTGTGGGCTGAGATAGGAAATCAGCTTCTCATGTCTTCAGTCATGGGGTCAACAATTGCAGTCACATTCCTCAAGCCTGTTCTGATCCTCGTCAGTAAGACAGATAGTGCAAGTCTCATGCATAGCAAAATAGACCAAAATCTGTAGCATTTAGTGTCATTCAAGCAAAAAGTCCTTAGTATAATCCCAGTCCCCTGAAAGGCCTAATAAGTAATATAGGAAACCTTTCAATCCAAGGAGAATTGAATATATTGAACCCAAAAGATGGGATGCCAGTTAGGTGCTTTTGCTCTGTGCAGTTGGCATTTAGGTAGCAGATCAAACAGGAGAGTATCTAATAATTTTAAGACCCACCTGTATGAAAATGTTAAGCACTGAAAAATCATTTAACTTGATTATAGGCAGCTTCCCCAACCTTTTCCACAAAGCCATACATTAGCTGATAGGAGATTTTGTATCTTTTGGAGTTGAAACAGATATCTATGTATGGTAAAATGGCAAACCTGTGAAAGAAAGCTTTTGGGATTCTGCAGACACAATGTTTAGCTGCTGTCTGAAAGAGCTATCAGCCTCTGTCAGAGCAACTACGTTGGATTACTGATATCCACTGTAGTGGATATTTTCTCCACTACAGGCCATCTTTAGTAGAGAAGAGTGATAATATGTCCATCATATGAGGCTACCGTGCTTGTGCTGCAGCAGTGCAAACAAGTGGTCAAATGGCAGATGAGCGTTCAAGACTCAGTTCAGTTGGTCATTACCGGTCTGTTCGGCCGGGGAGCACCGTGGGGCGTGCTTGGCCCCCAGGGCACACGGGGAGCTCCACATCCCCCGCAAGCTGTGCTAGGCATGGCATTAACGGGTGGCAGAGGTGCCATGGCCGAGGGGTGGTCAGAGGAGGAAGATGGACCTAAAGGAGACTCTGAAGAATCCCAAACATAGGAAAAGGACAGAGTTTTCAAAAATGCAAAATTCTGTCTATTTGTCACAATGTGATAGTTTGCAAAGTGGTGCTGGCATTTTGCATTTTATGCCTCACCGTTTATCCAAACAATCATTTTAAGGGAATTTATAAGTATTCTCAACATCCTCTCTGAATAGACAAATGTGAATCTAATTACAAGGAAGTTAAAGTAGAAAAACTGATATTTTCAAAACAAGGATAAAATTCTGATGTGAATGGTTCAAGTAGGACACCTAAACTCATGTCTAGACCCTGAATTACAAGAAGCCTAGTAGTTGAAAATGCTCAGCACGTAATTTCCAGCCAGCTCACTTGTATTGAATGTTAATTGAGTAAAGTCACTTAATTAGGTCTGTAACTATGGATTTAGGTGAGTAATGGCACATAAGTTTGAAAATGTTGTACTTTGGCCTTACATGACTTAGCCAGCAGTCTTGCAACAAGTGTGTGATGCTGCTACAATTGGGGTACCCCTTGCTGGGAACTTACCCGCTCCCAAAGAGTCACAGGCAATAGGTTATTATTCTTCACTGTTGTTATTTTTTATTATAAAGCTTCCTGCATAGGTGACCACAGAAAACAAGAATAAAGTCACTTTTTTATCAGTTTCTATTCAGTTACTATCAGTTACTATTCATTATCTCAGGATAATCCCAAAGTGCTGTAGACTGTTCCAGATTTTCAGTTAGTCTGAAAGGGAGATGAAGTTCTTGCCCCAGTGAAAGCTGAACCTGTTTGCATGTCCTAACTTCAGCCATGTGAGTAGTCTCAGTAAAGTAGCTGAAAATCAGTAGACTAATTACTGAAATGACCAACCAAATTAGTATCAGGGGAGTCACACGAGTTAGATGAGGTGAAGTGAAAGCAATAGTACTAGGAGAATGGGGTTACTTGGCAGACAGCAGTGTTCAGGATACTGGAGACAGTATCTCTGGTAGATGTTTGTACAGAATAAATAAGCCTCATACTGAATCTGTTCACACAGTTGTGGAAAGGCAGACGTCAAGGTCTGAGCTTGGTCTGAGTTTAATGTGAACAGAATCTCTAAACAGAGAGTTGACAATATTAACAAAAGTAATATTAGATTTGAATGAGAAACTTTGTACAGCTAATTAAAAATCAAAGACACAGTTATAATGGAAGTTATTATCCAGGAGTATTAAATCAGTTGCAAGTCTGAGCCCATGAAAGAATTAATCAGGAATAATTAAATATTTGATATTGTGAGAGCTTATATTTTTCACTAATGTCAAAATCCATTCCTTTAACCAATACAAATTTTCAGGTCTCTATGTAAAATAAAACTGACAATAGTTGACCAACTGTATGGGAAGAAGTTTCCATTTTGCTTTTAAACTGCAATTACAGTAAAAAGAGTACAGCTTCTATGTAGAGAATCATATTGGCTGAGACCAAAAGTTGTTCTGCTCTGGTTCCCCACGCTCAACAGTGACGGACAGCAGATACCATGGGAAGGGTTGCAAGGGCAACGAAAGGTGCACCCAAGCAGCTGACTGCATAACTCAGAGCATTGCTGAATCTGCGAGTGTAATTTAGTTCTTTCTTCCACAGATTTTTTTAATTGCTCTTTGAATCTCAGTTGTGCAATTGAGGTCAATCCATCCAAATATTGCTGCTCTCCATGGGCAGCAATAGAAAATAAAAACTCCTTCTCCATAGAGAGGGAGTTGAGTACTGAGGACTTAAGGGGAGACTCCTGCTGTAGAAAATAACTAGACATAAAAGACGAGGGGAAATTTTGGTTCCAGTATAATCACTGATGAGTGACCACCTCAACCTGGGCAAAGCGCCAGCCAGATCTCACTGAAGCCAGTGCAAGCCATCAAACTAACTCTGGTTCTTGAAAGCAGGCTGTTTTTGAGCATAACTATCATTTTGTCGAGGTAGGTCCAGAGCTTTGTGCTGCTTTTGGCTGCAGGGCCCTGAGCTTGTGATAAGTTTAGAACAAACAGGAAAACCCAAGCAAATGAAAATAAGAGTCAGATTATTTTGGTCTTGTGTGTCTGGAGGCAACTTGAAGAACCAAGCCTTTATTGCTGTAGTTTCAAGAGTTTCTCCTCCCCCCATTTTTTTTAAATCCAATAAATAAGCATGTCACAAACCAGTACGGAGCCTAGTGCAACCATTTATCAGCTTGGCTCCTGCAGGAGAAAATGTCTAGAGGCAGTCTATCTAGCTGGTAACAAGGTGATGAATGGTCACACCAGGCTCAATGTTGGCATCAGGCAGCAGTTATTTATTGGATCAAGGGCATTATAAACTATCAATAAAAGGCTCTATACCTTCCCCATCTTTTCTGTCTGTAAACTTATCTCTAAATAAGCTGGGGGGGGGCGGAAATGGTTCATGAAGCATTACATCTTTCTTAATTTGCAAAATTTGCAAATAAAAGCACAGGGCCTTGAAGTACTTTCAGTGGCATTTGGTTAATGCTATGGACTGTCATATCCCAGGAAGACGATGTGGTTGTGATCAGGTTTGGACTCACTAAACATGGTGTGAATTTTGCTGTTGAAGTCACCAGATGCTGTGAGAGTCTTTGGGCCTTGGTCCTCTCTAGATGTCTGACCTTGGAAATTGCCTCTGATATTCTCCCCTAACACTACAAATAACAGTATTTCTTTTCAGTGTGAGTGTTATATCCTAGAAGATTTCAGACTTACAACTTCATAATCATTATAGAGTGACTAGTTCTTGATATATGCACTTAATAAAGTGATAGTTTAATTTAAATTGAGAGGAAACTGTAGAGGGAAAAGTAAGCTGTTACTCTTGCACTGACATCAGGTGAAATATTGGATACGGATCTCTATATACATCTGATTAGGAAAATACATAAAATGTCCTGGGTACAAAATATGTAATTTAATCTCAAGTCCGGATTTATTTCCTTCAGGACATTGGGCTGACATTAACATAAGTTCTCTACCAGTCATTCCAGAAGGATTAGACATTAAACAAATGTTGCAGAATGTACAATACAGTCTTAAAGACATTGAATCTGCGACCTGCATGTTCCTTAGGATATTATTACAAGACTCTTCATGTCTTTTTTCTAATGGCTTTTTGGATTCCCTGCTTTCAGCCTGCCTCAGCTAGCTTTACAAGTGTCCAGCCACTCTTTTTCTCTGTTATTAATATTTTTCTATTATAAAACATTTCTGATCATTCTTCTATCTGTCTAACTGCTTCTTAAGTTTATTGCTTTTCTGTGGTGCTGTTAGGGATTTTATTTCCCAACTGGTATTACTTTTTAACTACTCATGTAAATCTATATCAGTTCAGATTCATGCAGAAAAACAATTTGTCAGAAATCTGCAAAGGCTAAATGATCAAAGCAGAGCTTGCAGGCTCCCAGCTCCCTTTCTTTGCTTCCTTGATCAGACCTAAAAATATTCTATCTTCATTCAAATCCTCATACTTCCTTGTACTATGGACTTTAGCTAAGGCCAGGAAAACAAATGTGAGGGCCAGTTCTCAGCATTTCTGCGAGATCAGTGTAGTTACACCCAGCTATATCTGCTAAAGGACCTGGCAGTAGCTGTTGTCACAGGCTAATTGCACAGATTCTCAAACCACAGTGCCACTGCTGTCCGGGCACCTCAATACCTTCATGGGCATGCGGCTTGTAATCAGTTGTTCTTTGGAAACAAAATTTTGTTTTTTTATGGAAAATAGTATCCAAATTTCCTTACCAAAATCTATGCCAAGAAATGAAATTTTGGGCTCATGTCAAGGATTATAGCCTAAAATGTTGTCATCCAAGGTGCTCCGTGCTGGGACATCCTGCTGGCAGCGAAAGGGCGATGTGGTTCAGGGGAAAGGAGTTCTGGTTCGCAATCTCGTGGATTAACATGCACCGGTGTCCTGCTGGGTTCATGCTAATGCCACTGGTCTCTGGGGCTGAGGGCTCTGGCCCCCAGTATTTGCTGGAATTGAGTGCATTGGAGAGAGGGTATCACTCTTCAGCTGTAGAGACGGCAGTGTTATAACCAAGGTAAATGGCATTTATCTACTTCTGTTCCTAGAAATGCAGTGTTTCTGCCCTGCTCAACACCTGGCTCGGCACTGCAAATGCACGTTTACCCACTGTGCTGGGGGTACAACCTCTGCTGCTTCTGTGGGGAGGGACCGGAGACCTTATTCATTTGCTGTCACGGATTTTGTCTAAAGACATGTTGTGACCTAAATTCTGCCCTGGACATCAAAATATCCTCATGAAGGTCACATGTCCCAGAGCAGACTTTGGCCCCATTTACCAGATGGGAGCTGGAACATTATATTTTTTTTCTGCATGTCCTTTTTGTTTATTTCTGGGTCTCTGTTAAGAGTTTGGGTGAGGAGTTAATTACTGACCCAGCAGAGCCAGTTAGCTGCAGGCTCCCCTGCTGCTCCACTGTGAGTCTGCTCATGAGCGAATTTTGGTTTGGGGGCAGGTTTCCAAGGCCCTTGTGGTGGCTCCGATTTAGCTCAGGCTGCTTATTGCTTGATGCTTCTAAATCTGAATTTGTTATTAAAACTGCAAGGCAATCTGTAGGGAGACATTGGAATAGGACACTTAGTCACCTCCCCTCTGCGCAGTAACCTGGAGAACGTGTGTTCTCTTGCTCCTTACGAAACACCTCCATTCCCTTTCAAATTGTGAAAAACTAGTTCAGTCACAGCACTCTGGCTCTGCCATGGGAGCTTATGTTAATTTGGGGGCAAACATTGGGGCAAATTTCATCCTTGCAAATCTCCTTTGGCGTTGTCACTGCTTCATCTTCCCAGTATGCTTGCACATCATCTAAGTTACCGAGATTTTCCCTGTGCAGCAGGGAAATGGGATGCAGAAATCCAGGGATTGTTCCTAGCTTTGCCAGTGGCTTGGTGTGGAGGCTTGGGCAGGTCTCTTAAACTTATTACATCTCAGTCTTCCTCTCTGGAAAATGCAAAGGGGAATAGCAGTCCTTTGAAGATGATAAAAATTAAGTCAGAGTCAATAAAGGTGTTAGTATTTTTATTATTGTAGATATTGCTAAATGATTTCCTCTCTGAAAAGTACATTCTAGACATGGAAGAAATTGAATCTGTCTATATATATTCTTATAAATACCTTATGCACACTTTGATTTACCTGTTTTACTGACAGGCTTTACTTGACCTCACAGGATTAACCCAAAGTTGTCAGAGATGGGAGGAGAGGGACAAACCTGCCTGTTAGGGACTTGCAGCATCCTGCAGTCGCTATGGCAGAGCTGAATTTTAAAGAGGGCTGTGAAGAAACTAGCTCTGCAGGTGGCATGGGGAGAAGCGTGGATGTGCTGGTGAAAGAGCTATCTGGTAGATGTTAAAGGCTGGGAAAATTGCAGGAGAAAGTAGAGTATCTTAGTATTCCTGTTGCGTCCCAGAGTGCATGGGGGTAGGCACGAGGTGGAGGGGAAATGACAGCCCGGGAATGACAGCAGCGAGCTAAGGAATAAAGAGAAGAAAAAAGCAGATTAGACAAGGCCAGTGCTTTGTTTGGGAATTTTTAATGCTTCCCTCCATAAAAGCGAAGCTGTCTCCATCAGTTTGACCCCAGTCATTCTGGCTCTGCTACACATCACACCAAATATTTACTCTGCTAAATTGCATTGCTAGAGTCTCACTGGCATCTTTTCTTTGAAGTGATATCCTAGAGCTTTCATTTGTTGCTGGAAATCCCTACATCCTATCCCACATTCGCCGCTCGCAGAGCTCCGGACCCCTGCAGGCACCAAACCCCTCCGTTAAATGGCTTCTCAACCACGGGCCCAAGAATCAGAAGAGCCTGCGTGCTCGCACATCAGTCCCGGAGCCGAGACTGACCCTGGGTGTGAAATTTTGATTGGGCTTAGCTAATTCTGCGTGACATGTCCCTAGCAGGCTCCACGGCCTCGGCGAGCCGGCGGGACGAGGCCCGGCGGCGAGCCCGGGCCCCGGGGCCGGCTCTGCTCGCTCGCGCGCCGTCTGCCCGGCCGCCGTGCCCTCCCTCCCGCAAGGGGGTCCGCGAGCCGGCGCAGCGCGGGCGGAGGAGAAACCCTGCCCAACGTGGCTTGCTTGCTCGCGTTTCAGAGCAAACCGTGCTGATTACCAGCTGAAGCGGCCTGTCGGGAGACCAGCGTCAAGCGCGCGCGCGCCGCTTCGTGGAGCTGCGGGCTGGAGCCCGTGAATTAATTAGCAATTTCTCTGAAGAGCCGTGGCCTGACTTTGATAACCAGACAACGTACGTGACCGCTTCCTCGTGTCACGGTACCGCTGCGAACCACCAAAACACCGAAGCGGGGCTTGCCGAAAGCACCCTGCCGTGATCCCGGAGCGTTAGCCGTCCGAGCGTTGGAGGGGCTGCGCCCTTTCCAAATGGGCTTTTCAACGACAGCTAGAAGAAGGTGAGCTGCCAAGGGAGGCTTTGGCTCCCCAGCAGCCTGAGCCTGAGGGAGGCCAGGTGAAACTTGGACAGTTTATTTGTTAGCGTTACCAACTTGCCCGTTACGAGTTAGTTCGTTGTTCCCCGTAGGTAGCGTGCCTGCGCGCTACCTGCGCCAGGAATCCTCAGCAGAAAGCACACACTTGCAGTGCTACGCTTCTGCACCGCAAAGTGGCAAAATCAAACAATTACTTCAGCGTTTTATTTAGGAGACCTGTCCATCTGTAAAATTTATGCTGGGAAAGCCTTTGTTCTAAATTGTCCGAGGTAACAGCAGCTCCAAGCTATTAGATAAAGCTGTCCATAAATATTAGGACATAATTATGCCTGGAATGACTTTCTCCCTTGAAAGACCTCTTGTTCCTGCTACTGAATGGGTGAGCAGGAGGAGTGGAGCCTGGGTAGCAATGGGGCAGCAGAAAGTAAACATAACTGGAAAAAAAGAGCAGGATGAAGGGGTATTCTTCGCTTTTCAGATTCCTTTATTTGATTCTGATGCCACATTTGATACTGGACTAAAGGACTGAGAGAACTTGATCTGGGCAGAGCAAAGTCCCCTTCCACCAGCTGCAGTTTGGATTTGGGCACTAGATAGGTTGGGAGATCCCCACTGCTCTCTTCTTCCTGCTTGCCCTTCACCAGCCCAGGTGTGGTCCTCTGTCCTGGCCCTTTTCTACCTGCTGTTCAGAAAACATCTGATTGACCACCAGATGGTCACCAAAAGCATGACCACAGAAACAGCCAGAAGAGTTGTCTTAAACAACTGTGGGTTTAGTGTAAACATTCATCATACTTTTAAATGGTAAAATCACGTGTGCTTTGGATTTTGTCCCAGCAGCAG
This sequence comes from Rhea pennata, assembly GCF_028389875.1. Classification (NCBI taxonomy): domain Eukaryota; kingdom Metazoa; phylum Chordata; class Aves; order Rheiformes; family Rheidae; genus Rhea; species Rhea pennata. The sequence continues at coordinate 5,905,254 of NC_084679.1, read as the reverse complement.
GGTTGCAGATAAGAGTTAGCACCAGAAACTGAGGCTGCCTGTCCTCTTGCTGCTGTTCTTTCCTCGTATTTGTAGTGTGTGCTTGCCATGTGTCACCTCCAGGAAAACCATTACTGTATTTTAGCTAGCTAAGCAGCTACACCTCAGAACTGAACTGCAGACAGGACTCTGCACAAATGCAGAAAAAAAAAAAACAGAGAAGATCTCTCTTTTGAGGAGATTCTAGTCTACATACCTGAGGCAGGCAAAGGTAGGGAAAAGGGACATGCAAAGGCATTTTTTTTCTCCCTGGGAGTGAAGAGATTTAATTTCTGGCTTTTTCATCATTTTAAAATAAAGGATTGCATTCTGCAATAACGGGCAGTTTCTGCAAGCCATGATTGCCTAGTTGTAGTAACGTATGAACAAGAAACATATGAATTTGCCAGCCCGATCCACAGCTCTGCCTCGCCAAGGCAGACAGGGTAGCACCTGGGTTTTGCTTCTGGCGAAGATGCATTTCACTGCGTCCGGAGGTGTGTGCTGAGCGTGGCAGACCCCGTAATGAGACAGCTCTCACTGCTGGTCATCGTAACGATGATGGCGCTTCTCCCGAGTAACACCTAGCTGTGCTGTCTTACTGCTTCTCTCCTTATTTACTACATGCAGCACTGTCTCATCTAGTTCATTTTTCTTTCTTTCAGGTCAAACATAATTTAGTGGTGATAGATTATATCCATATAGAGATTAAAGTTGTTTTGTAAGAATAAAAATTATCTAAAAGGCTTTGCAAAAGTTAGCTGTCAGATTAAATAGAATTGCCTGTGTTTCCTGAGTGCCTCAAACGTGACATGAGGAGGGGCAGAGAGTCTGCATGATCATCCCGTGTCGCTTTTCCCTGTGGCACAGTCTGGCCATAGCTTGTTCTCTATTTTTGGCAGGAAAAAGCTGTGCTTCGTATGTGCATGCGCCTTTGTTTCACTGCTCATCTGTACCAAATCTGCTCACTCCTTCTGCAACCAAACTTGCCCTATTTCCCTCATAACTGAGTCATGGTGCATTGGTGCTCTTGACTTCAGGGAATGTCATATTTTGAAGGCTTCAAAATCGAACAGTTTGAAGAGCAAATATATAGGTACAGCTAAGAGTTTAGCTCTTCATTTTTTTCTTCCAAAGAAAACATTTCTACCTGCTAGTTCATCAAAGAGCTGAACATCACAGTTTATTTTTATTTTTATAGGATTGTAACAAACTCTGGAAGTACTTATGTTTCAGATATGACACAAGCCAAAGTTGTGGTGTGGAATAAAGCCTATAATAGCTTTGGAAACAGTTGCTGGCCTTTATGTTTTGTGTGAGTTGTGCTCTTGATTGCATCCCACCACTGAACTGCACCCTCTGAGCCAAATTCACTCTGAGGTGAGTAAACATTGGTATGTTGGCTTCAGAAAAGATGCACCTGCTGGAAAGACTAATAAATTGGCCCTACATTTTTATTGAGCCACTGTCATATCCTGGCCAGGCTGCAGACTAATTTTTGGCGCTCTGTCGAATTTTCATGGTGACTCTTAGAAATATGCTGGCTGGGTTTCCTGTATAACCATTCCAGTCCATCAATATTTCACTGAACTTCAAAGTGAAATATTTATCTTCCTGGATTTCTGAGTTTAAGTCTTGCAGTTTCTTTCTAATTCCTTAATGGGTGGGCTCTGTGAGATGTCTCCTGGGCTGAAATACCCCAGCTGGAGTTAACTCCCAGAAACAGGAAATTCTAAAAATTATATCCTATTTAGCCTGTGGTATAAGTTGTTTGGCAAGTTATAGAAATGGTGGTGATAGATCCTCAGAAAAAGATGATTAGCTAGAAAGACTAGCAGAGAGATGACTGAATGTCATGATTAACTATTAGCATCGTTTGCAGAATCTCAATATGAGACTCTTGTGATTTGGATGTAAGTCGCTGATTCCCGGTAAGGATTACCTCAGTGTTTAATGAACTGTCTTTTCAAATTACTACAGATACATGCTACTATAAAGATTTAATTAATCAGTAGCTTATATTGTGTGTGGTTCATATTAATTTAGCACTAATACTGGATCCATATATGTATTATTAATAGGAATATATTAGTTTAACCTAATTATTTTTCTTCAGATATTCAGCTGAGATGGTGATTTGAAAGAATATTTGTAATTTATGAGACTGGTAAGGGACTGTGCTATAAAATAAGGAGTATTAGGGATGGGAATTATTTTCTGGGTTGGGTATGCAGTTGTGCAGGGATGCTGGGTGTTCTGTTGGCACATGTGAATGGCTCCTCAAATCCTCCCTTACTCCGATGCTCGCTCTTGGGCAGCTTGAGAAAGAAGAGGTCTCTTGGGAATAAGATGTATCAATAACAGATCTGTTTTATAGGTCGTGTATTACAATGCCCACAGCCTTCTCTGTCCTTTGCAGGAGCCTGTTAAGTCTATTCCCAAAATCAGGTTGAGACCTGACCCCCAAACTGTCCCGTGAAATTTGAAATAGGATGATGCCACGCTCTCAGGGCAGTGGTACCCAGTGGTTATTACTGTGCGACATATGTGAATGAGGAAAATAATTCAGCTAACCAAATAAGGGTTTTTTTTTGGCTTGGAAAGAACTGCCAACAATTTGACCAATGTTTGTTTACTCAAGCTGCAGTTTCCCTGTATTCATAGCCACTGTGAGCACAGCGGGGCAGGAGCTGCCCCGTGTCCCAGCCCGGCTGGCGTTCCCACACCTTCTTGCATCGGGACACAGCCTGGCGGAGCAGCATGGTGAGGTGGAATAGGGCATGGATATGGTTGAAAAACAACCCCAAATCAACAAAAAAAGTGATTTTCAGCCACATGTGTTTCTTAATCTTGCTCACTTCCGGAGCACTTATTCAGCCCTAGCAGAGGCAGCGTGAGAATGTGGCTGGTGGAGAGACACCCTCGCTTTGCCTGGCGATCTGAATTTTTCATGGCATCTGAAAAAGACAGAATGAAAAATCTGCTCAGACATTGATTCTGCCACCCATTTCTTTTTTACCAATGGTTTTGCAATCACATTTTGCTATTTAAAAAAAAATCATTTTTTCTCTCTCCAGCAGCTGTGTGGAAGACTGCAAGTCAGCAGGTAGAGGCATCCAGAGAAACACACATTCAGCTTTCACATTATGCTTCCTTTTAACCCTATGTCTGATATTAAGCACATCTGATTGTGGAGCTATATTGCCTATACCCAGGGAAACAGTGGAATGGATTATATAGCAAATTCTTAAATTAAACAAGCTTAATTTGCTCTTATTGCCCCCCCCTTCCATCTCCCATTCCCAGTAACTTCAGATTTTGCCCTTCACCATGAAAAGTGCACATATTAAACCAAATAGTGATTTTTGAAATTCATGGTGATCTTTGCACATATTGCATTCTGGGTTAATCACCCTCTTTTCTACTTACAGTATTGTCAACTCTCCTATTTAAACTACAGGCCTCACAGAGTGTTTTATGTTCTTTTGGACCCCAGTTCCTTTATTCCTTTGAACACAGGAGAATTTCAGCTAATTCTTCTTCTTTTTTTTCTTTTCTTTTTTTTTTTTTTTTTTTTTAAGTGCATCATAGAGGCTCAGAAACCATAATGCAAGTAAAGAAATCAACCTTCTATTTTATTTAATTCAAGCTTTTAGGCTGCATATTTTGATATTTTAAGACTGGAAAGGGGCTGTTTGCAACCTTGGAGCTGACAGTAACACGTTACAACGAGGAAATTTGCTTTGGAGTGTTTCAGCTCCTCTGCACCACCACGTATCTAGCACAACCAGCTGCTTATAAAACTTGTACTTCAGTGCCATAATCTTATCATTAAAGGTGGATTTAAGTTTTAAGAACCAAGGAACCAACCTCTGTACTTGTGACTAGAAGCTGGAGATGAGGCTGCAGTTTTGGTGCAAGCTCAGCTTTCCTCGGGCAGCTGGTGCTAATCCCACGTGATGGAGAGCGAGACGCTGGAGCTCACGGCGGCTCCTTTGCAGAGCTGCAGCCCTTTGCTTTGCTCTTCAGCTGCTGCTCTCCCACTTCTCAAATTCTTCCCATGCTGTTTTTGTTTCCTCTCCTTTCAGTGATAACATGAAGAAAAAAGCTGAATTTGACCACATTCGTGAGGATATCAAGCATTTATGCTTTATTGGTTTAGAAGCTTACTAAGTTTAAACAGAAGCATTAACATGGCCTTAGGCTCTCTTGACAGTTATAAACTCTTCCTTGGGGGGATTTCTGTAATGCTTTCTAATCAGCTTAAGGAGTTAATTAAACAGCTGTCACTTAGCTTCTTAATTCTGAGACTCAGTGCTAAATAAGATTTGAAATTCGTTATGCCTGACTGGGGCATGGTTTCTGCGATACGCAGAAGATGGCTGTGAGCTGTCGAGGAGGGAAAGCTGGGCCTGGTTTGAGCAAATAGCACCGAGCTCCGAGGTGTTACCCAGCATTAATGCTCCAGAGGCTGATGAATAGAAAACCAATGAGGAAAATGAAGAATATTAGTAAGTGCCATGTAGGGCAGGTTGTCAGGCAACTCTCTGCTCTCATTTGGTAGTATGCCTGTACTAAAGGAGATTTTCAGTGCTTATTTGCTTTGCTATTGCAGTCTGTAGATGTTAAACTTGGAGGCTGAGCCACCTACTGAAAACAAAAAGGAACACGCTTGTTTTAGAAGTTGAGTATTTAGGCTGAAAAAAAATCAGCTGGTGTAATGGGCTCTGCTGTGCTCGTGGAGCCGGTGCTGTGATGCTGTGGGAGCTGCTTCGTACTCTGCTCCTTGCGTGCTGCAGCCAGACAAGTGCCGTGGCAGGTCGTGGAACGTCAGCGTATTTATCTGTGTACATCATGTCCATTAACTGCTGTTGGGGAATAAGAAATGAATCTACATGATTATTTTAGAAACCTAATTATAACCTAATTATATCATTTGAGCATGAGGATTGAGGAAGGCTCATCACAATTAATGTCTATAAATATGGAGCAACTCCGCTGATACCAGGCTTTAAAGCCTACATTTTTAAGACAGCCCTCTCAGTGTTTTTCTGCTTCTCCTCTGTGCTGAAGTCCATGAGCTGCAGATCCACTCAGGTTACTTTGGGGAAACGTATCTGCAGGTCTTTTGTGCCTTGGTCACTGCTGCTCGAGTGTTAGGCGATTTGTGAGGCTAGCAGGGATTTGGCATGAAAATAGCATCTTGAATCTCACTGAAGTGTTTCTTGAATCTCACTGAAGTAAGACATTGAAGTGTTTCTGGGGAAGAATGCTGACGGTTGTTATTAAACTTTTCTTTGTATTTAATATTAAATAAAGTGTCCTTGTTACAAATCTGGTGCAAAGCCCTCAAAGCTAAGCATGAGTTAGTCTTATATTTATTTATTTTAAAAGTCATTATTAAGACAAACACTTGGAAACGCTGTGGTACAGGGAAAGAACCAAGGGGGAAAAAGAAGTCCTTAAGATTTATAAAGATATTGTTAAAGTCTTTTCTTTCACCCTAGGAATTATAAGGCAAAAGAAATCCAAAGGGAAATTAAATTGCAGGGATGCTACCAATTAAAATTGAAAAAGTAATAGGTGTTCACTTCTGCATTTCAACTTAAATAGATGTTTACTGCATGTATCTTCTGAATAAGTTTCTGCTAGAGGGCTTAATATGTTCAGTTATTTAATATGAATTTCTTTAGTAGGTGAAGAACACTCACCCCAGAATGTTCTTTAAAAGTATTACCATTTTTTTTAAACATGGTAACGATTTCAGAATAAAGATTACCTAGTCTGCCATTTCTGTTACACGGAGAGAAACGTCTTTGTCGGATGGCTATTATTATTATTTTGTTTGGTGTATGTGAATTATAGAGTTATCCTATGTAATAGTTAGAGAAAGATCAGCATCTTTTTTTTATGGCTGCTCTGGGAATCAACTTTTGGTACTCAGAATACTTAGCTATAGCTTTGCAGAATCTGTAAGGATTCCCATGCTGCAATACCCTTACGTCAAGTCTGCTATAATCTATGTTTGTTATGGACAAAATCTATTATTTCTTCGGGAGATTCCTGTATTGCTTAAGCAGCAAAAAGTAACACTTTTAACTTAGTAACTCTTTAGAGTTACAGCTTTTATGTGCCGAGTCTCTGAACTATAAATCTCTGTATAACTAAATAAGTACTTATAACTAAATAAATATCATGTCTGTTTCCTCAGAATGAAATAATTCTTATACGCTTTCACTATGGGAACATTGAGCCCTCTCTAGCTGTTAAACACATGACTGAAGAAATGTTTTACTCTGTTCCTGCTGCTTAAATTGGTGTAAATGATTACTATGCCTCTCCCCTCAAAGGAGAGATGCAGATTGTGCAAAGGAAATCATCCCTAATCAAAAAATCAAACCTAAAGAAATCATCCTCCAAGTGCATACAGATGGAGAGCCTGAAAACCCTGCAGAAGAAGCTCGGACCATCGCCCGTTTGCTTTGCACTCCCATTGCTTTAGAGAAGTATTGGGTGGATTTGCTTTCCTGAGACTGGACGAGCATTGTGGTGGTTACTGATAGAAAATCAAGGCACCTGACCAGACATTTGCATGAACTCTAGACATTACTTCCCCCCACCCCCGCTTTGATTTCTTTTGGAGAGAGGGGGATAAAGATTGTTTAGGAGGTTTTTAGAACTGCCTAAGAATTTGCAATACCATCACATGCTGTGCATTGTACTCGCATGAACTGTGTTCTGTTCTGGAAACACACTGGTTTTGAACATAGATCTAGAGTACAGATACAGGCAAAAGCTACAAAGCCTTTCAAATTTGGACTTTTATTTTGGATAAAGACAAAATACGATTTTGCTTCATATTTTAAAACTAGGTATGAATATACTTATCTCTTTCTCTTTAAGTAATCCTATTAAAGACATGTAAGTTATTCACATGATTGGGTTACGTACAGATCCGTAGCTGTTGGGCTGTAACTGCAGGCAGGAGGCTTGGGGGCAGGACCTATGCTACCTAGCTCTGCAGTCACCTGAGACTTAGGATATGCAGAATTTGCTGTGTATTGGATGCTCTATGCACCTGCTTTTGCAAGGTGACAGTGAACAGCTGATGTACTAGTTAAGCTGGTTTTGCATCCATTTCCAGAAAATGGCAGGTTTCGGGTACAGCAGGATGCAGTCTGTATGCAGAATATCCAAATCCAAGACTTGTAAAAATTCAGAGACTCAAAAGAAATTTGCAAAGCTTTTGAGAATCGTTCTCTGTTGCTAGCTCTTACCAGGGGAAATTACTCTTGGCTTTGGTAAGCAGACCTCACTAATCGCACTGTTTCAAAGGCTTTGTTATTAAACCTCCTTTTGCTTTATGGAGTAATTGCATATTATAAAGTACCAACTGGAGGAAGCAGGCCATTCCTGCTTGGGGGAGCAGGTCTTTCCAGCTTGGCACCGGGAGCAAGAAGCCGGGCGTGTGTTCTGGCCTTGAATAGCCCCAATGAAATGAGATACATGCCCAAGTGTTTGCAAGATCAGGACCTAATGCCTGGATTCTGTAATTATCATGGATGTTTAATAGCACTTGTTCTGTCATGCTGCCCTCATTGGCAGCTCGCTGGAGCCTGCAGGAGAGCAGCAAAAGTATCTGAATAACCTGCGTGCAGTAAATCTGTGGCAAAGCTCAGATAGGAAATAAATAACAGAATCTGGAGACTTAATTGTGAATCTTTCTGAGATCCCACTTGCCAGAATAATATATTTTCTTCTGAGAACAAATGTGTGCTCAAGACAGATGGACCTTACAGTATAGGCAGATAATTCTCACCTTGATATGAATTATAATTTCAGCTCTTCCTATGAAGAGCTTTTGTGCTGAGAGAGGAAGGAGATTTTCTTCTTAAGTTCTCTTTTTGTGAAATCATATTTCACCTTTCCATAAAGATCATGATGGTGATGGGAGAACTTTAGCAGAGCAGCTATCAAAGGAATAGGGGGGTTTCTTTCTTCACTTCTTTCTTTAAATGTTAAATATGAATAAAGTGTCTCCGCTCCTTTAAGTAATAGGAAACAGACTTTTTGATCCATATTCTTTAGATGAAAGAAATCTCAGCGTCTCCCCTTTAGCCCAAGAGGCAGTAGGGGGAGTCATCATCTTCTGGTGACTTGGTTTCAATCTCTTACTTTGTTGTCTTCCACAAGTGAAATCAGGTCAGTCTCAGAGCTCATAGTGTGAGCCATTTAGATAATGAGAAGTTAGCACTTGGGGGGCTTGAGAAGCCTTTATTTCACAAGAGCCAGCTGAAATCAAGAGCCTCTTGTTCTATGGGATAGTCTGTGATTTGCAGGCATGCTTCTGAAAAGCTCAAAAGCCTTTTCAGGAGTGATCAGTGTCTCGTAATTAAGAGTGGAAGAATGCAGGCACCAAATCATGCTCTCTCGGAGTCTTGGCATAAATCGGTGATGTGCGAGGCTGATGTGACACCCAGGTAGCTGAGAGCACTGGCTAGGCTTATGTTCTTTATATAATCACATCTCACTCTTTTAAATGTAGAAGTGATAAATCAAACAGCTGGAATGCATTTTGCAATAACCGTCACTCTAATGACGTAGCAGTAACACACGCTGCTGCACAGCTCATCTTGTTTAAGGAGACGAGCCTTTTTCAGCAATGTCCTTTCTGTGGGATGGTGGTTCTGCGTGAGCCTCATTCATGGGTGAAGAAATAGTCCCAGATGAGTGACTTGCCCACCATGAACAAGAGCCAGGAAACGTCCTAGAAAACCTGTCTCCCATGGGTTGTGTAATCACTTAGGTGGGACCAGACTGGTGTCGCTCTCAGTAGATTTCTCAGGAGGCAGAGCAGTGGAAACCAAGCTGTATTGGGATGGAGATACAGTGCCACTAGCCCATTTTACAGGTGGAGGATGAGGAAACTAACTGAATGCACCAACATTTTGTCCTGAGGACCAGCCTAAAGCCTGCTTCCATATACATGGTCAGCCTGAACTTTCAACTGACCGGGCAGTCAGAGGGCATGCTCGAGAGCACAGCCTGCATGCCAGATGGCTGAAGGTACTGCAAAGTGGTTTTCATGGCAGCTAGTATCCCTGTGCAGACTGTCAACAGGCTGGAAAGTTAGAAGGTGTGCAGAAGGCACCTTCGCTGTGGGAACTTGTAAAAGTGCTGAACTTCTGAATTTCCTCAATTCAGACTTGTGTCCTAACCATTATACAGTACTTCTGTACTCTAAACGTGGACAGTGTTAATCCAGTGGTGTCATAGAGCTTCAATAGCTATGGTAAATTTTCAGGAGGAAGCTTTTGTGGGTAAAAAACCCAAGATCTGAAATCTTATTTTCGTGTGATCATTAGTGAGCTCGGAATGGAGACTTCACTTTTGCTAAATGCAAGGTACCTCTTCTTAATGAGATGTAAGGTGGTTCCTTGGGGATTAGTTTGCTCTGGCACTTGATTAGTATTTATGAAATAGTGGTTAGGGCATGACTAATGTTTTAACAGCACTGATCTGGACTGGAGTTTGGTTCCACAAACAAATGGAGCAAATTTATCTGTTCTGCCTAGTGTACTAGGGGTTCTTGGAATAGCCATTACAAATTAATGTAAAGTTGAATCTAGGCAATATTAAACAAGTAAGAGCAAAATATATTAACCAGAGGGCTTTTTTTGTCTCTTAGGAAGCAGAGATCCTGAATACGGCTATTCTCACTGGGAAAACTGTGGCTGTCCCTGTCAAAGTGGTCTCTGTGGAAGATGATGGGACTGTGACTGATCTTTTGGAGTCTGTGGAGTGCAAATCGTCAGATGAAGATGTCATTAAGGTAGGATCATATTGCTTCATTACCAAAAGGCAGTGGCCCTGCAAAATGTTGGCATTCTCTAACATGACAAGTTCTTTCTCCTTTGATGGCTAGTTTAATCCCTTCCTAATTGTTCTGCTGCTGAAAGACAAAGGTTTATTATCATTGTTTTGTGTAGATTAGTTCGGTGGAGCAATAAAACAAAAAAAATCCCACCTCTTCCATCTTGCATCTCATATAGTTGGAACTGTCAGCTGACGTTCTTGAGAAGGAGATAATCCACTGACTGTTGATTTGCTGCATTGGAACGGGAGCCATGTAACTCAACGTTCAGGTCTGTTTCTGCTACTGGCCCTATAGAGTATGGCAAACAAAACTAGCTTCAAATTTGGAATTTTCTTTGGCCACAGCTACTACTAAAGGGTCTCACAGGAAACATGTTGCCCACCAATCACAGACTGGGAACTACTGGATAAGACATACGTCCAGTGGAAGACTTACTCTGTAGAACTGCTGGATAGCATAAACTTCTTCAGAAGATAAATAACAGGCAATAATATGCTGCTACTTTGACCCACAGTGTGTACTTTCCTAGCCAGTGCTGAGGAGAGTGTTTGCAGGAATGGCTTCCAACCACCATTTTATTGTTGAATCTTAGGGACAGGCCAGACTCTTAAAAACACTTGTTTTTTCTTGAAGGCCATGTTAACTTTTATCAGTATTACCACTAAAAGCTTGTTAGTCCTGCGTATTTCTACTGAGTTTGGTTAATGGTTAGCACGTGTTAATGGTAGTGGAAGACATGGTCAGCAGTGGCAGTCATGGGAGATACAATACAAAGTATTCCAGCATGATGAGAAAAATGTTGGCTTGTCTACAGCAACTTTTATGTTTTCACAGACTTAACAGTGGCTGTCACTTTAGAAAAGGAAATGAGAGACATGACTACAAATAAAAGTTAAAATTGATTTTTTTTTTTTTTTAATATAACCAGAATGTCACAAAATGATTATAAACACTACAGGCCACCCCTTCAGCTGCTGGAAATCACGGTTATCCCATTAACTTTTGTGAACTGCACCATATTGAGGACTTGGCCTTTGCAAAATTTTCGTTAGCCTAAAGCTGACTGGAATGCTAAGCTTTCTCCCTGCTATGTTAGTTCAATTTAATTTGGATTCAAACAGCTGAGGGTAGCGTTTAGCTCCAAAGCAACCCTCCCTGGGCCCCATTAGCTGAAATAGGTCCTTCCTAGTGGACATTTTATCTCCTTCAGAAGCACTGAGCTGAATTTGGTTCTTATGCCAGTGTTGCGAGCTAGCACCCAGAGGGCTTGCTTAGTACTCTGTGACATATTCTTGGAAGACAAATGCAGGTACATGGTTGCTACCATCAGGTGGTAAAACTGTTGAGAGTTTGAGGCTTACTTAAAAGTTCAGTAAGTTTATGACTGAGAGGGAGTGACAGCTTGTAGCACGGTAATTGATGCATAGATGATCTTTATTGAGCTTTTTTCATCCAAAAAATGCAATGTTTACAACCATTGGACTAGTTTTCTGTAATTTCTTCATGATAATTCTTTATACTCAAGATGAGCCCAAGCAGTTTAAAGGTACAGCATTATTCTTGTTTCCTTTTTAAAATCTGCTTAGTGTTTCTCTTTCTCTGAATAGGCTCTATGCAAGTATTTTCTGATTAACCGTGCCTTCCTGGCTGTCTTAATCCAGCCATTCTTTTGCTTTTGTGAGCCCTTTTGAACCTAGTGTGTCTGCCAAGTACAGCAACTGATGGACTGAATCTCAGTTTAAAAGCAGAAAGAAATTATTTGGGTTCATTGCCTTGTATTGTAGCAGTTAATGGACTAAATCTTCACGCATATTAATTAACTTTTCAGGTTTTTTGGAGAACTACAAGAAATAATTTGGGTGCAAAATATATCATTTGGAAGATATTTCACAAGAACAGTTTTGTTTTCCAAAGTTTTAGTTAATCAAAATGATTTAGCGTACTCATTGGGCATATTCATTCATTTGCGAAAGGCTTTTGGCTGATGTGAATCTGCAACCGTTTTTCGTATGTAATTTGCTCAGCTGTAATCCCAGCCAAGACGTAGTAGTGCTAGTCCTGCGTAAATATGTACCTGTCACTAATTGTAAGTACATGAATATACCTAGTGTTCAGCATGCGTAATGTTGATCACATACACACTTTCACACAACCAGGCTAATGATAGGACCTGTGTCAAAGCATTAAATCACCAGCTGGACGCAGTCAAGACGTTCTGGGCTTTTGCAAACATCCCAGCAGAATTCACTTCCTGGGCACTGAAAGGCAGATTTCACCAGCATTAGTGTGACCCACCAATTTAAAGTAAACTTTTAACTGAAAACGCATCTCTGATTTCTCAGTTCACCTGCTCTATTTCAGACCTAGCATTATCCACAGAAATCTTATCTAATGAAGGTAAAGATATATAATTAGCAGCCAGCCTTCAGCTTGCAGCAGTAATTAGAGTTTCTGTTCTCTGGACATTAGAGTAGTTAATATAAAATGAAAGAAAACATCTGCTTAAAATGTCTGTTGAAATATAAAGATTAAGATTACATTTCCTTGTGCCATCCTCTTTACTCCTGTTTTTTAATGCATCTGTCAAGTAGTATCTAGCAGATTGATTACGTCTTCCTGGCTACTCTCTTATCTCTGTTTTTTGGGGGTTTTTTTGTGTGTGTTGATTAGTGATGAGTTTACACTCATTTTCCTTGCAGAAGGAGGATGCCTCATTCTACCCATAGTTTCAGGGCTGCATTTATTACTCACTTCTTTCATGTGGGACTTCAAAGAACTTTGAAGAGCTGGACCAAATTCTGCACTGACTCATATCCTGCCAAGTTGCATCTACTTGAACTTGGTTGAATAAGTCATGACAGAATTTAGTCCATTAAAACAGCATTGTTAATGACAAATGATTGTCTGAAATGATTTGGCTCAGAGTAACACAGTAGCCATGCCAAAATGCAGAGGAATGTGGTAAACTCTATTTCACAAATGAGCAATCTGAGACACAGGCAAGTTAAGGAGAGAAATTTGAAAGTGCTCTTAATAAAGTTCTGACCTTTGAAGAGGATGGTAAAACACTGACTGACCTCGGAGGAAAGAGAGAGATTGGTCATGGGCCATTCTGAAAATACAGTTCATCTGTAGAACAGAGCAGATTGGTTTTGGTGAATTGTTAATATGGGTCAAATTTACAAGAAAATTTAAATGAAGAACTAGGAGATGAGGGAGGAAAAATCATCATGTTTTAATCTTTCATTTTAAAAAGACATTTCCATTTCAAAATAACATTTTTCAAGGCTTAGCAAAACCTAAAAAAAGCCTCCAAAGCATCTCTTTCCAGTGCTTTGGGTTTTTGGCTTTTTTGTTTGATGAGATAATTGAAAATCTCCATTTCCAGTTGCCCCAAAATGGAAGCATTTTTGGACTGATTTTGTTCTACCAGTTAACCAAAAATTCCAATCTAGTCTCAGCTCTGCTCAGAAGTCCCTTGCCAGAAGTCACAGTGAGCAGTGCCAGCACTGGGAACAGGATACAGTTTCTCTGGCCCTTATTTATACTACATGGTGTATTTTGTAGAGGAGTACATTCAAAATCTGAGTGTTACCCAAAATTACATGCTTGTCTAACATGATGCCTGTAGCTTATTTACTTCTAGAGCAGCTTGTACTTATTCTTGGCTAACAGATAAGGATGTAAAACGGAGTACAGACACAGTAATGTCTGCCTGTATTAGCAGCAAACTCCTGGAGGCAGAAGGGATGGTGGGGAAAAGTCCCTGCTGGTGTAGTAGGACTTCCCCAGAGCTGCAGGAGTGTGTCCCAGGTGGAGACGTGACGCGGGATATCACGGCGCGGCCCACCTCTCCCACCTCGTTCCCCGAAGCAGCAGCCCTGGCCGTAGGACAGATGTTCTAGCATTTGTGCCTGTCCCCGGTGGGGCTTTGCGGGAGGAGCGACGCGGCACTTCGTGGTATCAAGCGGGCTGGAGAGCAGCAAAGCCTGCGGCCACAGGGCCAGCGCTGGCCGGACGGGGGCTAGCTGGTGGCTTCACTCCCTCCACGCCAGCCTGCACTGGAGGGGGTAACAGTGCACTTGGCAATTTGTAAAATATTACTGTGCACTAATACATTTTTCAGTAAAACTTAGTTTTATCTGTGGCAAAGTAACCTCCTTCTAGCCAAGTGACAGACTTTACAGAAACTGAGGTATCAGAGCATCTGAAATAGCCTGAAGCACATAGTGTTTTAAAACATTAAACTTGCAACAGCTGTTTCTCTTCCTCCTCCCTACACTGGAGCACTTCAGGGGAAAGCTGAATTCTTTTAAAGTCAGTGGAGTGACAGGGTATAAAATCAAAGGGAAAAGATAACTGGGTCCAGGATTTTATCAGTCCTTAGTTTAGTACTGGCCGTTCCAGTACTACCGCTTCTCACAGCCACCCTACTGGTGGCAGCCCGTTCAATACTCTTTCCACAGCTCATTCCAGGACGCCTGCCGTTACACGAGCTTTCAGTTTCTGCTTTCATGGCTGCAGATCAAGGTACGGGCCCAAAAAGTGGAGGCAATGTAAAGATGCACAAAAATTAAAATAAAAAGACAGAAGAAGAATCCCAAATTTCCAGCGATTTCTTGAATTTAAGCCAAGCTAAGTATGATTTAAGATGCTTATCAAGGCTTGATGTAGCCTAACATCTCACCCAGTGAGAAGTCAGAAGCGCTTAGGTGAAGCTGTCGTGCGGGTTTGATCGCCTGCGGTTCAGGACACCTGAATAGGAGGGGAAAATTGGATGTGATCAGCGGAGTTTGAAAGATTTCAAAGCAAATGCTTCCTCATCAGCAAGTGGGATTTTGGCTAGATCACACATTTGCAGGGGATATGGTTGTGCAGGGCAAAATTTTTATAATGGAAAAATAAATCTCCAACTTGGGAGTTGGATGAAGATCAAGTTTAATCTGCTATGATTTTGCACAGTGTAATGTGGTTTCTCTCCGAATTGAACTGCCTTATTCCATCATGAGTAATTTTGATCCATCTTGAAACAAACATTTGATTTAAGTCAACAAATGGATATTTATATTTTCTGTGATGTCTAAACACTTCATTCTCATAAAAAATGTTGAAATCATGTCCTATCGTTTCAGTTCAGTCTCTTTCTGGACTTTCCACCTTAGGATGAAACAACTGTGGGAAATAAAATCTTTTTTCTGATCTGCTTAGTGGTCAGAGAAGATGCGACAAACTCAGAAAAATGCAGTATCAAAAGTTTTAAGCTAAACCACTGAGTTCAGTCTGCAGACCACTAATGGTGATTTTAGAGGGAGCAGGAATGATTTTTACATTTTCCTGGTAGGAAAAGCAGGAATGGCAAAGCTGAGTTTTGACTGTAGAAGTGATGCAACAGCTCCACATCTCCCAGGAGTCCTCTGAAGCCCACCAAGAGCTGTTGAAGTTACTGGGTTTACCTCTGTCATTTTCTACCAAATCAGTATTCTGATGTGAGTCTTGAAAAATAACAATGTTTTTGTGTTGTTGTTTGTGTTTTTATAATCATCCATATTGAAACTGCCAGTATGACTGGGACAGTCGCTGTTGACTACAGTTTATTTATGAAAGGCTATAAGCATATAAGATTTAAAAAAAAAAAAACAAAAAAAAAAAAAACTCCATCTATAACAGAGAAGTCCAAGTAATTACTGGGTTGGGTTTTCCTCCAAATACTACAGAAGATAGCAAAGATCTGGCTCTTTGGGCTTGCTGGGAAAGAATGCATGCTCTGTTAGAGTTGGTGACGAGAATCTTTTTTCTGTTGATATTTCTACTCCATTCTGGGGACAAGTGTGTCCTTGTCAATTAAAAAGTGAGACAAGGTCTGAAGAATATCTTCACAGTGACACCAAAGAGGATCTGAGTGAGGAATTCTTCCAAGTAATGGAGCAGGGCCTGTGGCTTCACTTCCACTAATCTGAATCGTTTATGATGAGAGGTACACAGCTAGCAGTCATCTGTGAGTGTAAGAAATAAGAAAGAAATCATAATGACTTGGTTTGCAGAACTGTTTTTTTCACAGCTAGATAATTGCAATTTTATTTTTGATACTTTTGGATTGTTTGGGGTGGTTGGAGAAGAGGGTACTCTGAGATTCTGGAAAAGGTTGTTCAGTCTCAGAGCCTGAGGATTCGCACGAGCTGCTTGAGCTGATCTCCTCACTGGCTTATCCCACAAGGGGCTGCTGAACGTCCCCAGCGTTTTAAATAGTCGCGCAGGCGTGATTCTGTGGCTGCTTAAAGCTAACTGATGTAGCGCTGCCATCCCTTCCTTCTGCTCGCTGTGAGTGCAGCTGAGTGAGAATGAATCAGTTTATTTTTTCCTTTTGGAGAGTTGTCTGCCTGTTCAGCTCCCCCTTCCCTGACTGAGCCCATTTCAGATGCTTATGGTGCTTGTGCCAGCACAGGGGCAGAGGTGACACAGGACTGTTAATTGGTAGCTGAGAGCAAGGGGAAACCAGGAGTGTTTCTTTCAACTGTATGCTCACTTAGATTATATGTGAAATTAGGGCTTCGCGCAGGCACTTTCATGCTATGACACTGTTAGTCTAGTACCATCCATTTGGAAGAACCTGGGCTTACCCCAGCACCGTGCCTGTGAACCAGGTATCCTCCAGGTGAGGATGCTCAGAAACCCTGGTAATGAAGGTCTTCCAAGTGCCCAGCCTATGCCCGAGTATTGGCTCTGTAGTGTGAAAGCTCGATACCTGCCCGTTCCTAGATACCCTGGGAATGTCGGGTCACCCTGCTCTTCAAAGCAGCTCAGTTGCTTTCAGAACCCAACTCACTGTAAGCTGAATCCTGGCGTTGAGAATTACTCTATTATCTCAAAGAAAAGAGGAACCCTGTTCCCTTCTCCCTCGCACAGCGTGGGTCGGCAGCAGTGCCACCGAAGCACACGGTGCTGCGTTGATACGAATGAATGCTAAATGGCCTCGTGTGATCCAATAGTACCTGTCTCCAAAACAGGAACTTGCATTAATAGTTGAGTTTTGATTCTTTCTCTTAAAATGTTCCCTTTACCTTTTAAAACTCTGTTCTTCATTTCCAGTGGCTGTCTGCCACTTTCTTTTAGAAGACATGGTATTTATAGCACTTCATGCGTGCTCTAAACCATCCTTGAGATGAGGACACAAACTCTGTGTTGCTTTATTACCACCCAGTAAAAAGTTACAATATACCATATAACTTGCTATATTCTCAATCCAATTTAGGACTTTTTTCTGGACATTTCAGATATAGCATAGCCATGAAATGACTTTGCTTTTGTTTATCATTTGCGGGAATGTGCAGATATTATACCAGCTTCAGAAGGGATTGTTTTTATTAAAACAGAAATACATGTGGCAACGCATTTTCAGCTGATTTTAAAATGCTTAGATCCCCCTGATTGTACTAGTGCTATGTTGATGAATAGCAGCTGAAGATTTGACTGGTAACCTGGAGTTATTAGAGAAACAACTTTAATTACCCTGAATATTAGATATGGGATACTTGGAGGACTCCTGGCATTCTCAGAGGCAATTGGAAGAACTAGGGGCTTTATCTAGGACATACATATGGGAAGGAAAAGAGAGCCAGTGAATGTTAGGTAAATTGAGAGGTCAAAAGGATATAATAATCCTAGGACTAGTAATTATGTCTAGTCCTTTCTCTGCCATAGGCAATGATGAAAAGTGTGCTCTAGTGGTTAATCTCTGGCTTTGGATTTTAGGACCTGCAGATTCTACTGGGGGCGCAGCTCTGCATACAGTGTGTGACGCTTCAGATTTTCATTTCATTTGCCTGTGCCTTAATAAGGTTGGATAGCAACTGCGTAATCCTTTGGACGGTTCTGAGATGCCGCGATGAAACGTGGTGGTTGCGGCGTGGTCTCTGGCTTGTGCTTCCAGCTGTGGCACCGTGTGCTGCCGTGGCCTTCAGCATGTCGTCTGTTTGGTCTGTCTCAGCATAGACACTTAGAAAAGATGTGCAGTGCCTCTGAATTACCTTGGCAGATGAAGAGCATTAATACTAAATGCTTGAAAAGTGCTTTTATATCTTTACATAATGTATACTATCTAAACATTATCATTATGATTGTTAATTATACACACACGCAACCTTACCTAGGACAGAGCACAGACTCATTATGAAGCATTTATGTTAATTTAACTTAATCATAACGTTTAAAAATGAATGTCATGATAAAATATTAGTGGCTGAGAAAAGCTTTAGATATAGTTCTAGATGTCCTATGTAACAGAGTTTGTGCCGACCTGCTGATTGAAGACTGTTTTTCTTTTATCCCCCTTCTGGACTGTTTTGCATGACTTTCTAGGGCTTCACTGAGACGAGTGTGTAATCCTCTGCCTCAAGCTTTATAGGTGAGGACTCTGTACATTAGGCCTCTGGCTAAAAGAATTGACTTAGGCAAGATAAGTTTCGGATTTTGGTGGCTCATTCACTGAAATAGAGTACTTTTCCAATTCTTTTTCTATTCCCTATTAGGTAGCTAATTGTGCTCACTACACAAGGATTAAGGATCAAGGATTAATTTACAGGAGGGAAGAAATATGCAGAGATGTAATGGAAGCTGGGGAAATATCAGCACATAGCAAATGCATAACAAATTCACATGCTGATGCATAGCATGCAGCGCCATTGCAATATATATTCCTTTAAATGCTTAGATAAATCTGAGCAAGGAATCTCTGCTCAAGTGACAGACTGTCTGATTTGATCATCTCCCTTTGACGCTGTGGGCAGGAATACTTTGAATTTCTGAGTGCTCCCAGAGGACCTCTGAATTCGGGAAGAAATCTTGCAGATTGAAGTTCTACTGTAATTGTAACAGTGAAACATAGGTGGCTATCGATAGCCACGGAGTAGTGTTTTGTCCATCTTCTTTCCATATATGCATGGGAGAGTGAATGTGAGGACACTGTATGGTATGGGAGGTGGTCTGTGAAGACACTGTATGGTATGGGAGGTGGTCTGTATAACCTCTTTCCCCAGCTCTTGACACCAACAGTCAGCCAGTGATTTCCAGCCCATCCATCATCCTTGCTCAGCCCCATCTCTCGCTCGCTCTGCAGTTCTTCTGTAGTGGCTATCTGGCTGCTCAGTACCGTCTGTTGCTGCTGCTTTTAGTATTTCTGGGCTTACTTTGTGTTAAATCAGATTCTCTGTGTTCCTATCCTTCCTCACCCTTTGGATTGCCAATTTTTTTAGTCGTCTTGTGTTGGTCCCCTTGGCAATCTTTTCTAACAACTTCCAGATGATAACATACTTAGCTGCAGGGATCTTATTAGGCTGGCAAAACCAGCTTGTGAAGCACTGTTTTGTCAGGGGGATGAAGCGAAAGCGGGATCCTAATGTCTCCTAAGCACTGTTGGTTACCTGTGCAGAACATGCCGTTCCTCCTTCAAGATTAGGTTTGCAGAAGTGCACAGCTTCCAGTTAGGGAGCTGGGTAAGCTTGGGTAGAGTATATGTACCTTATGGAGAGCTGATTTGTCCTCTTCCAGAGATGTTTCAGGAGTGGAATAGTCAAATTTAAGAATTACTATTTTTAAAATTGCTCAGAAGGGGTATGTTTTGAAGGTAGATGTTATGGGGTTTGTCCCATTGTACCAAGTGCAGTGTAGTCCTGGCTTGTGTGCTCAGCTCTTCCTCGATTTCTGTTATGACTTTTGGCTATCAGTTTACTTGCACTGTCTCTTTGCAGTCATTTATAAAATAAATGTAGTTCTTCTGAATGATTTCTAGGAGTATAGGGAAATAAGTAACAAACATCTGAAAAGTGCTTTGCGATCTCCAAATACAAGGGGTTATCTGAGTCCACTGTGTTATCAAAAATAGCTATATGTAATAGTTTTCATGCTTTACGTATGTGACAGGATACATATAATGCCTCTTCTAAAATCGTGGCGTGGGTGTTGCATTTATTTGTAAGACACATTAGTGCTATTATTTTTCATGCATCAGCTACCTGCAGAAATGGTGAATAACTTTTCTTTTTCAGCCTTACCTTGTAGTATTGCCTTGTTTAAATGGTTACTGGATGATAAGTCTATTTTTTGAAGCTATTTAGGCAGTCAAATCCAACTAATTTAACTGGGGATTAGAAACCTAAATACCTATAAAAACTGGCTTTAATGGCTGTTCAATTTTAGTTAAAGTATAAGCATGTATTTAGAGCAGGTGGGTATTACAGAAAGCTGCCATTTTCTTGCAACTTAAATAATCTCTTCCATACAATTACTATTAAAAATATACTGATTATTTGCAAGCAAGTAATTTTACAAATGTAAATGGTTTTGTTCTAAGTAAATTTAAAGCATCTTCTTCAGACTTCAGGATTTGTCACCTTCAGCAATTTCCTCTAGCATTTTAGCAAAAACTGTTGTACTGGCTGAGATTTCAAAGCTCTTTGAGCAGACCTGGTTGCTGATGCCAGAAGTGAAACCTGTGAAGACGACGTTCCATTACATGCCCCATTTCATTCTACTAAAAGCCAGAGGGGGAGAAGTAAAACTTCAGTAATGAAGGAAAGTATAACTCCTCTGGTGAGTAGGCATCTAAAGGCACAAAGGATGTGTACAAAACTATGTTTATGTGTTGTCATAAGCATTAGATTAATTGTGCTTGACTGTCACTAGAAGAGGAAATCGGGGTCAGTCTCACATATATGCACGCAGTTTCCACTAATGATTAGAAGAGAGAGTTGTCCCCCGCAGGAGTTTGATTATACGTGGTGTTCAACCCGTATGGCCAGAATCGGATCTCATTTCTGCCACTGGAAATCCTGAGCTAACCCACTGTAGTTAGTAGAATTGCTCTGGGCTTATCCTGATGAACAGAGGAGAAAGTCTAGTCCTTATAGAGAATAATTTTGGGGCCTAAGCAGAACTCTCAGCATCGCTGGGTGGTTTAGTTTGGCATCAGCTTAACACTGAAAGCAAAGATCAGTCAGAGTCAGTTTTAGCAGTTTCCGTGCCATAGCCGTAAGTCAGTGCGTGTTTCCTTGAAAGTTCTTCACACATTTTGATGAGGCTCAGCTGAGCTTCAAGCTTGTAACAAATCTTGAAAGCAGCTGTTTCCCTAGGGCTGAGAATTTCATCACAGTGATTTCGCACAGGCCGGCAGAAGGGATAGGAAACATCCCCTCTGGCAATATAATTGTATGTACTTATACTAATTTTTGAAGACACCTTGACAAGTTGCTTTCTAAATTGTCCCCTTTGTTGCCAGGTTAGACAATGTGTGTGTCTAATCTCATCTCCCACTCCCTGTCCTCTAAGTCGATTCAACTGGGCTCTCTTCATTGATGCACACTTCTTTGGAGCTCAGCCTGGTAGAAAGGCTATGCATCGGCATGAGCAACATAATCGTGTACAATTTAATATGCAGACCTGGCAGTTATCTATTGGATGCAATCCTGCAATCCTGTCTATTGGTCTCCAGCAGAGCTAACTACTGAAAAGAGCTCTCTTGGTTCATCGGTCAGTTGGGTTGTTGCCGTCAAGAGAACTAAAGCCATGGAATGAAATATTAAAAGGCATAACATGTCCAACACAGAAAAACTGTAGAAAAGATACAATTCAGATTTTACTAGGGTCATGGATGAAAATGATTATGGAGACATACTGGATGGGAGAGGATTTCCTTTGCTCAACAGCACAGGAAATAGATCAAGTAAGGAGTGCTGTAGAGGTGTTATATCAAAGTTGGAAGGGTCCAGGACTCCTTCCCACTCTGTCATCAGCAGTAAAAGATGAGTCGTCTGCTTTACACACTGTTAAGGGTGAAATGCTCAGCTGTTTGCAAACTTCTAGTTTAAACAATTATGTTTAATCATATCCTTTTGCCAGAAGTTAGTATAATACGTCAAGATGATGACAATCCTGTAGGTCATTAACTGCCCTTTATTTTACAGTGGATCTCCCTGGGCTTGCCAAAAATTGGCTTTATCTGATCTATGATTTACTTGATTTTGTATCTAGTAAGGGTATTCAAGGGTAGATTAGAAAAACAACTTGATTCTAAGGCTGAGGTTTTCAACGAGATTTAAGGTAATTGAGCTCCCATAGCCCAATAGGAGTTGAGTATTCAACTTTTTCAGGTTTCTGTAGGAGGTATAATTCAAGAGGTCAGTTTAGAGGCATGATCAGAAAGAAATATGAACTACTTGCTGGCAAGGTCTTGCAGTGAGCAGCTGACATCCATTGACCAAAAGTAGGACAGATTTCATTCATCAGCCAGTTGTACTAAGCTGTGCTGAATCCCCAGACATACTACACTGCTGTAATTGCATTTTCTGTTTGAAAAGGCTGTAGTTGCGGTGCAAAGCCCTCTCTTTAGATGCACCTGGTACTTGTAGTGCACTGGGCAGGGTGAAGTGGGAGACGTTTCTGTCTCCTGAAGCCTGATCCCACTTCTGAACAGTTTGCTGCTAGCCGATTTCACGGATGCTTCAAGGCTGCTCTAAATTTCAATGAATTTTAAAGACTTTAATGTTAATGAGACTGCTTCTCAGGCAGGCTTGACGGGAGCTTGGTGTGCTGTTTCTTCCTGAGAACAGCCCCAACACAGCCTTTTTGTCGGAAGCTGATGCTGCAGTGACTGCTCCAGCTTTCCTCGGTTGGGAATCCCTCATATATTTGCTTTGCTCTTTATAACATGACAGGAGTGCAGAGGGGCCAAAGCTGGGGATACAAGAGTGAATGGAGCACATCTCTGTGGGTAAGATATTCCCTGTTCATCAAAGAAGGGAAATAAGGAAGGAAAAAAACACAACCTGCTGAAAATAACCTGTACTGCCTGCATTGATATCACTGTAAAACAGAGGCAAACTACTGAATGTGGTTTTGTTACAGGAGTATAAACAGGAATAAAATGAATTGCCCAGAGTGTGGGATACCCTCATGGTTTCCTACTGTCTAATTGTCTGTTCCACTAAACAGTTATCTGACTAGCCTCGGGCTTTCCTTTGGGTTATATCAAAGTCTTTCATTTGTAAGAGTCCTATTTTTCCCTTTCACGTGAAAAGTAGCCTGAAAAGAGCAGTTTCTAATCAAGCTCCCGCCTAAATCCATAGCAGCTTCTAAAGCCGCTAGGGCGGGGAGATAAAGAACTACAATGATCTACTCGATATGTAAATATATTTGTAAAAGTTTTTTGGAGGAGTAGATGTGGGAGACCAGATCTCATGAAACCAAATGTAAAGATTCTTAGAAGAAATTCAATCAGTGCATTAGTTATCATGGACTTTCATAAAAATAAAGTAATAATGCGCATTTGTGTTTCAGTTCATAAATGTGAAGTGACAGCCTATTACCTAGCCACTGAAATGATATTATAGAGCCAAAAAAGAATAGTAGAGGAAATTGAGAATGCAGAAGAGAGAATTGTAATAGAATTGGGCGTTGACACAAATATAAATCACAAAAGGGAGACTGATTTAGTGCAAGATATGAAAGTCAGAAACTGAATGTGTTAAAAAGATCATCTACTTGTCTGGTAAGGAATCTCTAAGGCAACACAACTTTCAGCTGAAAAAGCCAGATTTACTTAAACTAGGTGAACCCTGTTTAAAATTGTATGAGGAATAATATATTATAGGGGAACATGCGCCCGTAGTATACATGCATTCTATTAAGAAATTGTGCAGAAAATAGGAAAAAGCTTACATTGATCAAGTGGAAAATTACCTTTGCTCATAAATTTTGTCAGAAGATTTCCACGTAGATATGAGAGTGAGAAATTATTCTTGTCCAAAGAGCCTAACAAAACAATGTTTATATACTAGCTAGCTATGAGGATATGAAAGTAATTTTGGTGAAATGAGTTGACCAGGCTACTTCTGTGAATGGTGTTTTGTACATAAAAAGCTGGTAGGACAGACACATGTCATGTGAGTGATCTCTCCATCTAAGTGCTGATTTGGAAAATTTTATTTTAACTAGTGAAAGGCTTTCGGGCTTTAGACATATGCATCTGTGAATGCAAAGAAGCTAAAATCTCCCTTGCTTGTATGCCTAAGGGAAGAAGTCTCAAAGATCCAGATGAAACTGTGCTAAGATCTCCTCTCTACATTTGAGATGCTCAATAATTCTTTCTTGGTATCACTTCACATAAAACATGGAAGCCAATGAATCTAAAGCATAGCTTGGTTCTTCCAGTCCACATGATGGTGGGAGGAAGCACATTTAGAGGAACTACACACTGAGATTTCAGAGCGATCATGGATCTGTTGTTAATAGTTCATTTGCTTTTTACCTTCATTATATGGAGTCCTGCTTTTCTAACAAACAAAGGAAAAGAATTAGGGAACCTCTTCTTAACTGCTGTATCTCAGCTCACTGAGACATGTGCAAACATACTGGAGATGGGGTAAGACATAGCAGAGAAGAGCCTAGTTACAAACTACACTGTTTCTGCAGTCAGCTTTTCTTTCTGTGAGATGATTTTGCATGCTAAGGATCAACTGTGCTTCTGAAAAAAATACGAGTAATCTCAGCGAGTCCTTTGTAGAATCCTCCTGAGGCAGACAACCTGTATTCACCTGAGAGGGAAACAGGAAGTTGAATAGTTCACCCAAAAATCTCAAAGCAAATAATTTTCTGAGATGTTCAGAAGGTTTTCTCAATCCCTTTGTGCACCATACTGCATGAAGAAGTACTCACTCTTGCTTGGCCTTACTCTTCTGTGGATAGGTGAGCGGCAATCCGTGTGTGTATTTGAGTTTTCTCGTGGTAGTTCTTGAGGTCAAGCACTATTGAGCAATGGCACAAGCAGGGTGCCGGCAGGGAAGAGGAGGGTGACAGGATGCCAATGAACCTTGCAATCTGCTGCACTGAAGCAGTAGTAACAAATGTATCATTAGCAAGCACAGGGACACCAAATGAGCCTGTTCTCTGCTCTATTTTAGATACAAAGGGTAAGTTTATGAGCATCTGGAATTGCAGTAGCAGCTTGCACTTGGTTAAATTGCATTAATATTTAGCCCCTGTCATCTGTTGTCTACTCAGCCCACTGATGAGTGTGAAGGATAAAACCAGACTGGGCCCCCACCAGCTCAGTGTGCTGAGAGCGTTGTCTGAATGTGCGTTTTTCCAGGGAACTTTGCGTAATGGACAGCTGTCCAGTTTGTTCATGTTGTCTGAAAACCAAGGGCCCAGCCGCTCCAGGTGCTGCCTTCTAGGCCAGTGTATGCTTACTTGCAGGAATTGCAGATTAGCATAGGGAAGCACTGCAGAGTGAAGAATTTGGGCATGTCTGGTACCATACCAACACTGAGTGAGTGAGTGGTGCTGGGTTTTGGCCATGAGGTCCTTATAAAAGAGCAAGTGTATCTGTGAAATGCCAGAGAGGATCTGAGAGGATGCACTGTCATATCACTTATGTGCCCTGTGAAGAAGTATAGTAGCCTTCACGTAGCCATGTAACCTCTAAACTAGCAGTTCCTGAAGATCCTTACTATGAAAGCTGCTCCCTTCACCCAAGCACTCCTTGCCTTTGCAGCAATTTCTGAAGCTTAAGAAAAAGAAATCCTCTTAGCAACCTGCTAAGAAGTCAGCAAAACAGCTCTGCTCCTTCACATAGGTGTACTCAGAGTTGCCGTCCAAGCTAGGTAGTTCACTCCCTTCACCGTGACCTGTCGTCTCAGCAGTTGTCAATATAGCAATTTTTTCAAAGCAAAAGATTAAGTGGAACAGACTGAAACTATGCCATTCCTCTCATTTGAGGGGCTCAGAAATCAGGCAGGGATCACCAGCGTGGGCACAGGTTGCCAAACTAAAAGGCAGCAGCAGCAGGGACATACCATCCCTGCAACCTTCCTTCCTCCCACTCCAAGAGCTCTACCCGCAACAGTAAGTGCTGGAGATTAGTCAGTGGTGTGGTAGTATTTCTGGAAGCACTGCTTTTGTGTGATGTGATTCTGAGCTTGCTTACACATGTGTGAATCAAGAGAGAGCAGTCAAAGGCTTGGGTTCGATGTGAAAATTGACTGCCTTTAGGCTTGTGGCTGTGTGTTTGTATGATGTTTAGTAAAATGGGGTCTGTCCCAGGGCTAAGGCTCCATCACCTGCCTCATTCAAATAAATAATAACAATAACTGAATGTAAAACTACTAATTCCAATTTCCCTTCCCCACACCGTGAATGCTACTTTCAAGAGGAGATCTTTTATTTTAGAAGATTTGTTCCTGCCAGCTCATATGGGAGTAACAGCAGTTACTCTTTCAGTGAGTAGTGAAGATATAACACTTCTCTAAGCAACACAAAAGCATGTGAAGGTGCTGCTTGACAATTGTTACATGTTTTTGTAAATGTTTCTTTGGAGTTGGCTGTATCTTTGATTGAAAGGAGATGCAGGTCTTTCCAGGTACGTTAAGACTGCTTGCAAATCCAGGTGTAAGTCCTTCTCTTATGTCTCTTCGGTTGCAGTTCTGTAGTGACTCGGATACGCATGGCCCAGCCTTTGCCTACGGTGCAACCCTGATTTCCAGAGAGGGATTCTCAGAATGACCTAGCAGAATTTGATGTCCACTCTGATTGTTTGGGGAATTCAGCACCCGAGTTCTAGTAGTGCCGTAGAGAATCCCAGCCCTGCTGTGTGACTCCAGAAGAGTTTGCTGACTAATTAGATCAATTTTTGATTTATTAGGCCAAATCCAGACTAAAAGCCTCATAAGGAGTTTCCTATGGAAGGAGTATTAAAAAAAAAAAAAAAAAAAAAAAAAAAAAAAAAAAAAAAGCTTTCTTGGTAATATTTTAGACTTCTAGTACATGTCTTTAACAGTTGTAGTATAGTCATTGATTCATTTGTTATATGTTTATCCTTCCCATTCCAGTACTGACATGTTGAGGGAGAGGAACTCATGTCTCTCACTCCTCTCTGATATTTTCCATTTCTCTACTTGCCCTTAAAGTTCCTCACAGATGTCTAAATGGCTTCATCTGTTTTCCTCTTCATGTCTGTGCTGTCTGCCTCTGGAGTGTTTACATGGAGCAGCTCTGCTTCTTCCAGCCTGCTCCGGGAGACTCATGGTGCTGTCTGGTTCAGTTCTTCTGTTAAGTGTCCAGAGTCCTTCACAGGCATTGAGTAGTATGAGATCCCTGGAAGAGATCCAGCTGCTGTACCTGGACACCGTGCCTGTTCGTTCCTGTAGCTTCTGTACCCTGCAGTCATTGTCTGAAGATGTCTTCACATGAAACCACCTTCACAGGGCCTTCTTGATCAACTATATAACTTTTTTATTAACATCATCAGCTTTGAACCACTGAGAACATGTAAGGCATGTCAATACAACAGGGTGATACACTTTCTGATAGAGGCTCTCTCCCATAGTCTGACTATTCTTTCGAATTGTTTGGTCATTTTGAGATAGTTCAGATAACCAAGTTCAAGACTCACCTTGACCTGACAAGAAACAGATACATGGTATGAGTGACTGTCAAGAGGGAAAAAGCGTGAAAGCGTTTGGCAGATCAAAGCAGCGTGACTCCCATTAGAGTCAATGGGGAACAAGCAGCTAAAATCCTACATAATGCTTTCAAATTGCCCTCTACCTTCGATTCCCCATCCTCATTGAAGCCAGATCCTGCAGCTTTTATTAAATGTGTCATTTTCTTGAAAATGAAAGGAAACTCAGAGGAACTGTAGGCTCCAGTGAGCAGCAAGATCAAGTGCTTTTAACTTGAAGGCCAAACGGCACCTTGACTGCGCTGCCATATAACCCCATTAGCTGCAATAGGGCTGACAGGTTGAGAGAGAGAGAGCGGTTTGGCTGGTAATTCTCTTAGGTTACGGCGAGAAAAGCCAACATGTTTTTTCTGATCTTACACTGACCCTGAGCATATCTTAAGAACTGCCTTTGCTTTGCTGACTGTTAGCCCCGTGCACATCTCAGACTGAATCCCAGAAATCTGGGCTGTTGTCTCCTCCACTGTAAGAGGCATAGACACGAGATGCAGATGTTTGCTCTTATCATGTTTATTACTGTCTCTTTTAGTAAATTTGTATTACAATAGCACCTGCATCTTCCAGCAGTTCTGGATCCAGGGACTGCAATTCAATATCAGAAATGATCCTGTGACAGTCTGAATAGTTATGAATAAAACAATAAATAATGAATGAAAGGAGTGCATCTTTCTGAAGTCATATGGCAGAGACGAATTAGCAACTTCATCTCTTGAGTCATCGCCTAGACTTCTACCCATTCAATGAGTGGGTTTTTGTTTCATAAGTTTTTCTAGAATAAGTCTGTGAGAGGAAACAATTTCTGGCCAGACTTTTCTATTTACGCTAAGTATAGCTCTTTTCATGGTTTGGTGGATAATTCTCAAGCCTTGGAGTAAGGAAGCTTTGTTTGTAGCCCTGTGTATCATTGACCCGTGCTGTGCCCACGGGGGAAGATACTCAAACATTGCATTCTTTCATTTACACGGTAAGGATAATATCTATACTACATATATATGTATGTATATAAAGAACTTTACACACACACACACACACACACACGTCATAACCACTGAGGCTTCACAATCATGTGCTTTACATAGCACTGCTTGGAGTGTTGTTTTTGTTGTTTTTTTTCCCCCAAAAAATGCAGCAACACTGTTAGATAATAGGAAAAGCTCAAATATAAAATGTTCATCATCATTATTGTTGTTATTATTACTTTATTACACACCACAGAGGGAGAGACATAGAAATGAAACAATATTGATCCATAATTTAACCACATCAGGCTTTCATTTAGCAGTATGAGGAAAATAGGATGCCTTTGCTCCCTTCTTTTAAATGTAATGTTTTCCTTGAATTTTCTTGATTTAATGAGATGCAATCAGTTTTCAGGCAATGGCTTGTCTTGCACATCAGAACACTTCACAAAAGTGACATAAGTTATCACCACTATTGCTATGAATGTAGGTGAGCATAGTATATTTAGCATTTTATCACATCTTATAAGGGAAGAAGGAAGTATCATACAGCATTTACGTTGTCTGTTCGCTGCATACTTATTTAACTACATTCTAATGATATAAATTATGTTGCTGCAAAGTTCATTCCAGGTCACCAGAAAGGGTGCTGAACACTGGGGTCTTCTTTAGGCTGCAGACTAGATGTTCAGTGGAGCTTTAAGAAGTGGCTTTCGAATGGGTTGCTCGATTTTGTCTACTAGTGTCCAAAATATATTTTCCGGTTAAGAGGACATGCTGTTACTTATGTGATGAGTACTGAATTTGAGGAGAAAATGTGAGATATTTTTCCCTCTTACCCAGAAAACCCACATTTCTCATAGATAATGTAAATTGCCTGGATGCTGCGTACTTGCACATTGTATGTTTTGTATCAAAATTTATGGCTAAAAAGTTACTGAAATCTTCACACTGGCCCAAAAAGGAACTCTGTGCCCAACTACTGAAACTGCTTCTGACAGTCATTTCTCTAAGCAGATGTTAAAAATCACTGCGGATGGTAGTTCTGCCCTTTATTCCAGTCCTCAGTGATCCCTGAAGTTGAAGAGTTTCTGAGCTCCTCTATTTTCAGGTCTTTTTCTTCAATACTGTCACCAGGCCAATTGTCCCCTGTCCTGTACTTAATTATTTTTACCCAAGTTTGTTTTGCTTTCATCCTTCTTGAATAGCATCTATTTATTTCAGACAATTTTCTATGCTATTGAGATAATTTTGAATTCTAATCCTGTCCTCCAAAGTACTTACAACCCCTCCTAGCTTGGCATCATCTGCACATTTAATGAAATTAATTAAATGAAAATTAAATGAAAGACTCCCATTGACTGCAAGGGGCATTGGAGTGAACCTAAACTGTCTTACATCTTTAAGAAGTGGCTCGAGTGAAATACACTTATTGCCTTACAGGCCTTTTTTGTAAGGGGAGAAGACAGATGCATACTGAATAATTCAGGGTCATCGTTGCAGACTGAGAAAGATTTAACTAATTTGTCAAAATAACGACCTTTGCTCAGGAAGGGGAGAAGCAGCTTTGGATAGTCGCTATCCCTGGAGAGACACTGGAGGAACCTGGCTGAGCACTGCAGCGAGGGGCTGGTTCGGAGATGTAAAATGAGAAGTAAGCATTAGGAGCAGCGATGTTTGCAGGTGGTAGGAGGCCTGGTAGAGCAATGCTGATGTTTTCATTAGAGCCAGACAGGAGCAGCACCGCTACCCGCTGCAGCGGGATACTTGGGAATGCCAGGGTCACTCCCTCCTTGTTCCCAGCTCTGGCTTTGTGTACACGTACGCACACGCACAAACACTCATCGATTCTCTGTCATCGCTGTTGTTTCTCTCCGTCCCCATTAAAAAGAAACCACTGGGCTCTGAGAGCTCGACATCTTTCTTAAATGAGTACAAAGAGGGCACGTACAGAGCAGAGAGGGAAAGGGCAGGCAGCCCTTCCCGGCGCTCGGTAGCTAATGAGCAAGCTGAGGACAGCTTTGCGCACAGGAGGGTGTTTGAAACAGGGGCATCAGGCTGTGAACCTGCCTGGCACGCCGATGTGCTGCCACTCGCGCCAGTGAGGTCCCAGCGCCGGCCAAGCTGTGTGGCACTGCTTGCTGCTGGGAGGGACGAACAGCTCATGGCCACGTGCTGGTTTTCACTCTAAACTGAAGAGCTATTTATCTTCAGTTGTCCAGAAATATGCATCTGGGGAAAGAGAAGGTTATGTCAGTGGAGAGCTGAGGACAAAAATCCCCTTACTGCTCAGTATCCTAGCACACAAGTCCGGTGTGGTGAAGGACACCTTCCCTTCCGATATAGACTTTGCAGTTACTTTAATGGCGAATGTAGTTTGGAAAGCATTCTCTGATGTTTCAGCCTGTCCAGGTTTGCTGATGCCAGCTTTCCTCTGGCACTCACGTGCTCGTGGCTGTTGCTCTCCTGCTGGAGCACTGTCTTGCTTATGGGCTTCTCTGCAAGGCATTTTTGGCTTGGGAAGGCCTAGGTCTCTGAGAAATTCCTCGTGATTTGCAGCAGTATTATTTTTCCCCAGTCCCTGGAAGATGGTTGCCCATATTTCAGAGCTTGGTATGAGTGGATGTGTATCACAACAGATTTTTTCCTTTGCCTTCCAAGTGGTAAAGTTGGGTGTCTGAATACTTGCCGGAAGTGAACTAGTTTTTGCCTGTGCAAACCTAGTGTCAGAAAGAGGAACAAATCTTGAAGATTGTTTGAAGTGTCCTATCACCAAGATGGAAACTATCCATGTAGCTCCAACTTCTGAAGGCTGTCATTGCTAAACACATTTAATCTCCGTTTCCTGATGCCAAAGTGACTGAAATGCGATGCACTTGCTCAGGATGGCATGGAAGTTACAGAAGTAAGTTTGGCAGCATTAGGTCATTCTGCTATTAGTGCTGGCTGAGAGATGGCTTAACTTAAGGAGTTGCCAGCAGGTCTCTGCCTGTGGGGCACTGAAGTGTGAGAGCACTGAAAAGTTCAAACTCTCTCCTCTCCTTTCATCTTGGCCTTCTCTTCTCCCAGCAGTGTCTTTTCATTCACTTCTCCTGTGTGGCTCTCACCTCCTTTAAGTCTGGGGAGGTCTGATTTCATACTTGGCTTAGGTCAGATCAGTTCTCAGTGGTGTCCCTAATTAAAATTTATGTATACCCCACTACCCTTTAGAAGGAAATTAAAAGAGCAGGACACCTCTGGTTGGAGGGCGGAAGTGCAGGGCCTTTAGGGTAAAATCAAAGCTTACCGGAGTGAAAGCAAAGTCGGCGGTTTAGATGAGATCCTTGGGCAGAAGTATTGCATCTTTAATGCTCCCAGCCCTCAGGTTGCCTTACGAAGTAGAAAGCGCTGTTGTCCCCATTTAACAGCTGGAAAATGGCAATACTAAAGACTGAACCTTGAACACCTAATCTCCCAGAAGCAGAGATGTGGCATGCCTGTGATGTCTCTGCTGTGCCACGGCATGAGGGGCAGAGCTGCCCGGGCTACTGGGTCTGCTCAGCGCTGGACGCTATGGAGGAAAGCATGAGGCTGGGGAGGCAGCATGGTTTCCGTCATGGAAGGAGAAGCTCCTCACCAGAGCTACTGCTTTCAGTGCCTGTCTGGCTTAGCCAGCTGGGAAAAATCCATGGCCCTCGCAGCCTGACCAACTCCTTGAGATGCGTGGCTGGGAAGGCCCAGCCCAGGGACAAGCTGTAAGGGGTCTTCCCACTTCTCCAGGACTGCCCTGCCCCTCCTCCCGCCTTCCCTCCAGTGTGGCTCTTTTCATCAAAAACACAGCCCAAACTTCATAATCTATCTCCAAAAGTCGAAACGTCCTTTCTGAGGCTTTGGTAACCACCAGTTGCTGCAGCATGTGTTGCATAATTAGAACTGACAATCCCTCTCTAGAGATTTCTTGGAAGCTGGAAAAATGAGAGTGTTGTCAAAAAAATCGCAGTGCTTCTAGTGCGTGTGGTGCAGTGATGGAGATGAAAGATGAGTGATTCCAAGGAGGCAGAGAATATATCAGCCCAGTGCCTGTTTCTAACTAGTTCAGCAATCTAAAACCATCTATGAGGATTTACATTTCTCTTATAGCCTTAAAGAAAATGTATTTTATACTGGCTTCTCTGTTTCTCCCTCTTCACTCAACCAAACCAACAGCCAGTTTCATAGCAGTCATGCTTAAAGCCACAATAATGGTGGTAATTTCTTTTGCATCAATTGATGCAAAAGATTTTTTATATTTTATTAATTTTTCAGTTTGTTAGTCATCTTCCATAAAATGATGAAAGCCCTTTAAATAGGACCATATTGTTTCTAACAGAATAAAAACAAATTTCATTGGAGGCAGTGTTGAATCATAATTCAAATAGAAATCTTAGTGCTGAGTAATAGATACAAATCTCAGAAAAGGATTTTAAACTTTTGCAGGCAGACGGTGACTTCAGTGATGTTTAGCGCTCCCATTTCAGGGCGGAACTGGTCAGCTGGAGTGGTAGGGATTTCTCTTCAGGGGTTGTCCAAAAGATCTATTTGTAACAGCTGTCATCGTGGCTGGCGCTTTGGGACCTGATCTGGGGACTTCCTGAATCAGGAGTGAGATCAGTGAGCTAAATCCCGCGCCTTGCCCAGCCCTGGGAACTCGCCGCCTGCGCAGCCGGGCGTGCGGAGGAGCTGCGATCCGCGCGCCGCGGCACATCGTGCGTGCTTCACTCCCATCCCACCTACGCCCCCAAAGCTGCCTGGGCGCGACAATCGCTTGAATTTGCTCATCGAGTAGAGTTTTCCCTTGCAGTTTTACAATTTATCAAAAATGACCTGGGAAGGATAGATGAGAAATGACTGGGAGTGTGGCTCAGGGTAATGAGGAGAAAAATAGGAGTTCTTTAGAATGACAGACTTGTTAACATAATTGTAATATATGTGACAGCAGTGCCAAAAAAGAAAACTCAACATAGCCAATGAAAATACCATATTGCACAAATAATGTAGAGATTTAGACAATCCATACCCTACAGCCACCCATGAGATGGCAGAGCATGGGTATCGCCCAAAGGCAAAAAAGTTACCATGGCTACTGAAGCGGCGAGAAATCTGTGAAGGTGGCAGGAGCGTGTGTGCTCAGGATACGAAAAGCCCCCTCCAGTAGCAGGGCAGCGTGAGACCAGGGGTGTAAGAGCCACTGGCCACCAGTGGGGGGATCAAACAATAAGTAAAATTCTCTTTCCCTTCTCTGATGAGAGCTCATGTCTTATGGAGGGAGTGTCACTAGCTGGGTATTGGGGGTCTGATCTCCTCTGTGACTATTAAGTGTTGCTACAATATGTTAATGAAACATTTTTAGGAGGAGAAAGTGTTTGGATTTATGGGTTGGCAAAGGGGAATGATTTCCATGTTGCAGAGCCCATGCCTTACCGAGTAGCCTGTTGCAAGGCCACAGCAAAGCAGGACATGGATCCCCCAAATGGTGATGACACTGAGAATACCAGATATGCGTAGCCTGAGCAAGGATAGAAAGTTCAGAGATGTCTCCGTTTGGGATGAACCAGGAGATCTAGCATGTACGAAAGGAACATTTCCCGAATTTGGAAATGCTAAGTTGCAGTCCTGCTGTGCTACTACAGCATCTCCAGCTTGGGAGGCAAGGCAAGGCTTGGTCTCCCTAGGGGGACAACCAGCTTGCTGTAGTAAGCTGGGGGGATCTGGGGAGGCTGCACCCTCCATGGGTACCACAGAGGAGAAACTTCTTGTTCATAAAGGGAAATCTTTTCTAATAGAGAGCTTTTGCTTTTGTGTAGAACAAGCAGTATTCGAGGGGAATATTTCTTTCAGTATTGATCTTCCAGCTACTTTTCTGTTGTTCTAACAGGCAAATGAGAATAACACACACTTTCTGTGGCCAGTAGTCTGGTAGGGCACAAAACACATACCTGGTAAATTCGTCCTAATATAGATTTCTTGCTTAGTATAGTACAAAGCATTGTAAAATCAATTAAGTGTTATGGTAGGCAACAGAACTGGGTTTGGTCATCTGCGAATCAGAGAAATACAGTGGCAAAATTTGCGTGCCTTCTGCTGAGCCATGTGCTGGGACGCTTGTGGGGCAGAAAGGAGCTGGCAGACGTTGCAGGTGGCTCTAGACGAGAGGAGCATAGCATATCCTGGGTATGGCAGTTAGACATGTTATGCACACTTAGTTTTACTGTTGCGGAAAATATGGACAAAACCAGAGTTACTGACTGCAGGTGAATGCCCGCGCTGGCAGACCCGGCGGGCGGCGAGAGCAGCGGCGGGGGGGAGCACCGCCGTCCCGTTGCGGCTGGGCAGCAGCACAGTGGGCAGAGAGCAGCAAGAGCAGTGGGAGCCGTTTGGTTTCTCCTCGCTCTGCCTCTTCTGTGCCAAGCAGAGGGTCGCGTGCTTTGGGTGGCCGCGACTGACTGCTGCCTCCTGGCAGTGGTGGGAAAAGCGAAGGACAGTCTTCTAGCAACAGAGAAATTTTAGGCAATGGCAAGATGTGCTCCTGTAGCCCTAGCACCTGAGCTCTTTCTTGTTTCTTATAGATTAAGCTGTGCAAAAGCCCTGTAAAACAAGGGAGCAGTATCCTCACCTTATAAATGCATCACAGGGAGATTAAAGCACAGATTCTTAAAGAGATTTAGCCACCAAGCATCTCTTGGGTTCGGTGGGAGTTACCTCTTTAATAGCCTTGAGAATCCAATCCAAATAAATTAAAAACTGTCATCCAAGAAGTGTGTGACAGAGTTGGGAATTAATCCCAAAAGGTTGTGCCTTCACCTTCCTTCCTGCAGATGAGCACGGCATGATTCATTTCTCTAAAGATACTACAGATTTCATGAGGTGTTTGGACTTCAGTTGAGCAGAGTTTCGTTGTAATGGTTTTGTTTTGATCCAGGCCCCTGTTGATTACAGCTTATTGGAGAAACTTTGACAAAACATATTGTGTCAGAATTGGAAGTTCTGAAGTGCTTCACCAAATTATGCTAATTTCCCTGGAATTTCATCTCTGAAAGGGGAAAAAAAAAGAAAGGCAGGGTAGCAGGTTCCCCTCGTGTCAAAGAAACATCTTGTTTTGACATTTCCAAAATGAAATGTTTTGATTTGTCATTTTGAAATAATGTTTTGTTTGAAGGAATGCTATTTTTACATAACTTTTTGCATTTGAAATTGAGATGAAACTGAATTTCGCGACCCAAAATTGAAACCCAATGCAAGTGTCTTGAAAGCCCTCCTGAAATGAAACATTAGTTCTCCATGCAGCTCTACTGCCAGTCCCAGGGAAGGGGACCCTGCAACAGCAGCAATGTGCCACCACCATGTGGCTCCTGGCTCGCCTGAGCACAGTGGCTCAGTGGGGACAAGAAGCCCTTTGCAGACTGCAAGTGGCCCGTATGCATGTACTAAATCATGGGTGAGAACAGCATGTAAGAGTGTCCACAAATGACTGTCATCTGCTCTTCTCTCGTTGTGTCCTGGAAAAATGCATATATTCTGTGAAAAATCCACTGCATTTGACTGCTCTTAGTAGTGGAAATGGCTGCAAAATTAACATTGGAGGGAAAAAATCCGCTGGAATGAATTCAGATCTTGATTTAAAAAAACAAAAGGTGATTCCTCAGGAGAGACTTTTAATGAGGGGGGTTTCAGTTAGTTACACTGACACACTGCAAACACTATGTCAGATCGCTAAGGCTCACAAAGGAAGAAGTGTTAAACTTGCAACTAGAATTGGATGTTTGCCCAGAATTGTGAGTCCTTTTAAAATGTGCCATTACATATTTCACTCAGGTATATTTTGCTGAGGATAATGGATTGATGTTTGCTACAAAGCTATAGAGCAAAATAAAATTTTCTTAGAAATTAATTGGCATCAGTTTTCACAGTCAATATCTCCTGTAATGTGCTTCAGGTGGATTAGTGCAGTAAGAAAGTTACTAGAGCACCATTTTTCTCCTGCATAGGTCTCTGCTTATATCTGTTCGTTGCTAAACTTGCTGTAGAGCAGGGCTAGGTGGGCTTGGGGCATGATCCCATGGAGCTGCATGGCAGGAAAGCAGCCCTAACGACCTCAGGAACTCAGGAAGGTGCTTGTCTCTGGGTACAAAGCAGATACGGTGGTGGATCTCAGTAGCTTTTGGAGTCTTGCTGTTACAGCAGGAAAACCAACATGGAAAAACACAGACACTTTGAAAGTGTGGAGCTTCAAAATCCAGAGCACCCTTTGGTTTTTCTGTGTCTGCAGACTCCAGGTGAGGCACTTGACACCACCTCTAACAGAGGCACAATCTTGCTGCACAGAGCAGGGAATCAGCTGTGAAGGCGATGACCAAGTGAAAAAGCATCATGAGCACAGCTGGAAATTTACTTACTTTGAAGGGATATTTTCAGATTTTGGCAAGTATTTCAAAACTTATGGCCAAAACTCCAAATATTTAAAATTAAGAAGACCTTAGGCAGTGTAAATCCCCCAGTATGGGGATAGTTGTTAAGGTGATGCTAAATTTAAAATCTAACTGGAATCAAATCACTAGGTCTCAGGCAAAGTCATTCTTCCTTCCCTAGCTGTGGGAAGAAGGGGCTTCCCTAGCTTCCTTCCCAGCTTGGGACATTAACTCCACCCAATGTGCAAGTCGTTGAACAATTGTGGAACAGGATGAGCATACCTAAACTTGACATGATGCCTGTTGGCCACTACTGTTTCCTTCTGGATGAGAAAGTTTTCTCTTATCTGCAACACAGGAGGCGCTTTGGCCATTCCTCAGGAGCAGCTATTTGGTGGTTGTTCCCAGTTCCAGCAGGATCCAGGGTG
The DNA here is from genome assembly GCF_028389875.1 of Rhea pennata. Classification (NCBI taxonomy): domain Eukaryota; kingdom Metazoa; phylum Chordata; class Aves; order Rheiformes; family Rheidae; genus Rhea; species Rhea pennata. The sequence goes on along the minus strand of NC_084679.1, from coordinate 5,868,043 downwards.
GTTGAGAGATCTGCTACTGCAGATCTGTGGCTGGTGATTTCATATCCTCTGGGTTCTCGCAGAATCCCAAAGCAGGACAGGTCTCTTCTCCACCGTACTGGAGGGTGCATCTGCCCCCTGCACTGCACCTTCATTATAAGCATTTGTCTCGCATAATTTCAGGCTGGAGTCGGTTAGCACAGTAACGAATCTCACCGCAACACTGCGGGTTAAGCACGGGTGATTAGAGGTAACTCCACCTCCCCTGAGTCATTTATAAGTGATTTACAGAGCTAATAATGGCCTCATCCTTTCATACTTTGGTACACAGCTTGTGTTCTGGAGTCTTTTATAGCTCAAACAAGCAGTTTTTGCTTATTTATTTCCCTCCTTATTCATTTTTAATGGTTATAAGAGACTCTCCCATTCTTCTTCTGACAGCAGTGATTTAGGCAGGATTCATTAGCATAACTTACGTTACTAAATATCACCATTTATGCGGGTAGACCAAGGCAAGTGTGTGCAGTGCTAAATCAGCAGAGATCCCATAAGCCTGCCAGGGCTGTGTTTGAAGTGTGCATTACAAACAGAGCATGTTTGCATGGAAAGGGATCACTTACGGAAGCGTGGATTAGGGGTAGAGCCCCAGAATGTTCCCAAAACACAGATTCTTATGTGGAAATATCAGAGGGTTGCTTTCCTAATTGGCCATCCTTGAAATGTCTGAACGAGGAACTTTGTAACTGTTCTAGGTACATCTTATTTTCAAAGACTTAATAGCTGTGATTTTGTAAGAGCTCCAGCAGAATTACTGTAGAAGAAAAGCAGTTTCTTGTAAGGTTTTCACCATTATCCCCTAGGAAATTAATAATGATGGGGAGGGGGGAACAATGTGTTCCAGATATTTCTGAGGACTAGCAGTGAAATGTCAGTACCTCATCTGGAAATTGTGATGCCCATTCCTTCCTTCCCATTAGATCTTTGGCATGTCTTCAGCCCAAACGTAGCACAGGGCATGTGGGACCAAATGAAGAGTTAGCTGCACAAAGTCTCATAGCTCTTGCAAAAGGATAATGTAAAATGCTTTTAGGAAAGGGATGGGACCGCTGCTCCCTGGAGCACTGGGTGCAGGTGGCCAGGGCAATAGGAATCACATGCACCTAGGAGGGCCCTTCCTCTTCTTTCTGTTCTTTTCCCAGGCTGGCTGAAGTCCTGCTACTCTAAGCTACAAAGGGCTTAGTGTTTTCTTCCTCAGCAAACTGTGAAATGAACAAAAATTTCACAGAAATTAATAAATTCTGATTTCTCTTGCTTGTGATCAAACCTGAAGAGCATACAGACTATGGGGGGACTCTGAGGGGAGTGCTGGCAGGTGAGTTTTGGGATGCCTGGTGTGTAGAGCTGCCCTTGAGGTTGAGGAATGAATATCCACAGTGAGGATTTTGTGGTAGGGAGCAGCACTGACTTGGCTCTGTTCTCATTTCGGACTTTAGGGCCAAAGATTCAAATTCACTGCAATGCTGAGCACATTTGAAATATTCCACTCTGCACATTTTGCAGCCCTGATGATTGAACTCAACATCCAGCTTGCCAGAAGCCGTGTGTGTAGGATGTGCACGGTGCGCTTACAAATCTCATTGCTAATTCTGTGCCATGCTGGCAATAAGGGACCTCTAACCTCTGCCGCCCTGGCTCGCTGCGATTAGGTTATCTGCGTGCGACTCAGACGAAGCTTTCTTAGTTGTTCACCCATGTCGGAAAAAGAGGTGGAGCTGCAGGAGCCAAATGAAACCCAAAGTACTTCTATATCCTACCAAGTTCACGCCTAAAAAAGCCGTTCAAGCCCCAGTTGCCTCAAGAGATAAAAGTTTCCTGTATTGAGAGAGTTTCTGGAGCATCTTGCACTAACTATAGCCTCCCTTAATTAATGGAAGGCAGCTCAGCATCCTTGTGTGAAAAGCCCTGGTGACACAAAGCCCAGAAAGGCTTTAGCAAGGGAGCACAGCACCAGAAGGATTTAATGGCATTATAATGTCCTTGTGTTACAGTGCCACAACACACAGAGATGTATTCCAGGAGTACATTAGCAGTAAAAGAAAATGTACTTTTTCTCTCTCAAGCCCTTTTCACCTCTACTGAAAAACAGGTTTGCCATCCCTGAGAGATCAAAACTCAAAGGCAAGAGAAAAGGAAAAGGAGATATGGGTGGAGGTCCCAAGGTTTTGGGAAAAAAAAAATACTGTTTTGCCCTGCAACTCCCTCACCATGCTTCAGTTCCTTTGCAGTTCATCTTACTTTTCATAACGCTTTTTTGGAGATCTGTCTGCTTTGGGACCGAGCTCTGGTAACCTCATAATCCCCCTTAATGACGGTCCGGGGAGCAGCGGGCTCGAGCGGCGCAGGCCCTCTCGTTCGTTCGCGCGTGCATCGCGGGCCCGTGGCCAGGGGTACGTGCGTTCACTCCGTTGGTGCGTCTCGTAGACCTGCGCCGGGGCCGTCTCCGCCGTGTGCGCACCGCAGCAGGGGAAAGGCGGAGGGGAGTTCAAGGCTGCTTGGCAGCCCGAGGAGCTGAAATCCCTTGCAGACTGCGGAGGAGCCCGGCAGGCTCAGGAAGGCCGGCGGCAGCCTCCGGGGCAGCCGCCTGCTCCGCTCCCTCGCGCGCCTCTTTGCTTGCCGTGCACGCGCTCGTCCTGGGGAGGCTCGGCTGAGGCTCGGCAAACTCATTCCACAAAATACACATGACTCATTTCCAAGACATGGCTTAGAAAACTCAGCCTCAAAAGAGGCAGAGAAGCTTGACATTTTTTCTTTCTCTACAGTTTTTTGCTCCTTCTCCAGCGCCGCAAGATGAATGGGTCGGATGTGTCTGCAGTAACAGCAGCCTGGCTACTCGGCCTTTCTATTGATGACCTGTTTCTGAATGTCCTGGCCTGATTTATGAAAATGTACTGTATTTTGCACCGTGTTTTGATGTTGCTCTGTTAGGACTGCATGCAAACTGCAGCAGAACAGCGATGCTTATTCATTCAAACAGTGAAGGGCTGGCTGGGAACTGAATGATCTCATAGTTATTGCTGTCCTGGCCGGCAGAAAGGGAAACGGGAGGGAACGGCTATCCCTAGCCTACTCGTTTTTCCCTGCCTGTCAGTTTGTTTTGTAAATCATAATCTTGAAAGTACAAGGTCGTAGTATTTCTTTAATCATTCATGTAGGAGGTTTTAAGGCTGGATTTTTTAAAAAACTCTCTCTCTATAATAACCTCTGATAAACTTGGAACTGAACTCTGTTTGCCTGCCAACTTTTGTTTTTCTTGCTATTGCATGAGTATTAATGAATTTAAAATCTGAGAGCCTGATTTTCTTCTCTTACTAATGGTATTCAAAAGCCTTGCTGCAGGGTGCAGGGTGTGGGAGAGGCCGGGGTCTGCAGGGAGCAGGACCCTGGGGCTCCGCACTGTGCGAGCAGAGGCTGCCGTGGCTTGCAGAGATCCCCCAGCTGTGATCTCTGTGCTGCAAGGTATAAAAGTTTGCCTTTTGCCTTAAACCATGAGCAAAGTTTCAATCCTAGGTTGACCACTCATGGGAACACTTAATTGCCTAATGTGTTAATTAGCTAAGAAACATGAGTGCTAGGTGGTGCTAGCAAGAAGCAAAGGCAGTGAGGAAGCGGTGCTGGAAGCTGTTAACCCAGCTCCATGGTAAAGAAGAAAATCGTCTGCAGGCCGTTCGCCTGTAAGCGGTGTCCAGCCTGCAGAGCACAAGGGCACGTGAAGACCCTCAGGCCATTCAGGTCCCAGGCAGAGTTTTTCCCTTGGGGACACCTTGTCTCACACTTTGCCTGCTGCCTCCCAGGTGAAAACCAGCACTTTGAGACACTGCCCGGTTTTCCTTCTCGCCAGCATCCCAGGTAAAAGAGAAATGTAGAAAGCAGCAGGCAGAGCTTATTAGCACATAGAAGAGTTGTCTCGTTTCAGAACAGCACTTAAAATACAGAAAGACAACAGGGGTAAGTGCAGTGCCAGCAAGGAAGAGAAGATTTTTGCTCACAGAGGCAAGGCGAAATGAGGTGAGAGAAGAAGCAGCCGTACCAGGCAGTGTCTGGCGGGCTTCTGACTTCCCACCCGTCAGACCCGTTGTTAGATGTTGCGGGTGGGCAGTGTGATATAGTTTTTGCCCTGAAAGTATCATGCTCACTTTACTGTGCCTTTTGCACAGATGCAGGGGCAAGGCCTGCTCTCCCCCTGCTTTTTCTGAGTTGACGGTGTCCCTGCATGCGTGGAAAGCAGATGTGCCTCTCCCCGAAGGGGACGTACCCATGCCTCTGGCCTTCCCTCTAGCCATTTATACAGGCACACGTGCAGCATGCAGTTTCTCCCAGAGTTTTGCACGGTCTCATCATCTTCAGCTCAGGCCAGTTTCAATCAGCATTATGATAGATATAGATATTACTTTAGTGATAAGGGCTCCAGGCAGAGCCAGGACTCCTCTGCACTCAGGTGCCTGCTGGGTGGGAGTCCCTTTCCTAGAGTTACTTTCTCCCATGCTTCAAGTGCTCTCGGCAGCTCTGGGTTTTTCTTGCTGTACAGCACAATGAGGCTGGATCCTGATAGGAGTTGTTAACAGCTACTGTAAAACATGCTAACATGAGAATATCCCTAAAAACATAATTCTGCCTGTAAATAAACTCATTATTTTCCTGCTGAAACCACTAGCAACTCTAAGAACTTGACCTTAAAACAATACACATTGCTTGCCAGAGAGTGCAAGAGTAGTGATAACCTTTCAAAGTTCGTGGTACGTTACCTAGGCTCAGACAAGCAAGGATGGAAATGGATTTGCTATGGAACTGTCTGCAAGTGGCTTTGTTGTTGTTTAAAGATAATAATATTAGGAATGCAAATTATCCCACAAAAGCTGGTGATATTTAAATGTGATTTAAATTCATTTAGCATTTAAACAGAAAAGTAGAAAATGGCATTAAATTGAGATGAGGATGAGACTGCGCATTCTGGAGTCAGAAATATTAAATATAGCTGCAGAATGGAATAGAAGGGCTGGCTGGTAATGGACTGCAAAAAGAGTTCAGGGTTTTAATAGATTATTCCTTCAGCTCATCAGCACCATAAAGTGGTAGTTAATAAATTATTTGACGTGTACATTTATTCATATATTTTAACTAGCTGTAGCGAACAGGTCCTGTCAGCTCACCTAGATGCTTGCAATAGCTGCTAAATTGTTTGAGTGAGATTTAGTAACTCTCAGCAATATTGATGTCGAGAGATGCAGGTAATAAATAAAGTGACATCAGGACTAACTAGAGAAGAACATTGTGTAAGACTTTTCTCAGGCTTGCAGCAGAGATGATGTGTTTGGCCCTAAAGAGCACCACTGGGCAATGAGTTCTTCCCCTGTGATTAGTTTTGGTATGGCCACCACTTCCCCAGCACCCATAACAGGACTCCTGCAGAACTGTTCATCTGATAAATCAATGGCATTGAAAGCATTGAGCTGCCATACTTATTAAATACAAAAAAAGTAGCAGCAGAACTGCATTGTAAGCTCCTCAAGCCAGTCCTGACCTCTCCTCCATTTACCGAGAAAGAAGATTCCCAGAATTATTTTGTTGAGGACTGGGACAAGCTTTCTTCTTCCAGGAGAAAATGATATAAAAAGTCAAGAAACTGCCCAAATGCTTGCACAGAGGCATCTTCAGCCTCCCCACAAAGTCCTAACCAAGGAATCATGAGCTTGGCTTCGTATCTTTTTTGAAAGGGTCTCTCCTACAAACCTGCTGTTCCCATTTAGGAGTGCGCCTCATTGCAAGCCAGGGGGGCAAGGCTCTGCCAACCAAGCCGCATGTCCCCCAGCAGCCTGTCACCAGTCTGCTGCAGCAGTTCGTGTTGACTAGAGAAATTTGCTCCCCTTACAGAATTACATACAGAGGCAGTTATCTTTCTCCGCATGTACACGCTGTATTCCTTGGGCTGCACACAAAGTAGAGGAGGACGACAGGACAGTCTGGCTGAGCTCTGGGGAGAGGAATCCTGTCCCAGTGCTGTTGCGCTGGGACTGGGCGATGCGAAACAGCCATCATAGAGCAGGAGCGAAAATTTAAGACAAAAGGGAGTTGTTCTTTTATCTTTGATTATATTGGAAATGTTTACAGCAGGAAAAGCCTGCCTTTTAAAATGATGCCAAATTATACAGGCTATCAAGGGCACATCAGGCACTTGTCTTGTTATTCCTAGTTATCCTTTGAACGTGGAGCTAGTTTAAACCTAAATCCTCTCTCTTCCTCCCTCTCACTTTCCCAGCATGTCGTGTACTTCATAATTTTGTGAAGAGATTCGTTAATTTTTTTTTCTCTTTTTTCAGGTTTCTGACAGATGTGACTATGTCTTCGTCAACGGGAAGGAAATGAAAGGCAAAGTGAATGTCATAGTTAATTTTACTTACCAGCATCTGAGTGCCCCTTTAGAAATGACAGTCTGGGTTCCTCGTCTCCCACTGCAGATAGAGGTCTCTGACACAGAACTAAATCAGATCAAGGGGTGGAGAGTCCCCATCGTCTCTAATAAGAGGTAGGTTTCATTAGAGAATGTTCATTCTGGGTTGTGCACTTGCCAAAGACCTGTCAGGGCCAGTGCAACTGAACACACTCATTTGGCCTTAATGCAATTCCAGTGTAAATTTGAAGGTCACTAGACATTTATTCAATAGGCTGCTGCAGTGGACTTATGAAGGAAATGGAAACCACAGATTGCATGATCCTGCATTGGAAATCAATTTCCTTTTATAGTGCTAGTGACTTAGATGAAAAGGGCCCACTGGTCAAGGTAGGCAGGGTCAGCCTTGGGGGCAGCAGGAAGACACCAACAAGAACCAGGTCTGGCAAGGCTGGCTGGGCTCTGACCTGGTTCACAGATCCTATCAGTTAATTTACTCATTGTTAAAGGTCACAGTTGGTACATATTTATTCCCTATTTTTAGTACTGTATGGTGCAGTGACCCTGGTCAGAGTGTCTTAGAGTCAAGGCATTGCTACATCAGGGCTTTAAGTATCGTCTGCACCTGCAGGTGCATGGCATGTGAAGGATGGGGCATAGGATGGATGCAATCAGATCTAGACCGTCTGTATTTGTTGATAACATTATTAAAACCCAGAAGAACAAATGGATAACAGAGGCTCTTTCTATTCCAACCTACCTGTGAACGCATCATTTATTACCAGGTCTCAGTTAGTATCACAGCAAAATACAGGGATTTCAAGGACTGCCCCTGAATGCCATACAGAAAGGGATGTGTATGCAGATGCAGACAGAGGAGATTTCCATGGCAACACTGACATGTATATGCAAGTGGCTCATGTGGATTTGGTCAGCTGCAAATATCCAGAATGAAAAAAGCATGAAGGTCCTGAAAGTAAGGACTTAACACAGAAAAATCATCAGAGATTTGGAGAGGACAGTGAGATAGAGAAACTAGCAAGCCAGTTGGTGATGTTAACTGCTAAGCTGTTTTGGAAAGCCAGGCAGCCTAAAGACCTGTTATTAATAAGGGAAACAGGATAAAAGTGGGAAAACTGGAAGGTTTCAAAAATGCTCTGAAAGCTGTAGCTTCAGTGTTGGGGCACAACCTTGTAGACCAACAGAAGGGGAGACTAGCCACTTGATTCACCAACCAGGCTGCAGACTTCTGTCAGCAAGAGCTGTCCTGTTGCAAGCTCTCTGAGCCTCAGTTTCTCATAATTTTTTGACTCTTGATGTCCTACCAGACCTGCCAGAGATAGTGATGATGAAGAAGAGGACGAACGGAGGGGAAGAGGCTGCACCCTTCAGTACCAACACGCGATGGTGCGAGTCCTCACGCAGTTTGTAGCTGAAGCCTCAGACCCTGGCGGCCAGCTGAGTTATTTGCTGGGTTCTGACTGGCAGATTGACATCACCGACCTGGTGAGTGACTTCATGCAGGTGGAGGAGCCACGAATCGCTAAGCTGCAGGATGGACAGGTTTTGATTGGGCAGGACCTTGGAATGACGACAATTCAGGTAGGGAAAAGGCATGACTCGCTCCCTTTGCTCCCTTAACCCCCCCACCTTGGGAACCGAGGTGTTGATCAAGTACAGCAGCTTCTTTCCATAGCAGTGGAAATGAGAGCCATGAATTTTGGAATGGAGCAGAGCTTCAGCAAGGACTGGAGCACACAGGAGTGATGAGCTTTTCTTCCTGTCTTGTGCCCTGAAGTATGTAAATTGCAGTTTTAATAAATTTAGCCCGACTTATGTAATCAGAGAAGCTCTTTCTGATTGTATTTGTCCAAGGCCATTTCTGAAACTGGAGCCAGTATAGGGGCTAGCACAAGGAATGCAGTTAGTGAAATAGCTTAGTCTTGTCAAAGACTATGTTAACAGAACAGAGTATTATGGTCAATATTAACTAGTGCGTGCTGGGGGAACTGAGATGGGAATATGATTCCCATAGGATCAAAACCCTGCTAGTCTTGCAAATTCAAGGATTGTTACAAAATATAAACATTAGTGTACAGTTCAGAATATGCACAAAAGAGTAATAGTCCCTGGCACTTGAAGAATGACGTTAAAAGACTGATTGATTAGTGAGAGCTAGGTTGTATTCTAGGGGTGCAGATAGTGGCTTCATCAGTTTCAGCCAATATGGCCAAGCATTTACCACCACACACGCCACTGCATATGTGGCTATGCCTCAGTATCCCCATCCAAAGCAACTTGCCTAAACCTGTGCGTTGTGGCTATGCCAGCTTTTCAAATATATTCCCTACGGGCATATGGACAAATACTGGCCTAGAAAATGGGGTCCCAGAAAAAAGAGATCAACCCAGCGATACCACAATGCAGAAAACATGTTAAAAAGCACTGGAACAGGAAAAAAAAATCAAGCTCTCCAAGCTTGTTCATGATCTCAAACAGTCAAATGAAAAAAAGACAACCGCACTTTTTAATCACACGGGTTGCCAGGTCTGGAGAAATGAGATTCCAAGATTATGACTTTCTACAAAATCTGTAAAAGATTTTATAAATGACCTTCCAAAGCTCTGGGACTTGTAATGCTCCCTCTAATGCACATAAAAATCTGAGTGAATGTGAAAAGAAAATTCCAAGGGAAAGAACCAAGAGCAAGGTATATTTCAAAGGATATCTTCTGTAAACTGCTTCAAAAATACTCTGTGCCCCATATGCATCATTAAATTCAACTTGCTTGTAAATGCACGTCTTTGGAAGTCATGTATCAATGCACTGATTCCATACATTTTTTTAACCAAAGCAAGCTTTCTTTGCCAGTTTTGTGTACAGTATCATGAGTGTTTTCTCTACCAAACTATTAGCCTTTCTTTCTGCAGGATAGGAATGAATGCCATTCATTCTATGGGTTGTATATGAATACACAGCTTACATGAGATATATATACACTATCTAAAACATGACCATGAGAAAAAATAGCATTTCACAGTAAAATTACATTTCTAAATAGTTCATGCACCCGAGACAAGTGTGATCAGCTTATCACAGATGTGAAAATCATAGCTGATTAGAATTACATTGGTAAAAGATGCTTTAAGCACCTCATTGATGCTGAAGACTTATAAAATACGACTAGCCATTTGTGATTAATAAATGTATTTCTGCCTCTTAAAAACAGATACCACTTATATGCATTACAGTTCCATGTAGCCATTTTGGATATGCAAAAGGTCTGTTGCTGACTTTGATTTTTCTTTTCAGATATTGTCCCCCCTTTCAGATGCTATCTTGGCTGAGAAGACAGTGACAGTTCTGGATGAGAAGGTGACAATAACTGACCTGGGAGTGCAGCTGGTAACTGGATTGTCACTTTCTCTGCAGCTCAGTCCAGGAAGCAATAAGGCCATCTTCGCTACTGCAGTAGCACAAGAACTGCTCCAGTCTCCAAAACAGGTAGCATTGCCCTCGTGTGTACTCTGGTACTGTGTATTCTGGTGCTCTGATTCACTACACAGCCTTACAAGATCAGGTAGACTTTTTTTAATAGTGTGCTAATAAAACATTTTCTTTATAGGCAGTTGTGTCTGAAGGCCATCAGGTGCCCTAATAAAAAAACAAAGATCTCACAAAAATGGCAATATGTGTATACAGCCTGAGTCTATGAGTCAACAAATTAATATGCCCCATCTCTCTTGGCTGCATCCCGTAAATAAGATGAAGTCCTACACACAGCTCAATGACATGTCATAAATAAGCAACAGCACACACACACACACACCTGCCCACCCAGTGCCTACCAGATCAGAGTCATTACTATCTAGGTTGCTGAGTCCCGCTTTGCATGAGACAGCTGTTTTGCATAGTGCCAAACTCTTTTTCATTTAGTTACTTTCTGTAAGCATTTTAGAAGTTGGGAAACATCTCATTCCTTCTGATTCAAAACCGGAATATGAATCAGAATCATTGACTCATTTCATGATTCATAATTTCATAAACCAAGATTTTTTTTTCTGTTACTCTTAGCTCCTTTTTGCAGGGATAACTGCCATATCATGTTCCCTTCATCTTCATAGGTTGCCCTCTCATGATAAATCTTAACTTGTGCCTGAGGAGAACTGCAGTCTCCTCTCCATTGTTCATTAACTCTGTTCCTGCCTTTGCCCTGGGGTTACTCCATGAGCAATATGAGACTCCCCCTGTTCTTTCTTCTGATGCTAGGAGTAGTTAAGTCAAACTTTGCACTGCTCAGGTTCTCACAGATTTGAAATCCTTATGCTGGGACATCTGCACACTGGTGCTGTCCCTCTGTGCAATTACCAAGGGCTTTTGGACTTTGCTGTGTTTCCATCAGTTCCTGCTTGATATTTGTCCTTGTGCTCTCATCTACATTTGAAATTAAAACTGTTTTTCCAACCCAAATGAATCAGTCAGGAACTTACATCAAGGATGCACTGGGTGCTTAATCCTTATACATAGTCTGAACTTTAAAGGTAAATGATCAGGACATACACATTTGAAATCTGGTCAACTGTTGAGATGTTTTAATTGGGATGAGGGATGAGAAATAACATAGAACTGCAGTTTCATAAGATGATAAAAATCAGGCCTCTGTAGTCTTCCAAGAGGTAAGAAATCTATGCCACACGGCTAGAAGTAGGGCCAATGAGCCTTACTGCCATTGCTGATATGGGGAGTTAAACAAACTACCTTGAAATCAGCCCCCAAGCTGGGTTTGATGGCATTTAGTCCCAGCATAGTGCCCAGCTGTGACATTTTGGACTCCAGAAATGGAGTCTGCATGAATCTCTCTCAGGATACCAGGCTACAACTGGAACCCCGTCAAACCTGTATTAAACCAGTGAGGAAGATGCACATCCTCCAGCCCTCAAGGATTGACTCAGCTTTGATAAGCATCTGATTCCTTCCATTGCTTAGCACACAATTTTCAGAGCACAATCCCTATCAGCAGAGCAATGCAAAATTATTAAATGATTATGCAGGTTTAAGCAGCACAGTGGGAGGATGAGAGCTGATGACATAAATTCTATGCAGCCTTCAAGAAACATCCAAAGATTAATAAACACAAAGCCGATATTTATAACAGTGTCAGCGAAGTCTTAGGGCTCAGTCCTGAAATAGAGACGCAGGCAAATCTCCCACCGAAGCCCTGGAAGCTTTATGGCTGTAAGGATTTCAGAATCAGGCCAGCAGATTATGCAGAATACAATCCCAAAAGACAGGAGGCCTGTCCTTTGTGATCTGACCAGGTGAACCACTATGTGGTAAAAATGACCTGAAAGTAATGATTAATATTCTTTTCATGCATGTTGAGTTAAAATGTAAACCCAGTTTGTTTGAAACTTAATTTATTTAAGGAAACAAGGCTTGTATAATCACACTTTCTGCAAGTGTGGTTGTATGTTTTTCTGTCTGTCAGGCTGCCCTGCAGAGCAGTGCAATCCCTACTCTGACCAGACAAGAGTTCACTTCATTTTAGACACAGGAGAAGCCACTCATCTCACCAGGGTCAGCTTTCTGCGGTGTCTAATAAAGTGCAAATATCCTAGTGAGTCACAGCAAGTCAGATTGTCAGAAGCATGAATTTGATTCCAGTGGAGCTATCTCAGTTTTGCCTGCAAACAGTTTATGGGTGAATGCCAAGAACTTTTCAGGTAGCATGTAAAGTTTTGATAGCCATTTGAGAGTCCTTAGAGGGCCTGATTTTCAGAAACTGGTATGCACATGTTCTCTGAAATCTAAGAATTCTTTAAAATGTCTCAAGTTAAAAACCAAAAGGCAAATTTCCGGAAATGCTGCACCCATACACATGTGCACATCTAGAATTAGTGCTCAGCTCTGGCCCCTTTGTAGTCAGTACATTTCCATGGACTCTGAAGTATACAAGGTTGTGTTGCTGTGATGCAAAATTAAGCTTCATTGTTGTCTTGCTTTCAACTGCAAGCAAGCATGAAAATTACCCTGGCCATTTTCTAAAAAAGCAACCAATCTGTTTCCTCTGTTTGTACAAAACAGTTATTTCATTTGAGAGAGAGAAATCCAAGACGAAAGGCATGGAGTCATGTATGGGTCTATTTGCTGTATTATTTTTCAACATGCATTGCGTGTAACAAGAGGAGACTTTGTATTTTAAGCAGTTAAGAAATAATGTAATTTATTTTTTTTCATTTAAATATACAACAGTAAATGATCTCAATAGCTGGTAATGCCTTTTGACATGCAATTTATTATGGTACTGAAGTAGATTTTGCAGAGCCCAGGGGACACAGCTCCTTTTAGCACCTTTGGGAAAACAAATCTTATTATCAATGAGTGTTCTAAACTAGCATTTCTTCTATCTTCTTGGCAAGAAGATGCTCTGCCTTTTTATTTATTTTCTGGCTATTAATAGCATATGGGTCTTGTGGGGAGGTGGGAATAGACCAGGACAGAACATATTTCCTTCAGTGCTTATTCTGTATATTTGTTTTATATAAAATAGGAAGCAGCCATCAGCTGCTGGATCCAGTTCAGTGATGGCTCTGTCATGCCCCTGGATATTTATGACTCCAAAGACTTCTCCTTGTCAGCTACATCTCTGGATGAGAAAGTGGTCTCCATTCACCATGACCCTAAATTCAAGTGGCCTGTGATTGCTGCAGAGACAGAAGGCCAGGGGACACTGGTGAAGGTGGAGATGGTGATCAGTGAATCATGCCAGAAATCCAAAAGGAAGAGCATCCTGGCTGTTGGGAGTGGTAGCATTAAAGTCAAGTTTGGGCAGAGTGATGCCAACCCTAACATCAGTGATAGCAAATACAGAGGTGCTGGGGTCCACCTAGAAAATCATGCCAGTGACCGGCGTCAGAAAACCACATTGCAGGAAAGAGCTGGGCCAGATGGCCAGTATTATAGCTCTTCAGTGGGCCAAGAGGAAGGCAAATGGGCCACCACTCAAAAGTCTATTTTAAGTAAAAAGGAAGACAGAGAAAGCCTCCTGGATGATGACAGTCATCTGCAGAACATCCCACTAGATTTCACAAGCTTCCCTGCACAGGTAGATCTGCCAAGAAACAATGGAGACTTGGAAGAAAATGACCTAGTCCAGACTGCCAGGGGACTCAGTGATCTGGAGATAGGAATGTATGCTCTGCTGGGAGTCTTTTGCCTGGCAATTCTGGTCTTCCTTATCAATTGTGTCACTTTTGCTTTGAAGTACAGACACAAACAAGTTCCCTTTGAAGAGCAAGAGGGTATGAGCCACTCTCATGACTGGGTTGGGCTGAGCAACAGGACAGAACTTCTGGAGAATCACATAAACTTCTCGTCCCAACAAGATGAACGTATCACAGCCATTGACAGAGGAGTGGAGTATGAAGAGAGCAAATATCTCCTCAACACAAATGCCCCAAAAAATATTAATGGACAAGCTTTTAGATCTACTGAGTCCACATTCACTGAAGGGAAAGAACAGAAAAGTGAACCAGCTACTTCTCCTACCTCTAAGAGGAAACGAGTTAAATTCACCACTTTTACCACCATCTCCTCTGATGATGGGTGTCCAGCTGTCAACTCAATCTTGATGAGCAGTGAGGATGATATTAAATGGGTCTGCCAGGATATGGACCTGGGGGAATGCAAAGAACTAAAAAACTATATGGAGAAATTACATGAAAACGTGTAATGAGACACAAAAGACCTTTTTTGTTTGGTTTGTTTGTTTGTTTGTTTTTCACTCACCTTCTGCCTTTAATTTTGGGTAGTGGGGCAAAATGTTGCATTGATAAGAAGAATCAGCTGGTGGATAATAACTCAATGGAGCCCCAAGAAGCCACCCAAAAGCAGCTGGGAGAGCAGAGATCCTGGGCAGCTCTTACAATTCAAATCTTCTCCGTGCTCAGAGATGGAAGTGAGAGATGTATGAGGTTTTCTGATGCATGGTAACATGGGAAAAAAAAAAAAAAAAAAAAAAAAAAAACTTGGCAAAATAATAAGATCTCTTCTCTGAGCTTTCCCAGGAAATCAATAAATATAACAAACTCCAGTGCAGTTTGGATATTACAAAGTTCACACAGCTCTACTTTTCAATATTGCAAGCTTTGGTTAAAAGCAAAAAATTGGTCTCAGAATAAATAGATCAACGAAGAAAGCATGTCATTTAAACCACATGCAGAGAATATCTATCCAAGAACATTAATTTAAAGCTGACAAAACTCACAATGTGAGCAGAGCAGCTACCATAGCTGCAAAGTTGTGAGTTTTCCAAAGAATCTTGAGGGGAAAAAGGAGTAACTGGGCTGTTCACAAACCAGCATGTTTGCCTCCCAAGCACTGAGAATGGATACACATATACAGTTAAAACTGAAACTCTCTTTTTAAGTAGACGCCAAGGTAATAAACTTTGCCAGCCAATTTTCAGTATTTCTTAATTTGTAAAATAGGAGAAGATATAATCTATACTGAGAATACCACTTGTGTAAAGGAAGGTCTGTTTTGGAACATTTGAGAGAACCAAGCTATTTTTAAAAGCCCACTTTCTTTGATTGTCCTGTTTCAAATTTGTATTCCCAGCATTTCCTTGGAGCACTCCCTGTTGGGTAGCCTAAGGGCACCTGCTAGCCTAAGTCAGCTTGGGAAGCACGGTGGCTGCTTCCTTCCTTTCCCTACTCATCACACTCGCTTCTCCACACTGCGTTCTCACCAAGCACAGACACTGCTGGTACCACTCCGGTACTTGCTTTACATGTTGTCATTTACCAAAGTTGGCCACTCTCTCTCGGGTAAGTGTAACTTGTGCTGAACTCAGACACCAACAGCAACTGCCTCTTTGTTCTTCCTCTCCTGGGAGGGGTTAGGTTGTTTGGTTCCTTTTGCTCATGCTTCTTCAGACGCCTGCTCAGCACGTCAAGAGAGCACTCAAAGGTTGCAGAGGAGTGCTGTACACCCAAAGTTGTTGAAATCGAACAGCTAAACTGTAGATAATGGGTTTTTTCTTCCACAGGCTTTTGTTTTCCTCTGCTAAGGATGTACATATGATAAGATTTCAGTGATTACCTTTTGAAGCTGATGTGCCCTCCAGCCCTAAAACCATGACATCATTTGTGTGGTCCGAAAGCAGTCTCCAGTGACCAGTGGCAAAGTGTCAAGGCACTAACTAAGATCTGGCTTATATTTCAAATTCTCCTTTATTTTTCAGAGTAAGACCCTGCCCTCCTTTTGTTATTAAGTCTCTTTTTGTCTTTGCATCTAGGTTGCTGAGTTTAATACACACCCACTCTCCCACAAACACTTATATTGACTTCATCTATATTTAGAATGTACTGTAGATTGTAAGAATGTAATATATATATTTATAAACATGCCAACTGTGAATAAAATTTGCATTTTAGTGGCTTCATCTTTTTTCCTACTCTGAACGCCTCTCTCCTTTCACTGTCAGAACGTTTACCCTAAAAGAGACTGGCAGAAATATGGAATCTTGTCCTTTGATGAAATGGTGAATTAAGGCTCTTGGCACAACCCACTTACAATGTTTTACATTGTGCTATGTTGGTGGGAGAAGATATAACATCAACAGCATGTTATGAAATGTATTTGCACCAAGTCACCCTTCCAGGATTTGAAACTATTTGCAAATAAATCCACGTGCATATTTCTAGTCTGAAGGCCTGATATGTGAGTTTCTGATTTTAGTGTGATTGGAAATATCCACATTTGTATCCATGCCCCTCTGAAGATTATTCTAAAAGAGTAAATTGTTATAAATAGAGCTAAGACAAACGTCCTTTCGGAGATCAATACTTGTGCCTGTGTTGGATATTTACGACGTATGAATTTAAATTTACAGAACCCAAGATTAAAAAAAAACATAAAAGAGGTCTTGCTTTCTTTCAGTACATCTCATCAGAGCCTGGATTACTTGGCTCCTGCTCAGATAGGGGGTCACTGGAGATGTTTCAGACCCTGCAAACAAAGAAATAGTTGAGTTTTGTTAAATGATCAATCCATACATGTCAGATGTTCAGCAGACACTCCCCCGACACAACACACTCTTTGGGGCAGTGTCCTAGGTACTGGAGACCAGAGTAAACAAGTTAACTCCCAACTGGTCCTTGAGAATGATTTTCTCTACTATAAGACCACATTACTGTAATTAGTATCATTCCTGGAAAGTCTTGAGCAGTCAGATGTGTCACACCTGCAAATTACCAGAAAATCCCTAAGTTGAGCCATCTCCCCTGGAGTTTCTTGCTGCGGAACAACCCGCTGACAGCCTCTAATTATCAAGAGCGTGGGTCCAGGTTTCCTGGCTGCATGCAGGGGAGTGCTTGGCTTGTGCTGCTGTGGGGCAGGTGGGGTGCAGCCAGCTCTTTCGGAGTGACACTGCCCATCAATCCGTGTAGCAAGGGGATGAAGAACAGCCTCTTGGTATCAACCTGGCTCAAACATGGTCACATTTCAAGTGAGTTACTCTTCCACTGTGTGCAGAGTAGGAAGCATTCATGTAGCCAATGCCTTGAGCACTGTCAAAATGAAATCCCTGTTCTGTGGAATAGAAATGAAAGTCAAGAGACAAAGATACGTATCCAAGCTGGGCATCTGGCTTTTATAATACTGGGCAGGGCTTCTGTTTACGATCAATGGAGTTTATCAGTAAGGATTTACTTATATAGGTTACATCTGTGCTGAAAACAGTTTAAAAAAAATGCCCTGCCCATCATCTCTGCTAGTATTACCATAGAAGCAGAGCTAGGATAGACTTGCCACAATCCATTTTTGTCTCTGTAGCATCTAATGCTGTGCAGAGCAGACCTGATAAAGGAGACAGTGTGCCTGATGCATCTCTGGTAGCCTTGTGGCATTACTAGCATGGGGGGACAAGGGCGTTGCTATTAATTCCTTGTAGTCAAGGCTGACGTGACACTAATACTATCTTTGTTCACAAGACCTAATGTAGAGTCCTGCCTCCAATACCTGGGTATACATCAGTGCGTCACGTCCACAGAGACTTACCCTTAATGATGTGGAGGTAAGTACTCAAATCTCAGCTGGCAGCCTGTGAAAGGCAGGTGCGTGCATGTGTGCAGAGTTGCCTTGCAAGAGCCTCTCGCCACAGTCAATCTTTCTCCTTCAGACAGAGCAGGTACAAGCCACTGCCGGGAGCAGGATGTCAGACTTGCTGTACCAATGAGCCACTGTGGTGAGTCCAGATTCCTGTGTTAGCTGCCTCTGGGGATCATGGAAAACTGACAGCAAGTTCATCTGGTAGCACAAACCACAGGAATGTTCTCCTAGGACAAAGCAGCCATCAGATACAATGGTAAGAATACTGACATTCAGATTTATGCCTTTTTGCTTGCTCAGAGATCCTGCTGTCTCTAACAGCTGTAGCCTGCTATTATCCATAGGGCAATACTATAAATAATAGCTAGTATTTAGAGCACTCTTTGTCCATAGATCTCAGAGTGCTCTGAGCAAGGTGGATTCCTTACTGACATAGAGAAGACCAAGGTTAAGCGATTTGCCCTAAGCAGCATCAGAAATCTCTAGTGGAAGCAGGCAGAGACCCCACCTACCCCACTGTGTATCACAGCCGCCTGGCAGGAGCACGAGCTCTGCTCGGTGAGATGCCAGGGTGGGTTGTGGCGGTCTGTATGAAAGCACCAGAGTGTCTATTCATCTGTCAAGGGGAGAGTCAGTCATCAGCTTCCTGGGTACCTATATATCTGTATGTGTGTGTATATCCACTTTTCTCATACACTCTGTGAATCTGACTGCTGAAAATGTGTTTTCATGCTCAGAGAAATTTTCCTTTGGGAAGAGAAAAACAAAACCAACCAACTTCCCTCCTATCGTTCTAGTTCTGCACGCAGCACTTTATACAACAGGCCTTCAATCCAGCTGGGAGCTTCTGTGTGCTTTTGCCCTAAAAATTAGTGCTAATCTTGCTGGCCAGGGTCACCGCTGAGAGCCCAGGTGAGGTGCTCAGGCCCTTGGCAGCACCAGCCCTGTCCCTTAGGTGAGCAACCCTGTCCTATGGAGTTGCTCCAGAGAGAAAGCTCCTATTTCAGGCAGTCAGATGAGGATCCCTCTTTGACAGATGATGAGGGCTAAGTTTTGGTCCCCGTCATAACAGCAGTGATGGGGTTTGGATGCTGCATGCAAGTAGCATTTTGCAACTGTGGCTCCCATTGGTAATCTCCTGAGCTGATAAAGAGCCCAGCTGATCGCAAGCAGTGTCTTTTATGAGTGCTATTAATGACTTTTTCTTTCTTTTTTTTTGCAGTTGCTTCCTTATTTTCATGCTTGAGTCTCCTTTTTATATGACTAGCTGGACTGATAGACTGATACAGGCATTTTTAGCAAAGGGAAATGTGTCTGATGCTTTTTGGTTGGATTTTTTTTTATAGACTCCATGCATTAATACAATGAAGAGTAGAAATTTGACTGTCCTGTAATTCAGGTAAGCTGTTTCTTTGCTGTCTTCCTTCATACCTCATCCTGCAGCTTCCCTTTCAGCAGTCTTAAATAGATACCAGTTTAGACTAAGCTGCATTAATACAGCAGTGAACTCAGAGGTCTGAGAGATATAGCTAAATAATTGGTTTGGGAACAAGAGGTCTGTGGAGGTAAGTGACTTGAGAGACCAGAAGTGGTATTAAATCAAGGTGCAGCCTGCACTAAGTAGCTCTAGAAACTACTTTCACACCTCGTTTCCATAATGAATGAGATGTAAATGAAATGAGCACGCTAGAGACATTTTAATTCAGCTCTGTATATGTTCAGCTTCTCCAAGACTGCCTGCACTCATTCCCTTGTGGTCTGTGGGGCTGCTTCTTTGCACAAGAACCTTAGCAAGAGCTAAAGGACTCATGTACTACAACTCAGCGGTCTGTCACAAGTGTCACGAGCAGACAGTGCCAGTTGGATTCCCTTGTGTATTGACCAAGCAAAGTCTAATAAGCATCACTCAGAAATTAGCTCAGGCAAGGAGGTATCATTTCAAAATACTGTGCTTGG
Organism: Rhea pennata; assembly: GCF_028389875.1. Classification (NCBI taxonomy): domain Eukaryota; kingdom Metazoa; phylum Chordata; class Aves; order Rheiformes; family Rheidae; genus Rhea; species Rhea pennata. Next base: position 5,848,551 of record NC_084679.1, on the reverse strand, counting down.
AAAATGCCTCAAGCATTTTCAAAAACTGTCAGAGATGAATGTATTTAGTTCTTGAAAACCTAGGAACTCTGTCATGTATTTCTGTATGTTTATTGTTAGGGCACCACATTTCTGTCCATGAACAGCTGTAGAGCACTGCAACAACACATGCAGGGATTCATCTTATAGCCTATAATACAATTTCTACATATAAAATCAGTTATGTACACAAGATCATGTATCTGTTTGAAGCTGAAGAGCCTGGTGCACTATAGGAGAATCAGGTGCCACCAGCAGACTTTGCTGCCCTGTCTGCCTCCAGCACTAGCTGCATCCTGTTGGCGGGGAGGAGCAAGTGCTAAAACTAGCTCAGATATCATCTGCAAAGGGCTGAGGAGACAGGCTGTGTGTTCTGCTTCCAGTTCATTTCTTACTATTTGAAAACTTGCTGCTGGGAGTGCTTATGCACTTAACACCAAGCAAATGACTAAGCACCTTGCTGAATGGGTGGTCATCGACCTCATGCATAAATAATACCTCTTTCCTATTTGGCAAGTATTATTGCACTGTTTGGCTCTTGGTGAAAGCTTTAATGGATAAAGTTCAAAAGTGGCAGCAATATGGGTCTGCACAGAACAGAGCGTCTTGCGCTTCATGCACACAGTCAGGAGCATTAGCAGGGCCAAGATTACATGAGCCAGACAAATATGCCTGAAACTTGTTTATTTGCTACCTTTTGCTTATTTGATCAGGATTCTGTCAACAAATCCTTCAATATGCAGGCTTTCTGCTTAGGATTCTGGGAGGAACAGCAAATTAAGCAGCCCACGTATGTAATATTAATGGTTGGAGAAGCAACGTTGCTACTCTGTTTGTGTGTACTGCCAATGATCATTAAGAAACTCCCGTCAGAGTTTAGAGATGGCTGGTGGACTGCATACGACAAGCTCCAGCATCTGTCTTCTTAACACGGCCCAGGGAGCCTGGAGGGACGCGCTCCAGCACTGAGCCACGTTTGTTTGCATCAGCCACTGCCTACGCGTTCCTCCTCGTCTCGGTGGGTACAGATGAAACCTCCTGTTGCATTTTCGCCTTCTGCAAATACAGCTGCTTCTCTGCAGCTAAGATTGATTTTGGTCCTGCACACTGGCAGCGGTTGGATATTAGCCATTTGGTACTTGAACTTCTGTGGCACCTTCCAGAGCTCAGTCCGGTAATGCCAGCATCAGAAAGCTGCAGCTTTGAAGTGTAACGGGGATTTCGTTTATTCATGCTCAGACCTTTGTTTCTATTAATTAAATTAGAGCTTCCTACAGTCAGTTAAAATATTAATGACCTAAAAACTAATCAAAAGAGCTTCATTGCTCATACTGGATAATAGGGGACAGCAAAGATGAGTAAGAGTCCCATTATCAACAATTTACTGTGCTCAGGAAGCATAGAGTTGCTGAGAAAGGGGAGGAGATACGGGGGCAGCAGGAAAGAGGCTGAACTCCCCATCAGCACTGATCAGTTTAACACGCCTTTAGCACCTGCCGAGCCACCTTCAACAGAAGCACGGGGCCAGCAGCAGGTACAGATTTTTCCCTGCAGCTTGTCCCCCATCTGCGGGTCCAAACACCTTCTTCCACTCCTGCGATAGGCCCTGCGACCTTCACGCAGAACTGGCAGGTATCATCACCTCCCTCAGCCTGTACAGGGGTTCAGAGAAGTCCTGGCTTTTATTTATTTCCCTGCGTGCCCACAGAGAAGTGTGGATTTAACAGCTTGTGCTGGGCTAGACCCCAGGAGGTTCAGTTCTTCTCCTAGTGCTGATAAGAGGCCGTGGGCCTCTGCTTCCACTAGTGCACTTTTTTGATGGTTTATTTAGACTGAAGCCTGCAGGGCTGTGCCTTGCTGGCCCGTGCAGCGGGAGCAGGGCTCTGAAGCACCACGTCCTGCTGGAACATATGAGCCTGGGAAGTGTCTGAGCACAGGTTTGTGCTGAAATGCCTCTCCTCGCCTCTGCTCTCGTAGCCCCGTTCCCCCTCGATGGCAGCAGGGTTAAGCTGGACTAGAGGGACCACAAAAGCCAAAGCCTGACTGATTTTTTTTGACTTCCAGAGAAAACATGGAGTGTTTGCTGAAGGTCAGAATTACAGTGTTCCCTAAAAATAGGCTGACCTTATTTCTCAGTCGCAGCTGGGGAAGGACTCAGCCAGACTGCATCCTTGGGCCACCGGCACTGTGCAAAGGACCAGCAGGAAAGGGAAAACGATGCTCCCATCACTGCACTGCCGTCCCACACCTCCCTGTTTCCCAGCAAATCCTTCATCTGACCGACTGCAGACACTCATTTTCTGTTCTTTTGTCACCAGGCCAAAAACCCAAATCACTGTGCTCCTCTCTGCCATTAATAACCTTTTACAGCTCTCTGTCGTCATTCATCCCTCTCAGGCCTAATCAATAGCTTTGCTCTTAGTGTTTGGCATTCCCTCCTGTTCTGCTAGCCCGGATGCCAAGGTCAAATCAACCCCTTTGGCATTTCTACCTTAAATAAATAGTATCAGGCTGCCATGACTTAACTCAAAATATTTGGTAGTATTGAAAGATCCTGAACATTGATCAGATTTAACTCTGTACCTCACTCTCTGTGCATGCAGGCTTGACTATAGCTTTAAAACATCATTCAATAATATATCTTTTGCAAGACCAGTTCATACAGCTGAAAAGGCAAGTCGATTTTTGTTTTATTTTTGCAAGCTGTGATTGCAAGCTCAGAAAAGTTTTTTCATCGTACCACATGTCCCACACACAACCCTGCCAACCTCTGACGAGCAATACTATTTTAATCAGCTCTTCTAACTGTTTTGTCCCTTGGTCTAGTGCAGAGTTGGTGGCCCAGGTCTCTAAAGCACCAGTAATGAAGTTACAGTTGAAGATGCTCATCAAAAAGCCTAACCCAGATTTAATGACTTGCAGGATACTGGGGATGATTGCTGCAAAGCAGCAGCAGAGAAGGCAGGACAGACAGACCAGCTGAGCACAATTACTCAAATTAGAGCTTAAACGAGGAGGAATGCCAAGGTTCTGGAGCAAGACTGAGCTATGCTAAAGCACAGCAGGATTTGCGAGCAGCTAAGTAGCGTCCCCTGCTTCCTTGCTTCTAGAAAGCCAACATTGCGCTTGCCTCCTCTGAGTCCCAGCCTCGCGTGTCGTGAGCTCCTTGCCCCTGCCTCAGCTTTGCTTGCAGCATGGGCCTGGTTTGCAGGTAGGTGTGGAGGTGCTATAGGAGAGGGGGGAAAAAAGAAAGCAGCGGAGAGGGGGAGAAAGCAGCAAGAAGGAACTGAGGTAAGCTGGGACAAGGTGGGGTTTGTAGCCTGCCTGCCCTGACTTTTCGCAAAGCAGTAATAACCGCTGTCCTTCCCGGGCCAGGCTGGGCTTTGTGAGCACCTTTGCTGGTAATGTGGCCCTGCCAGGCTGGTGCCCTGCGGGGAGCCTGCCCTGCCTCTGAAACAGGCTCCAGCCACGGTGAGATGTGCAACAAGTGCTCTTGCTCACCATTTTCCTGCTTGGCTTGGTCACCTTGGTGGCAGGTTGAGATATGGGGCTTGTGGCACAGGCTTGTGCCAGCAGAGGAAATGTTTGGTGCAAAGCTGCTGCTTGAATCACGAACTCCCAGTTTGCTACCAGAGAGGGCTGGTGCGTGGGCATGTTTAATGCCGTTGCGAAGCACAAATTTCTGATGTGAAAACCCCCCTTGCTAGTGTTATCTGCTGCCTTGGCTTTGGGTGGAAGCAAAGGATGGGAAATTACAGTTTTATATTGTAACACTGCAAGAAGCCTTAAACAATGCCTGTTCCTGTGCTTTGTGTGTGCACATGCAGATACACGTATGTTTTGTGTGTATGTGAAGGCTGGCCTCGTTTCTAGCTCCCATTCATTTGCTTATTACAACTTTCCCCTCCCCCACTGTAATACTTTCACTTGCCATACTTTGAAGAGCTAGAAATAGCTTGTCAGATTAAGACAGCTCTTGAGAAGTTTAATTTTCATAATGCTTGTTGGAAATCCCCTTTCTGAAGCTGCAGGAATATGAAGGCTCTTAGCAGGAGCTGCGCGGCGGTGGCGGGGGGAGGATTTTGCGTTGCAGCCGGGCTGGGAGCCGGGTCGGGGCGCGGGACCCTGCCTCCCGAGGCAGCTGGGCACGTGTGCCGCGGCGCGGCTGACACCAGCCGCTTGTTTTCTCTCTGCCAAGCCTGCAAGTAACCTGGGTAGCTGGACAAAACGAGAGGGGGAGGCAGGTGGAGCGCTTTCAAGCAAAGGCAACAGCTGCGATAGGTTTTGCCGTTGGTTCCCCACCCGGGTTTGTAACGCCGCTGCTCCCGCAGCTGCGCCGGCTGCCCTAGCCGGTAGGAACGCGGTACGCACCGAGTGCGGGTTTGCAGCAGCTCGGGGGAGCGCCGGCGGCCTCTGCGCAAGGGCTCTGCCCCGCTGCCGTCCGAGCCCCCGCGCTGGCCCGGAGGCGGCTGTGAAGTGGCCAGCGCGTGGGCTGTCGGCGCCAGTGGCGAGCTGTGCCGGGAGAGGGCTTCGAGGACCGTGCGTTACTCGAACGTGCAACAGTGCTACCAGAACAGTAGTGCTAGCGTGAAGGGTCCCTCTTAGAGAACGCAGGCAAGTACGCCCTGAAGGTGCCAGGTTCCATCAGAAGGCCTATTTAAAAAAAAAAAAAATTGCTGAAGGCTCCAAGAATAGAAATAATTTCCCCTCGCTATTACCAAAGATAGGACAGTGCAATAAGCTTGTCCAGGCAGAATTAGCTGAAAAACAGGTAACCCATCAGTGTCTGAATTGCTTTGCTTGGTTCTGTGTCCAAATAAAGGTCCATATCTGACAACATCTGGTCCATATCTGTCCACCCCGGGGGGATCGGTCCCCTTGCCCCATCAGCAGGGGCAGGGACAGGAAGGAGCGCCCGCGCCAGGCTCGGGGGCGCCGCTGGCTACGGCCGTGAGTCCTGGCGGACGTGCGAGTCCACCGCTCGGGGCCGGAGGCACGGCCGAAGGGGGGCCAGATGCAGCCGTCCCCGGAGCTGGGCCCGGACCGCGTTGCAGACTGAGCTTCGCAGCGGCGGGCCCGGGCGTTCTGGCTTGAGGCCGTTTCCGTCGCCGCCTCCTGCGTCGGAGGCGTTCGTATCCTTAATGAAAGGCAGGTAACTTGTGAGTGGAAGCGCCAAGCGAGCGTCTTGCCCGTAGCAGGAGGCCGACGGCTCGACAGCTCTGCTCGCCGACGGCTGGAACGGCGCCGGGCTCACCCGCGCGTTCAGAGGTACCCGCCTGCAGCGCGCCTGTTTCCCGCGTTCTAAGCAGAAGCAAAATAGTTAAGTGAGATCAGAAAGGCTGATCATTCTCCTCCTCCTCCTCCTTTACCATCTGCTATTTCCTTCCCGAGTTTCTGGACTCAAAGAAATTCTGAAATTAAATATAGCGGCTGAGGCTGCCCGTTGCTCCGGCTCGGCGCTGTGCTGGAGTGGCACCTTTGTGTTCAGCCGTCCGTCTCCATCTCCTCAAATGAGCTGCTCACACAGTAGTTATTGTTGTAGAAGGGACCTGGAATGAGCTCTTGCATTATTCACTTCATTTATTTTGATACAATATTTGGAGCCACTTCATTAAATTCTCTTACAATGTCCTGTCATTTTTCTTTATTTTATTTTTTTTTCCCTTCATCTCCCTGCCAATGCCTGGCTCATACAGATAATATAACAACAATATAGGGGCGGGGGGGGAGGAGAACAGGCTTGTTTTCTGCAAAACGGGGATAGCTATAAATTGTTCAACTTGATCTATTGATCCCAGGAATTTTTCCCCCCTCTAAAAGAGTCCAACTAGTTTGAAACACCTCATCTGCCAGTGGCAGTTACAGGCAGTAAATACTCAGGACAATTAAGCCTTGAACAGAGGAAAAAAACGTACAGCTTTACACACAGCCTGCAGCTATGTGGAAGAAAGAAGGCTCTATAAACCCCTATTTACTCGCATTGAAAAAAGAACTACGGTCTCTCTTCCCTGCCTCTTGGATGTTTCCGTAGATGAAACAGATTAGTCTCATGAAATGTTTTCTTTTTGTTTTTAATGTTCCAAGTGCTTGCTGTCTGAGGAGAGGCTAATGTAACGCACGGTTTCACTAAGTCAAGTCCGGCTGCTTTCCTGGCATCACCGAATTTGTCAGAGCTGCCGGCGATGACAAGGTGCTTTCGCCCCAGGTGCGGCTTGCAAAGTGCTCGAGTGGGAAGGGGTTGACTTTGGCTCAGAAGTTTAAACTCTCCAGTGAGCAGGATGGACATTGAAGAAATGAGGTTTTATAAATGGACTTGGAAAATGAACCCTTTCGTAGATTCTTTCTCCAACATTTTGATTCTACCTGCTCGCAATAATGTTTTATGTCTTATTTAAGATGCTAACGTGGAAGAGCTCCCCGCACAGAGCAGGCAGCTAAGCCAAAATTTTTAAGGACTCAGAGGTGTTCAGTCCCCATAAGTGGACTGAGCAGTGGGGAGAAGCTCCCATGAAGCATAGCTCTGCTGCGAAGAAACCCGTCTTGCCACTCAAACAGTGCCACAGAAAACGTTTTCTGGCAGTTTAACATTAGAAATGTCAGAACGTTCTGGCTCTGAGGACACCCACAGCTGACGGAGTGTGTGTCATGCATTTGGTAATTCCAGTCTAGACTTCTGTGGGTGGTTGTCTGAATTACATATATATTTTAATTATTTTTTTATTTACTGCATCCATGTGACTGATGGTATGACTTGAGAACCGTCCTGGCCAGGACACTCAGGAGTGAGCTGTCCCTCCAAATTAGGTTCTGGCTCTGCAAACATGTGCTTCTTGTTTTTAGTGTGGTATTAAGTCTATTTTAACTAGTCCACTGTTTATGTAACATATGTAAACATATTCAAGGTTTCAGCTATTTGTCTTTATCATAGAATCGTAGAATTGGTAAGGTTGAAGGGACCTCTGGAGATCATCTAGTCCGACCCTCAAATGAGTGGCCCATACAGGGACTGAACACAGATTTTGCTGTTCATCATCTAAAGCCAAAATACCTGAGCCAAGATATGTGCTCATTTGGCCTGGAATGGAAAATAAGTAGTAATTTGGATGTAACTGTAATTATAAATTAATAAGAAACAAGAAGTTAAGACTTTAATGCTGGAGAATAGGCTTTCTTGGAATAGTGGAATTTCTGTCCCGGAAGTGAAAAAGTTGAAAAGTCCACAGGTCAGACACCTAATTCCTTTAGCAATTAAGCCAGGAGGTTTCAAGCAGGAGACCGTGTCTCCAGCTGGGCAGGTGAGGAAACCATGGCCCAGACTCAAGGGAACTGTATCATGCAATGCATTTATGAACCCTTGGAACAACTACCACAAATGTGAGAAGGAAAGAACTAATTGTGGTAACGGGAGAGGTAAAGACTCGATTACTTACTATTTATGATACTGGTAATACATATGTATTTTTGGCACTGCAGAGAAGCTTCTCACCACCGCAATGTCCAGAGAGCTGGAGGGTGCACGCTCTCCTCCCAGCTTTTTCATGCGGGCTTT